>NW_027397063.1:20794983-21094945 GCF_003265705.2 Callorhinus ursinus
TTTCTTTCTTTCTTTCTTTCTTTCTTTCTTTCTCTTTCTTTTCTTTCTTTCTTTCTTTCTTTTCTCTCTCTTTCTTTCCTGAGACAGGCTCTTAGAGGAGAGACCTTGGGCCAAGAGCAACAATAAGGATGCTGTGGGGCAACATCTATATGATCCTGTAGAGCCCTAGGAGGGATGAGTTCAGTCTTTTGTGTTGTTTTGCATTGCTTTGTTTTTGAGGTCTCAGCAAGGGGATTTATAGAAGCCACACACTTGCAATCCTTACCCTGAGTCTCTTTTAGTGTGCTGGATTTTATACATGCTAAAGCTATTTCTTTAAGAATCTTTTTCTGGGAATAGCTGAGGATGAAAACCAATTTTATTTTCAAACCCCCAAATCCTTGGACCCTTTATATTTCGTCTAAATTCTTAAAATCCAAATGAAAATTGTACAGTTCCTTCTTTAGTTTCTCTTCCTCTTCCCATCCCCCCTTCCATCTTGTATTTAATTATAGGAAGCTGGAAGCCTGTTGGAATTTTCCACATTCTGCCTACAAATCTCTCCAGCTAGATCCATGAATTCATTAAATACCCTCTTTACTCTCTACATTATGACAGGAAGCTATGGTTCCAAACTTTTCAATAACAATTTCATTATTTTTCAAAGCCTCGCGGTCTTCTGAAGACTCTTCCAGCTTGACTCTCTCCAATAACATTAGTATTTCCTGCTCTTTAACTGGAGGTCACGTTATATTCATTCCCAGGAGCAAAACTGTCCCCAATTCTGGATTTCAGATTAGGCTGTTTCTGGTTGTGGATATTAGAGGACCATGCCATTGGAGGGCTCTCCATGGAGAAACACCTCTCTGACCATAGATATACATGTTTAAGGACCATGAGATGTTTAGTCCTCTTAAAGTATTATGTGTCAATACCATTGAAAATAGAATTAACACATTTTTATAAATGGCAAAGAATTTGCAGAAGAAAAATTTCTTGATACAAGAGCTATCAACTGAACAAAGATGAGAGAAAAAAGAAAGGAAAAAAGAGCAACTTTAGATTGTTCACTTTCTCTTATTATTTCTTTTCTTAAAGATTTATTTCTTTGTGGGGGGAGGGGCAGAGAGGTAGAGAGTCTTAAGTGGACTCCTTGCTGAGCATGGAGCCCAATGAGGGGCTTAGTCTCATGACCCTGGGATTATAACCTGAGCTGAAATCAAGAGTTCTTTGCTCAACCGACTAAACCACCCAGGTGCCCCATCTTATTATTTCTTTCTTTTCTTTTTTCTTTTTTTTTAAGATTTTATTTAGTTTTTGACAGAGAGGTAGTGAGAGAGGGAACACAAGCATGGGGAGTGGGAGAGGGAGAAGCAGGCTTCCCGCGGAGCAGGGAGTCCAATGTGGGGCTCGATCCCAGGACCCTGGGATCATGACCTGAGCCAAAGGCAGATGCTTAACGACTGAGCCACCCAGGCGCCCTTATTAATTTCTAATGATACATTCAAATAAAATGTTCAAAAGTACTGATTCTATTTTATCCTTTTCACCATAAATAGAGATTACTTAAAACTGGAGTGATTGACAAAATGTAAATTACATTGACACAAGAGGGCAGCCTTTACATATATATTTTTCAAATAAATTGCCAGGACTTTAAGTAATTCTGTGGATATTTTAGCTCATATTAGAAAAGAGGTGAAAGGAATCCCAAAGCAAAATTAATCCTTCAAGGTGATTATTTTGCCAGTTTCCTTATTTAATCACTGGCAAGTAGTTCTTGAATTTAAACTATTTTACATCAGTACAATAAAACAAGCACAAAAAAATTTTTAACTGCAATAAAATTTTATTGATATAAATGTTTTATGGAGAGGCAAAATGCTGTGGAGATAGAATCTTATATTCTGAAGCTAGAGTAATTAAAACAATGTAGTACTTGTGTAAAGCCTGATAGTTCAATGGAATAGAATAAAAAGCACAGAAACACAAACAAGTAAGAATTTATTATATGACAAAGGAGTCATTTTAACTAACCATACGGAGAATGAATAAGGTTAGATTCTTAACTTATACCAAGATGGAGCATGAGTGTGGGGGGGGATGGGGAGGGGAAGAGGGAGAAGGAGAAGCAGATTCCCTGCTGAGCAGGGAGCCCAACCCGGGGCTCTATCCCAGGACCCTGAGATCATGACCCCAACTGAAGGCAGATGCTTAACCGAATGAGCCACCCAGGCACCCCTTGATTTATATTTTAATGTTGAGTGTTAAATAAAATGCCAGAGGAAAACCTGGAAATAGTCACATAATTTAATAGTAAAAAAAGGCTTCCTGAGAATGTCATGCAAGGCAGGTACCATAGAGGAGGAAATGGTAGACTTGAGTACAAGCTAAATTCTCCAGCTCACAGGTACCAAAACAAATCTGAAAGCAAATGACACACAGAGAAATATTTGCAACAACTGTAAATGTTAATCATTAATATTCCTTCTATATAAGGACCCCCTTAAAATAATTAAGAAAAATATGATAAAAAAATGGACAAAGGTCCAAATTCACATAGACTAGAAATGATCAATAAGTTAGAAAAAGGGTTCATGTTCTTTTTCTTCATAAATTTTATTTATAACAAAATATATGAAAATTTAAACAGAAAAAATAGCATACTTGGCTTACTAGATTGGCAATTATAAAAAAAATAAATATTGAATGAGGGAAAGGCGGTTGGAAAATGAGCTCGCTGTCTCATACTGTCATGGACTGAATTTTTGTATTCCCCTAAAATTCATATGTTGAAATCTCACCCCTGATGGTATTAGGAGGTTGGGCCTTTGGGAGATAATTAGGAGTAGATGAGGTCATTAGTGGGGAGCCTTCATGAAGGGGATTAGTGCCCTCAGAGTCAAGAGAGAGCTCGCTTCACCTCTGTGCTCTCTGCCATGTGAAGATACAAAGAGAAGTATTGTCTGCAACCTGGAAGTGTGTTCTTACCAGAACTCTACCATACTGGCACTCTGCATATCCCAACCTCCAGAAATGTGAGAAATAAATTTCTTTTCTTTGTAATCCACCCGGTCAATGGCACTTTGTTATAGCAGCCTGACCTAATGCTGCTGATAGAAATGTAAATTAGCAAAATCTTTCTGAAGAGAAAACCAAAACAAGAACTGCTAATCAACTTACCCTGAGTAACAACAGAAAGTGAGGGAACCCAGATTTTAACACAGATCACTACCAGCGAAACCTAGGGTCTTTACTTTCCAATAAATGCTTGGATTTAAAGAGTGCAACATTTAGAATGTAAATCGAAAACCTAAGCAAAAGAAGGGAGTTTACTGTAAAACTACAGGGGGCTTAGGTAGATTTTTTTTGAATGAGGGGCTCAGATGTCTTTATTACTTTCGTCTCTGCTTTGCTCCACATATCTATGTTGTTCTATTCTGTAAAGGACTTCATCTGTTTTCCTTACCCACAAGATGAAAAGCCAGCTATAGAAAGCTCCCGAATTTTCATTTTTTGAATAAAGCCATTTGCGTTTCCTTTTTGTACTTTCCAGCAGAAGAGACCATGATTGAGCCACCTCAGTCAGATTGGGTGCCAATCCCAACCAAGCACTTTTGACCACAACTGGGAAGTGACAAGGATTGGTTTGGGTTGGGTTTTATACATGTAGCTGCTCCAAACATCTATGACTAAGGAAACAAGAGTCCTTTTATCAAAATGGTTGTTACAATGTGATCATGGTGAGGGAGGACTGGTCTTTAAATGAGATTATTTAATATGAGGCAATCCATATTGGGACCTAATCAGTTTCTTGAACTTCAAAATGGAGGACTAGACTCTTTATAGATTCTTCATATTGAACTTAACAATTCCAGGGAGAATTTCCACATCCTTATTTATAGGGTGTTATTCTCAGGACTAACATCTGGCATGCAGTAACCTGAATAAATAGTGGTTATTATGATTATTAACCTCATACAGCTCCACACTATGGGCAACAACCCTGCTTTATAGTGTACCTTTCAAATCTCAATGTAGTCAATATGCTTCAATTTCAGGTTTCTTTAAGCTAGTGACATAAAAATTTAACCAAGCAAACACAAAAAGTGAAGTATTTAAAATTCATTAAGAAGGTGGCTTTTCATTGTCATTCATCTTTGCAGGAGGTGGTTTTCTTGCATTTAAAAAATTCTTTTAAATATTTTGCTATTGATGTCCATCTTCTTCAACACACACACAAACACTCAACTAGTCCATTTAACATTTCTCATGTTTACGGGGATAAAAGATACGGCTTATGGAATATAGTCAATGATGTTGCAATAGCATTGTATGGTGAGCATAGCAAAACATACAGAGTTGTTGAATCACTATGTTGTATACCTGAGACTAATGTAAAACTGTGTGTCAAATATACTTAATAAAAATTTTTTAATAAAATTTCTTATGTTTATATTTCCTAAATGGTGCATATTCTACGGAAAAAGATAATTGAAACTTGGGGAAATAGAACTGAAATAGGATTAGGGTATCAAAGGATAAAAAAAGCAGTTTTGTCATAAAATGGTTCACTTACACCGAACAGTGTTGGAAAGCCGCCATTGAATATATCCAGAGTAACTTTAATAGATTTGAAATTTATCCTAAGTTAGGGCAGAGTCTTTACAGAGAGCCTCATTTTTAGTCACACTGACCGTTGGGCCCAGGTTTATACGTAGAAGTGACAATGACATTAATCCTAGCATGAGGTAATTATGATATCTGTTTACAAATTTTCACTCAAAAGCACTGACCAGTTATTATAGATCCTGCAAGTAGATTTTTAGTACCAACAGTGTGGTAATATATTTAGAGCACTGGAACAGGTCAGGCCTCACCAGACTTATATTCTAGCTTTTCTCTGCTGAAAAAAGATGTGTGTTTTGGTCAACTCAGTGAACCTCAGCTTCTTCAATTATAGGCTGTTTTTCCCAGGACTAAAGTCTGGCATGCAATGGCCTGAATACATAGTAGTTATTATTATTATTATTATTTAAGATTTTATTTATTTGACAGAGAGAGACACAGCAAGAGATGGAACACAAGCAGGGGGAGTGGGAGAGGGAGAAGCAGGCTTCCTGCGGAGCAGGGAACCCGATGCGGGGCTCGGTCCCAGGACCCTGGGATCATGACCAGAGCTGAAGGCAGACGCTTAACAACTGAGCCATCCAGGCGCCCCCATAGTAGTTATTATTAACCTTGTACAGCTTCAGCTCCTCATTCATTCATTCCTTCATTCCTACTCCCCAAATACAGTATCGAGTATTTTAGCAGTAAACAAAGAAAGTTTGATTAATGAATTAAGAACATTTTTACTATTGCCTGAAAATTTAGTTCTTTGAAGCAGCTCAGTGAGTTTATCTGCAGTGTTCTTCAGAAAAGTACCTTAGGTATCCTGCACAATTCTTTCATAAGGTTCCCACTTGCTTCTGGGGCACAGAATGGTTGTCTCAGTCCTGTTCTGAGGGGGACAAGGAGGGAAGAAGCTGCTGTGTGGGCAGCTGGGTAACCTGTAGGTAGAAGGTGGAGGCAGTACCGGTTTGTGAGAAAGACAGACCTGAGATTTCCATCAAGGAAATGGCTTGGAACCGCCTCACTCCCAATTTCATGTACAACCCATAGGCTGATGTTTTGGAGTTTATCTTCTTATTTTCTGAACATGACATTTCTTTTGATCAGATTCTTCCTGTGTGCACGTATTCTGAAGGAGGAAATTCGGCCACATGGCTGGTCTGATTTGCTTTCCAAAATCTTGTGACATGGTCCTGAGCTTTGCCACTGCCTAGGGATGAGGTTTCAAGCTCAGATTTTAATTACATTTTAAAGCAACATAATCACAAATTTAAGAATCTCTGGCTACGGAAACATGCCAATTTTTCAGACCAAAGTATTTTACAGCTATTTGAACATAAAAGTAGTACGATATAGGGATATGCATACAGAGGCATATGTTAGTTGAACCAAAAAATGCCTGAGCTCATAGTAAATACAGTTCAGGGTTACTGAATTTTCACCATTTAAGAAAGACTTAATTTTTTTAATGTAGTATCGGGTTCCTTACATAAATATAAACAAGCAAGTGTATTTGCTATTCAAGGGACTAATAACCCACCAGAGTGGTATGAGGGTAACTTTAAACTGAAAACATCTGAACAAATAGCAGCCTTTCTCAGAAAGAAACCTTATCTAACTTCCCTTTGCTGACTTAAGCGGAGCCATAAACCCTCCTCGGAAGGGGTTTCCTGTTTGAGGGAAGACTGCTCCTTAGCCCTGGAACATGAGCATTCAGCTGTCATAAATACCCCTTTGGGGGAGCTTCAAGCCAGGAAGGAGGCTGCCCATCATCACCTGGATGAAAGCATATGTAAACACATGCAAACGACAGAACCTTCCACACTTTCCCACTGAAGCCCTAACCCACCAACCCCCCCTTGTTTGTTAAGCTGGAATATAAACCATTGCCCCTTGCAATTTGAGGAGTCAGTCCTTATACTATGCTCCCACGTGCATATGAATTAAACTTTTCTTAAAGTCATTAATTCAGAGAAATAATTCAACCAAAATTAATTAATTAACCTTTGTCAATTTAATTTTCAGGCCCCAGACTACTTACACCTAAGTTGGTAAGAGGAAAGTTTTCTTCCTAATGCTCTCCAGCTTGGTAATTCAAGCTATCTGTCTTGCATATATACTTCTTCCTATGAAGTTAAACTCAAATGTCTTTATAAAGGAAAATATATTATAGCATGATAATTTGGAAAAGAGATCCATTTTCTTAATATTTGTGTCCTTGGTTTCAAAAAATAGTTTAAAACTTGATGTCTGTTGGATGGGTCACTTTGGAGTCACCAAGTGTCTTGCAATAGGACTCAGGATGAATTTCTCACCGTCCCATTGATGGGTTGAAGAGGAGACTCCATTGAAACACAGAGCAAGACAAGAGAAGGCACTGTTTGCCATCCTCCCACTATTCCCTTAGAGAAGCTGAAGTTGTGTGTCTGTGAGTTTGCAGGTGCTGCCCTGAGCTTGAAGACCTTGGGAGGTTGCAGCGCCCCTTGTGGGGGTGGGGGAGTGGGAGGAAGCCACTTGTCTCCAGGAAACTGAGCTTGAGTTTAACCCTCCTGCCTGGAAGAAGCAGTAGGAAATCCTTATTTTGGCTAGCTCCTTGTCAAAGTAGGTATGTGGGTTATTTTCAGAAAACCCTGCTCCTTGTATAACAGCTGACGATTTACTTACCTTAGAGGTTCATTCAACTTTTTTCTTAAAATTTTTGGTGACAGCAGAGATATTTCCTAGGCTGTTTTAAAGTGTGTCATATTATTACTTAAGATTCCCCTGACTTAAATTTTAGTTGACTTTTAAGTTTCTAAATGCCATCAACTGCATCTTACTTGTTTCTTAAATTCCTCTAATTTTATTGGCCATATTCTGATTACATTGTCATTTTCCTACCTCTAAACTGTTCACTTTGCTGAGAAATAACCTCCTCATTCTGGATGTTTCAAAATACCACACACTGTCCTATATTTGTCACCACTTTCATAAACTTTACCTTGTCAACTCAGGCGGAAACGAAATCTACTTTATTCGAGCCCTTTGCTGACTGTACTGTTTATTTTTTTTTAAGATTTTATTTATTTATTCATGAGAGACATACAGAGAGAGAGAGAGAGAGAGGCAGAGGGAGAAGCAGGCTCCCTAAGGAGCAGGAAGCCTGATGTGGGGCTCGATCCCAGGACCCTGGGATCATGACCTGAGCAGAAGGCAGATGCTTAACGACTGAGCCACTAAGGCGTCCCTGTACTATTTATTTTATGTAAAAGGCTGGCATCTCTTCAACTTAATTTCTGTTTCACACTCCCATTACAATGGGTGGGGGCAATAAATTGAGTCAGTGGGAGAATTCACTCCTTCCCTCAGGATTGTATCCTTTACAGGATTACCTAACATAGGAACACCATTGCTATTTTAATATAAAAAAATCTTCAGGCAAGCATTCAGAAAGAAACTCAAAATTGTTTATGTTGTACAAAAATCTAAAGATTTGATCTTTATATCCTCATAAAGCACTCCATGATCCAAGATTTATATGTAAAATTGAATTTGGCAAAATTCTAAAGGAAAACACAATAGATTTTCTCTTAATCTTTGATTGTGAAAGGCTCTCTGGGGGGAAAAAAAAACCCAAACTGTAAGAAAGACTAATATGTATGACAATATGTTAACTATATGACAATTAAAACCTCCTGCTCTGGCAAGAAAACAGAAAAAATAAACCGGAAAGTTATTTACATATATATAACAAAGAGCAAATTTTCGTAAGGTAAAAGAGGATTTGAAAAATCAGTAAAAACTTTTTTTTAAACCTGACATACTGACATACTGAAAAAAGAAAAGTAGTATTTTAGCAGCAGAGACTGGGAAAAGGCACAATAACAAAATTTTAGGCATTCTCCAGATCTTTAAGAAAACTAAAAACCCACAAAAATCTCTCTTCATCACGTGCCTTCCTTGAGTTATGGTCCTATATCTCTCCTCCCTTTCACAGCAAGAAATTTGAGTAAGTTATCTCTTCTTGCAGTCCATCAGTTATTTCCTCTATCCTCACTTGGAACCGCTCTGATCACGCTCTTGCCAGGATCATTCACCCAGAATGTGTTATATGAAGCATCATTGCTAAATCCAGTGACCGATTCTGAGTCCCTATCTCACGTGACCTATCGATAACATTTGACACAACTAATTATTTTTTTCCTTCTGGAAACACTTTGTTCCCTTGGATTCCCAGACACCACGTTCTGCTTGTCATTCTACGGGGGGGTTCTTCCTCATCTCCCTAAGGTACAAAATACTGGCAATACTCAGGGCACAAACTTTGGGGCTCATCTCCTATCTACACACACTTCTTAGATGATCTTATCCAGTCTTGAGACTTGAAATATCATTGATATGCCAATAATGCTAATGTTTAAATCTTCAACCTTGACCTTTCCCCTGGACTCCAGACCTATATATACAAATTTCTTGATATCTATTAGATTTTTGATACGCAAATCATAATTAACATGTCCAAAATTCTGCTCCAGGTCCTGCTCCAAAACTTGCTCCTCCATAGTTTTGCCCATATCAATAAATGATAACTTGGAGTCACTGTTGACCCTTCTTTCCCAGGATTAGAATGCTTAGTGAATTGTCAGCTTTACCTTTAAAATACATCTAGAATCTGACCACTTCTATTGCTACTGTTTTGAGCTAAACAACCATCTTCTCTTGACTGGGTAACTTCAATAGTCTTGGTATGTCAGAACTTGTCCCCACACCCCATCCATAAGATGTCCAAGTCGTTACAATGGCCTGAGTTCCCATTATCTTCTGCTCACATCTCACCTGTGATCAACCTCCTCCCCCATATTAGCTTCCTTCCCTTTCTTCCATGGGGCCTTTGCATCTGCTGTTTCCTCTGCCTGGAGTTCTTCCCTCAGATATGCACATGGCTTACTTTCCCTCCTGCTTTGAGTTTTTAATCCCTAAACATTTCCTGTAAAAAAAAATCATTTTCCTCAGCAGTTATCAGTTATTAACATCTAACTTTGTATGTTATCTTATTTATTCTCTTTCCACTAGACTGTTCCATAAGAACATGATTTTTTAAAAAAAAAATTATCATCATAACCCAAGTTCCTGTATCCTTAAGAGGTTGGGGTGATACTGACAAGAGGCAAGCCATTTTACTTGTACAGATTTAATACTTGGAGACACTCTTCCAAGGATGGGTGAAAAGCAGGGCTAAAAATGTGAAGACAGTTGAGAGTCAGGATAGAAAATTGTTGGACTCCTGGATATCCTTTTTTTGTGTGTGTATTCAGGTTTTCTTTTCCTTTCTTCCTCCCAGGATTAATTTTCTTGAGGAATGGAGACTCTCATGCCCTCCCATCATTGCATTCTGTGTTTACCTCTATTGTTGCAGCATTATCCTGAAATCACCTTCCTAACTGTCCATCTATGCTGAAAAATCATAAACTCTTTGAATGTTGGGATCAAACTTTTCCAGTGACGCTGTGGCCTCAGCACCAAAATCTGTGTTTGGAATGATAATCATTCCTTGTTGATTGATTTGCTTTAATGAATACTCCAAGCAGGAAATGAAAAGAACCTGAGCAAGGTCACAATGAGGAGTTAATGACCACTTAGAAATGGAGTGAAGGGCACTGTCTAGAGTAACTCCCAGGGTTTTGATTGGCATGCAGGAGAGTCTGCAATGTTTCCCTTGTGATTAACTTGGAGGTGGGATAAAATCAATGAAGATTTGTTATCAGCCTGGGGCAAGCAGCTGGGGCGAGAGTTATTTTCCTATTCAGGATATTACTAATTGTCTCATGTAGAAATAGAAGCAAAGACAATAATTACCAGGTTTCAAATGGTGTGTTGGACTGACCAACAGTATTCATTTAAAGCATGTTTTCATTCATTAAGCTCCCCAAACAAGGTCAAGTGGTTGAAACAGGGATTGTTGGATCCAGGTTCCTTGCAGCAGATAATATTATGTAAGCTTGTTGGGTGCCAATTATTCCCAGAGCTTATAACACAGGAAATATATGACTGTCTATCCTTACATACTGTTTAGGTTTTCTAATTACAATGCAAGTAGCACATGTGTTTCTTAATCCTTATAAAACCTGTTAATATTATGACAAGATGGTACTGGAAGCTGGAAAGGAAATTTTACAGGGAACCAGATAACAGACTACTCGATTTCACCTGCTAAGGCAGTTTCTGCAGGCACCTGAAGTAATTTTTGCAGGTTGGGCATGACTGGTAATAGACTTAGTCCACAGTTGCGGTATCATGTGACCCCGTAGGACGCATTCTGATCAAATAACATCATCACTAATGCAAACTGGAGTTGTGCTCACTGAACTTCCTCAGGCTTGAGGCATAGAAGCAGACATCATCCTTTGTTAAAAAGATGTCCTTTGAATTTTCTGCATTAAAATATAATTTCTGTAGAGATTTATATATTAGTCCTCATTTTACCCAAAATCAAACCCAGACTATTAATTCACATTTCTTAATGGGAAATAAATTAATGAGAGGCTCTTAATTCTGATGTAACTAGCTTTACTAGGATGTATAGAAATGGAAAATAGAGGTACAATATGGACACTTTAAACTGAGCTTTGACTACAGACCTGAGTAGTTCAGTTGATGTTCCATCAGTTCTTTGGGATGGTATTCTAAAAGCCAACCCCTCCAGCCTTTCTTCCTAGGGACAAGAAAGATGGGGGAACCAAACAGCCACACCATCACCTAGGGGAAGCTATGTAAGCCACATGTGTCATGAGGCACATCCGCCCTGAGGAGAATATGCCCAGTCCCCAAGCATATTTAAATGGAGATGGGGCTGAATAACTGGTATCCCCTTTATCTTTGCATTCTGCTCTCAGTCCCAATAAATGCGCTTATTTTCATTTCCTTAATTGCCTAACATCTGAGAGTGCTTCAGTATCTTGAAGTAGGCGCCTGGGCTAAGACAGCCTGAAACTGAAGTGAGGTCAACAATTGTTCCAACACTCCAGCACCCAGTCCATAGTGAAATATTGGCCCCCACTGATCACAGAAGGAAATATTGGGGAAGGAAAAAATTGAAATTCTTACTGAAATTTTGCATCCTGAGCTATGGTTTCAAATAGCTATGTGTAGCTCTTAAGACGGTTGTCACCTTTGAAATCTTAGCATTAAATGCAATTATTAGATTAGCAACAAATTTATTATAATGACAAAGTTCTGATGTAATAATGTTACCTGTTTAGAGTGTAATGAAAGAAGAAGTTAAGAATCGTTATACTTTCTTTAGCACTGTCCACGTGCAGGAACACTACACTGAGTAGTCAACCTCTTCCTTTGTGTGGCTAAGTACTAATAAATTGTTGGGCAATTAGAAAGTTGACCTTTCTGACCAACTTTAATTCTAAGTAATTTTTCTCAATGGTTTTGCCACTGCCTGAGGCATTATAAAAATTCATTAAAAAATTAGTGAATATGAGAATAAAAAGATAACTTATTTGGTTCTCAAATTCCAGGCTTCTCCTAGCATTTGCAACAGAATGTGCACATACATAAAACAGATTTTGAGAATGGAGAATTAAAATTAAAAAAAATAAAACCCTCTAAGGCAAATAATTTATATAATTTTTAACTCAAAGACACAGCACTGGGAAAACTGGTAATTTAAAATTATATAGAACTGTAGATTATAGTAACATTTTAAGGAAAGTTTCCTATTTCTTTTAACAATGAAAGACGGCAAGGGCAAATAGGTGTATTTGCTTTCTGGTTGGTTCAAATTGGCTGACTGTCTAACGTTGGTATCGGAGTAATTCCTGCCTGTGATGGAAGAATTTGCAAGAACTCCTCGCAGTTCTAAGATTTCAGTTCATGTAGCAGTATTTCAAGGTAATTCTGTTACAAATATGCACTCTTACTTGCTAAGAGACATTTCTTATGTACATATTTTTGATAATGCCAATCACTATGAAATAATGTAGGGCTAAGGTGAACTATAGGTATAAGAGTTGAAAAAAAGGCTGAGGTGAAGTTAATGTTTTTAAATTGCAAAAATGTGAAGGTAAAAAGAAAAAAAAGATCATCTCTTTTAGTCTGATTATTCAGGTACATACAGTATATACAGATCAAGCTATATCAAGCACTATTTAATTTTTCATATTCATCGGATGGAAATGGATTAATATTTATATTTAAAACTCTACTGCATTGTATATTTATAATCAAAAGTTAAATTCAGTTACTCATTTCGCTAAAAAAATCTTTGTTATTTTAAATAAAGATCTATAAAGTGCTATGCAACCTGCAAAAGAAATATCTAAGCAAGGCTTTTGCAGGATTCTTTTAATTAGCCTTAGTAAATAAATACTTTCACCATTATGTACTTGTAGTTCATATGTAGCATCATATGTAGCTTATGATGAGCTACAAAGTTAACAAAGTATCCAAATAAACCATTAATTTTACATGTATTCTATTTGTCTTCTAAAAATAAATGTACCAGAAATAGGAAACCTGATATAATAAATATTAAATATCATATATTAATGAAATATCACTCTATTTATTGTTCATTATCAAGATTTAAGTGTGTCAAATATACTATCTCAAACCCAGCTGGCAAAAGAGGTGGATAATACATACTATCCTAGCCAACTAATTTTCATGAAATACAATTAAGTGAGAAGTAAAGAGGCAGGGATTCCTATTTATATACACTTGTATAAAAAAGGAAGGATCTAAAAACTAGTCCCATGATAATCATCTTTCCTTTGGTATCACTGTCAGATATCCTCATTTTATGAAATAAACCTGTAGGAAAGTAAGGCTCAGAATGAATATATTTAGACATAAAAAAATAAAATGTTATTCACAAAGGAAACTAAAGCCTGCTTTTCCGTCTTTGTTAGGAACAACATGAAACCCCTAAATAGTTGCACTAGTTCCATTCAGAAAATCCCCCACTCCATTCAGGCAACAGACTAGGAGAGCAAGGGTGCCTTATCCACAAGGGCTCAGTGAGTGACTTCTGACTGATAATTTCATGCAATTTCATCATCAGTACCAAAATATAACAACTCAAAGTATATTTCTTGTTGACAATGTGTCAAAAATGCCATTACAAAAAGTACTACGTTATATTATTTATAAGTTTTTGTCATTCAAGACAAAAATGAAATAGCAAATCAGATGTGATATTATATATTTCAAAAAACACCAGAAAGCCACGAGATTGGTCATTGAGAAGAATACAGGTGTTTGTTTTTTTCTTTTAAGAAAATGAAGACAGGGTAGGCAAATTTCATGTGAACATAATGCTAATATCTTTTCTTTTTCTTACACTTTTGGAACTTTTGGCTATATTCATTTCCCCTCTTGTTTTCTGTGCTACTATCGCTGTCACTGGTTTGTTTTTGCCTCTTTCGTTTATTCGTCTGATAAAGGTCAGGGTCACTGGGCTGTTGGTGAGTCCATTCGTAAGAGCTGGGTCCAGCCTCCAGATCTGGAGCACAATTTAGTGAAGACGTTGCAGACGTGCTATTAGGAAGCGGTGCTGCCATCTCATAGTAAGGCAGCTGCAGGGCTGGATTATAGGCATGCCACTGCTGGGGAAAAAAGACAATCATCTAGCAAAACAAGCCTGAAGCGTTAAAAGAAAAAGTTAACAGTTTACATGCATTATACAGCTAACTATGGGCAAACTAAACCACGTGTTAGGACAGTGACTTTCCAAAACAGGAATGTGGTAGTTCCTTTAAATGGTTAATGGAAAGATTCAAGGTAGTGTACAGCTTCCTACAATACAGATTCTGCCTTACAGAAATAGAACACAAGCCAGTTTTACATCTAGTAGCCGCAATATAGAAAAACAGGTGCCACTAATGATGTGTTTTATTTATCCCAAATCCCAAATATTGTCATTTCAACATGTAAACAACATAAAAATTATTAATGAGTTATTTTACTTTCCTTTCTCCATACTAAGTCTTTGAAATTTGGTGTGCATTTTATACTTACAGCACATCTCAATTTGGATGCAACATTTTCACTGAAAATACTTGATCTGAATTTAGATTACCTAGAATTTAACATCTGAAAAAGTAGATCCACATACCCAAGTTCCTGCAAATATTCTTAAAAATATTCTATTAACTGAACCAAGTATCTGCTGTAAAATTTTAATAAAATTTAAAATTAAATAAAACTAAAAACTCCGCTCCTTAGTCTCACATGTGGCTAACTGCCACACTATGGTACAGCATGTTTGTCAACTATTAAGATAGAGAGACCCTTTCTTGTTTTTAACTCAAATTTCTAACTATTCAAAGTAGATTAAAGATTAATAGAGACAACACAAACCTGCATGTGTCTGTGTGTTTCTCATCTCTACCAAGGATAAAAAATGCTGGGAAGAAATATTGACAGTTTTGGATGAGAACTGGTTGTTTCTTAATATCTCACTGTAACTAAGAAAAATTTTTTTCCCAAAAGTTAAATTCTCCATTTTCTTTATGTTTACAAAATGAAAATGGCTGTTTGAAAAATCTGAAGCTCACATATATGTTGGATGTTCACAACAATCACACCCTGTTAATCACAATACCTGTGTTATAGTCCCACGTCTGTCACTAACAAGCTGTACTCTCTTGGGCCTACCGGTTACTACCCCTAGACCTCAATTTTATTATGTACAGAATGAGGAGTTGGAAGAAAAAACATTTCCTAAGTTCCCCTTTAACTTATTGTGACCATAATTATGATTTCTAGGCCAGAACCATATTATCGAGAGTCTCTAGAAATAATGTAGTTTAACACTGAGAATCTAATTTAAATTAAAGTTTAAATGAGAACTCTCTACTCAAATTGTACTTGGACCACAATACAGCGTCACTACTATCTACCCCTCTTGTGTTGACACACTCGCTGAAGTTCTAGGTGTGAGGCTAAAGATGACTTGGTTGTTGGAGCAGACTACCATTGGGGAGACAGTGCTCAGGGCAGCTTCTGCCTTCACCCCAGGTTTAGATTTGAGAAACAGAAGTTCCATCACAGTCTGTATTATATTACATATTGAACCAAAGGCATATCAAACTTACCATCTTCTGAAGGAAAAAATATTCTTGAGGTAAAGCTGCACTGTTAATTGGAAAGAATTGCATGGGAAAGGAAGATCTGGCCACAACTTCTTCATTTCTTTGGGGAGGTAAAAGAAAAATTAATAAAAAGTTAAAATCCCTACACACAAATGTCCTTTTTTTTAAAAAAAAAAGAAGAAAAAGGCTCCTTGTTATTAAAAAATAAAGCTTCTCTAAGACAGCTCAGTTAAGATTAACTTTAAACATATACACACAAGTAATCAGATATTATACTGATAATATAGTGACATAGTAGTACCTTAAGTCTTACTAATTGCTACATATCGAAATCTCAACATTTAGAGTCACATCTGGCCTTCTGACAGGAAAATGTTAAACAGCCTTGTATGTGTATAAAGAAACAGACACTTAGGTATGAAGAGAGCAAAGCAAGTCGTTGGTAATCACCAAGGGTACATTCAATCTTCTACAGATATAAAAAGTGAAAGAAATATAGAAATTTTCCTCAATTTACTGTTGAAGATATCTTTACTGTTTAACTATAAAAATTATGCTCTTTCCTAAGTGGACTGCTCATGTTTATCCACGTTTGTGGATTTCTTGCACACATGAATTAAGATAATAAAAACTCCTCATTTAAAAACTGTCGTGAGCTAAAGTTTCCTTTATAAGTGTTGTCATATTTGCTTCTACGAAGCTATTTCATAAAGTCCAGTTACAACTACTAGTCAGATTCTCCAGCTAGCCCTCACGCGCCACAGCACTGCACAGTTTTAATGCCGGTACTACTAACCCTTAGGAAAGGAGGTGTGCTGTGGCAAAGGCGGGGCAAAGATGAGGGCAGGGGAGGGACAGATGAGTGGGATGGGCATGCGGACACCCCACCGCTAAGTGGTGAGACTACTGCAAAAACCAGTGGAAGAGTAAAACTCTCTAAGGGAGGATTCGGTGTCAGTTGTTACGAAAAAGGAAACTGAATTAGCATTGAAGCTATTGTTCGGAAGTTCCTGATAACCTCTGGACGAGCACCTTCCATCTAACAATGGGCTTAAGAAGCGTGTAGGAAGGAAGGGTGTGAAGGATGAAAGATTTTTCAGGGAGAAGAAGGGGCAAAAAGTAACAGCCTGATTTGGGGACAAGGTTGGAGGAGACCAGAACATGTGTATAGATAGTAAAGAAAAAAACAAAAAGCGCAATGAAATTACAGAGTGGGTAAGATACAACCTCAGGAGCAGAAGTGCCGGGACTAGCACCATCACGAACACAGAGGCAGATTCTCTAAAACCACCGTCCTTCCTAGGCGAATCTCAAGGCATGCATCGTTGTCTACAGAGATGAATCACATGTAAATTGGGAAGAGTTGGGGGCTAAACTGTATCACCCCAAAATTCCCATGTTGAAGTCCGAACCCCCAGTACCTCAGAATGTGATCTCATTTGGAACCAGGGTTGTTGCAGATGTAACTGGCTAAGACGAAGTCTTACTGGAGTAGGATGAGCCACTAATCCAATAGGACTGTTTTCTTTATAAAAAGGGGAAATCTAAAGACAGGCATACACAGGAGAACATCATATGAAGAACCGGGTGATGTACCTACAAGCCAAAGAATATCAAGGACTGCCAAATAACCAGAAGACACCATGAGACAGACACAGAACATTCTCTCTCATAGCCCTCAGAAGGAACTAATTCTGTGGACACCTTGACCTTGGACTTCTAGCCTCCAGAACTATGAGACAACACATTTCTGTTGTTTAAGTACCTCTTTGTGGTTATTTGTTATGGCAGCCCCAGCAAACTAATATAGGAACTATTTATTGAAAACAGAAGGCATAAGAGGCAACAGAAGCATAAAAAATCCTTTTCAAAGAAAGACCCATGAAAGACTAAGGATACAACATGTACACCATTTTTCTCTGCACATTACTTCTAGGACACTATATCCTCTTTTCATTCTTCCTTTATAATGTAACAAATACTAGAAAATAAGGTACTACCAATGAAGTATACTGTTGTGGAATATACATATAATTCTGATTTTCTACTCTAGAATTTGTGATGATTGAGTCTGTCAAACATAAACATAGAATACAAGAGTTCTGACATCTTATACTGCTTGTCTTTCTACCTCTGCCCAAACAGCAACAGCTTGTTTCTTCCTAATTCCTGAGAAATATGAGGTATGTTTTCCCACTAGTAGAAGAGAAGAAGCTCTCCTATTATACAAATGGCTCAATTCATGAGTCTATAGTACATCCCCTACCAACATAGTAAATCACTCCCCCCTTTCTGGTAACACTGGCTGAAAAGTATTTACTGAATACCTGCTATGTGTCCAGTATTTTAAATACATGGAATGTATTACAAAATTTGATTCTCACAACAATCTTCGAGGTATGATCCTTGTTTTAGAACAGGTTACAGTGTGGTGAAATAACCTGTCCAAGGTCATACCATTAATGAAGTGGCAGAAGCAAGATTTAAGTTCATATAATTTGAAGTCAGCACCTACTCTGGTTTTTTTTTATGATTTTCTTTCTTTCTTTTTTATTTGAGAAAGAGCGAGAGAGAGCATGAGCAGGGGAGAGGCAGAGGCAGACTCCCCGTGGAGCAGGGAACCCGATGCAGGACTCGATCTCAGGACTCTGGGATCATGACCTGAGCTGAAGGCAGATCTTAACTGACTGAGCCCCCCAGGTGCCCCTCAGCACCTACTTTTTCACTTCTCCTGATTTCCCTGATACAGAAATACTGGGAAGAATGACGATGTGGAACACACTGTGTTTTATTTGGGAGGTAGTACTTCTCCTATAGATAAGCCTGTGTGATTGCCAGTCCTCGGAGGCACTCGCTCATGCCTCAGAAAGATGGGACTTTCAGCTACTGTTAGTTTACATGAGAATATTCAGTTCTGCTGCAGAAGACAAAAACAAACAGGATGGATGAAATGCTTGTAACAGACTCTAAGTAAGCTAGTAGTTTATGGGACGGTGATGAAACCATGTTAGGGACAGAATAAGCAACTCACTTGGGAGATACCGGCAGAAGTTATAATATATGTTCAATTCAGATAGTAAATAAGTTTGTAACCTGTCAGACGTGCTACAGATAGACTCAGTCGATAATATGTGGAGTAAGTAAGAGTGTCACTTGTACCCGATGATACGTGTGCCAAACTATCCAGGATCTTTCCTGTTGCTTTTCACTGTGTCTTCTAAATTGGTTTATCACACCATTTATTAATGGTGTGATTTGAACATCTTAATTCAGTTTCAGAGCCTTTCTGTTCCATGACCTCTAGGATAGATGCCTGACAGTGTCCTTAGGGGCTACCATTGCATCAGGAAATCAGCCAATACAAAATTTTAGAATATTTGGAAAATTATCATAAAGAAGTTCGAAAAAGTAGTACAATAAATGACAGAATGGCTTAATGTCAGAAGGCTTAATTTCAAGCCTAGCAACTATCACTTTTTCATCTTTATGACCCTGAAAATTAGTTAACTTTTACATCTCTGTTTATTCAAGTACAAGATATGGATAATAGCATCTCTATGATCCATCACAATGACACCTTGGAAGCTTAAGTGATTTAACATCTACAAAAAGCATAAGGTAAACTATAAAGAACACTAGAAATATGAATCTTTCTCACCTGCTACTGAAAATATTAAAACTGAACTTTAAATCAAAATATTTTGCCACTGTTCATCATTTCAGAAAAAAAGTGAATTGCTTAAATTTTATCCCATGTCTAAACAGTAAGGTTTTACAATAGTTCAGAATATATAAAAACTATTTCTCGCACAAGAACATATTTGTTTTTTGAAAAAATATTTTTAATTACCTGTAGCTGTGTGAATTTATCTTAACACAGCTCTCAAAACTTTGGTTAGCTGGTTCAGAAGAGCGAGAGCTCCCTACAGAAGAAAAAGAATCAACAGATTACTTAATGGTACAATTTTTTGGAGTTCTATTGTTAAGCCAAAGAAAAACTCCAAACCTAAAAGGATGCAGCATTGGTCAAAATTCCTTAATCATATAAGGTACATGAATATATCTTTGATCTCCCAAGTGGTATTTACAGATTGTTTACATTACAACAAATGACTGAATTATAACCAAGCTTTGTCCAAAGCCATGGCTGCACAGAAGAATGATATTGACATGGGACCATAAGATAGATGATGTTGTGTTGTTCCACACGCTTGCAGACTAATAATGGCAAAAATTAGTGTGATCTGCCTCTTGTGGAGAATGCAGGAGTTCTCTAAACTGCATTGGCAAAAGTGGATGAAACATTACAGAGGATGCTAAGCAGCTGGCTGCGATGTGTCAGAACATAGTGCATCCCGGCCCATTTTACCAGTCTGTGTGAGTTAACCAAACAGTACTTGAAAGCAATGATACAGCCAATTACCTTTGCAAAATCATTAAAAATATAAATAAAAGAAAGAAACACAAGGAGAGAAACCTTTTTCCTTTGCAATGAGGTACTGTTTTCTTACTGTTTTTAGTATAATAAGAGGAAAAAAATAAACAAAGGATACATCAATAGACTTGCATCACTGAGGGGAGGGAGGCAACATACGCATTGCAAGCACTGCACCATAAGCATCACCTCTATCAGTCCCTCAAAACGTGAAAGAGGTAGTCTACTAGTTCAGTGTTCTCCAGTATTTAATCCGTTTTTGACAGGTGTGTAGAAGACATTTGAGGTCATTGGTGTCCGGAAACTCTCCTCCACAGTGACTGAGGGTCACTCTGCAGCCGCTTTTGGCCAGCTACTTTTGCAGGGGCTTAGATCCAAGGCACTAATGCAGAGTATGGTGTTCGCAAGAGAACGACTAAGGCACCCACTCTACCTCCCAAACAGTAGGTATTTGATACCACACACTAGCACTGACAAGATCGGCAAATGACCTTGATGTATTCAAGGCTAGAGCTGTGTGTCCCAATTCATTTAGATTTGCTTAATTTACAACAGCCAATAGCAACTATCATAGCTACTTGCTGGCTGGTACTAAGATAGAACATTTTAAACTTTAATATAGAAAAGATGCCATAGGATTGGCAATACTAGTTAATCATATAACACTATGAATGTCTACATGTATTCTGAGAAAATTTAACAGAGACAAAAGGAACACTTTTTTGGTCTTACGTTATATAGAAAACACAATGTTCACACCTCTGAGAACAACACCATCAACAAAACACACTTGGAAGATTCTTCAGTGGCAAGACCTACCAAATCGATACTGTACATTAATTGGTCTTCCATATAAACGTATTCCATTCAGCAAAGCTATGGCATAAGACACCGATTCAGGGTGCTTAAAGCAGACAAATCCAAAAGTCTTCGGCTTTCCTTCTCTGTCTTTGCATATAGTCACTTTGGTTAATGGCCCAGCCTATAAAAAACTTAAAAATTATTTTCTCATAAATCTAAAGATTTTTTTTTACATTCAGATAAATCAAGTATATTCAACTTCAGACTTCAAAATAAATCTGTTAGCAGTAATTGCTTTATGTAGCTCTGCGAATGATGCATTTTCCTAACAGTAAATATCATATTTCATCACACTTTCTAGTATTTTTTGCTCATCAAGAAAACATTCATGGTGTTAAGAACAGAAAATTTTAGGTAACAGTTCCAAATCTTAAAAGAAATGTTACCCTCTGCTAGGTTTAACAAAACAATTTAGAGAGCATTTAAATCTAAGAGTAAAATACTATTTTATCTCCGTATGTATTAACTGTGTATAACTCAAAAACAAATTGAAATGACAAACCTAATGTTGGTTTGAGTGAGCCTAAAAAACTGTTGTATTGTAGCACGGCCTCATTTTTTTTGTCAGAGTTAAACATTTTGACAAGAGAAACTAATTTATCATGTATTTTGATCTAATAATCCCATTTGGTAAATATTCCCAAAGGAAAAAATGTTTTAGTATGTTTACGACTTTTAAGTAGGTGCACTGTTTATATGAGTGAAAAATTGGAAAGGTTCTAATTCCCACAATGGGAGAATATTATTCCATCATGTATTTAAAAAATGGAATAAAACAAAATAAATTGAAAATATTCAGACTGTATTGGTAGTAAAACCTATAATTAGCAAGAGAGTAAAAAAGCAGAGTGAAATATTGTAAAAAGGTATTAATTACAACTAAAAAACTTACATGTCCCCCATGATAATGATTACAGGAGGCACCCACAAAGACTTATAAACAACTAAGATTTAATGGCAAATGGCTCATGCTTTTTACTTTTATTTATTTTTTTAGATTTTATTTATTTTTGAGAGACAAAGAAAGAGCATGAGCGGGGTGAGGGGCAGAGGGAGAAGCAGACTCCCTGCTGAGCAGGGACCCTGATGTGGGTCTCCGTCCCAGGACGCTGGGACCATGACCTGAGCCAAAGGCAGATGCTTAACCGACTGAGCCACCCAGGCACCCCTGGCTCATACTTTTTAATTGTACTTTAATGACTGATTACTTTTCTCTGTCGAGTTGGATAAAGAAATCGCTTTTATTCTAAAGAAAAATGTTAACTATCATCTTTAAAATGATACTACATTTTAAGATTCCGTCTTTTTTTTTTTTATTCCTTTTCTGCTTTCTCAGGGACTAGCTCATCCTCCCTTCTGGATCCAAGGACCACTTCGTCAACAAATCTATTTTTTACACTCATGCTGCCTGGAGACCTGTGTGTGACTGTTCTTCAACATAATTGAAACTGAATTCATTATCTTTCTCCTCCAAATCTCTACTTCAGTATTTCTTAGTCAAAAGTACAAAAACTTTAAACCTGATTTTTTCACTTCAAAGGATAATCAGAAATTTGAAAGAAACTAGTAAAAGGATAAATATACAGTAATAAAAAAACCCAATTTTTTTTTTTAAAGATGTTATTTATTTATTTGAGAGAGAGAGAATGAGAGATAGAGAGCACGAGAGGGAAGAGGGTCAGAGGGAGAAGCAGACTCCCTGCCGAGCAGGGAGCCCGATGCGGGACTCGATCCCGGGACTCCAGGATCATGACCTGAGCCGAAGGCAGTCGCTTAACCAACTGAGCCACCCAGGCGTCCCAAAAAACCCAATTTTAATCAGTACTGTTCTACTACAGATATTAAATATATGAAATCACAAATGAAAAGAGTATGCTTAAATGCTTTGAATTTTACAAATTCGAAGGTATACCAAAGCATTTCTAAAGATAAATTTCAACAAAACTTGCTTGTAGTAACAATCCCATCATCTTTTAGTCTTTTTGAAGACTAAGTTCATGTGTTTTAAAAAGCCTTTCTAAAAGACACTTCATTTTAGCAAATTCTTACAGAATACAGAAGGACCTAGGCAAAAATAAATACATATGCTTGGTTGCCTGATCTGTTAAAAGACATGAACATTTTGTTTAGGTAGAAATTATTTAAAAAATGAGAAGATTTTATATTTACAATATCTATCTATCTATCTACCTACCTACCTACCTTGTAGATCCATACAACTCATAGTGATCCAGTTCCTACTGACTAGAAATAATGTAAGTGCGTGCTGGGGGCCTTTATGCCTATTCCCAACTCCCCTCCTCCTTTTTGCAGGCTCAACATAAGAGAAACCTTCAGGAAAAAAGAACTATAAGGTCTTTTCTTTTTTCTGTTTTCTTTTTCTTTAAATTTTTTTTGTTGTTAGAGTGGAAAGTTTCAAATGATATTGGGGAAAATAACTATAGGAAAAGAAAACTATCAGAGCAGATTAAAAAGGGCAAATTTTAAAAGATGGCAACTTAGAAAAGTAAGCATAAAAGCCTTAAACATATTTTTCAAATAATAAAGTTTTATGTCCAGGAAAGGAAACTGTGTTCCTTGGAGGGGGAATTCTCTTGATCAAACTGTGTGTATCTGAAATTAACAGAAGACAGAAACAAAGTTAGGGCCTTTCAAAAACCATGTAGAGAACCTTTTTCACTGCTAGTAGTACTTACCTAGTCCCAGAAATTTAGCTTTGCTATTGTCTGCCTTGGAACTTGCCCTTATTCTGATAGGGGAAAGTCTTTCTTTCTTGATTTCTCATTTATTAGTATTAGTAGTATTAGTAATTGTACCACTATTAGTGGTAGCAGTAGCAGCAGCAGCAAACACTCAGAAATGCCAAGCTCAATTCTGTTTTACCTGCATTAAGTTATTTAATCTTCCCACATCACTTTGTAGATGCTATTACTACCATTTAACATTTAAAGAAACTGCAGTACTGAGATAGTCATTTACTTGCCCAAAGTCACATCGACATTAGACATTATGACATTAGAGTTCATATTCCAAACAACTTCACTATATTACATATCCTTCTCTTTTTAGATTATCCTAAATCATGGTAATTAATTTTTAAATTTCCCCTTTTAGAAAGACCAAGGGCGGGGCTCCTGAGTGGCTCAGTCGTTAAGCGACTGCCTTCGGCTCAGGTCATGGTCCCAGGGTCCTGGGATCGAGCCCCACATCCGGCTCCCTGCTCAGTGGGAAGCCTGCTTCTCCCTCTCCCACTCCCCCTGCTTGTGTTCCCTCTCTCGCTGTGTCTCTCTCTGTCGAATAAATAAATAAAATCTTAAAAAAAAAAAAAGAAAGACCAAGGGTTATCTCTTAAATTTGTATGTTCAGCATCTTCGTGTTTGTCATGTAATGGCTAGATGAATGGCTGGAAGAGTAGATTTCTTTAGAAGTGACATCTACATGTATACAATAGGTGAGTGTTTACTGGGGACAGAAGGCTTACTCGTGGAGGCCCTAAATCTCGAAAAGTTTCCAAAAGGCCCTCTTGGTATGAAATACAGGGAACTGCCCAGGGAATCAATTGCTCATAGTCATGATTTGACTGTACGAATCATTAAATCTTACTTACCATACTGGAGTAAAAACACTCTCCGTATCAAAGGGTTTGGAGGAATAAGTAATGTATAGGGTAACATTTTTAAAATCTATACCAATGCTGGATGTAAGGCGTAAGGGCGCTTATTACCTGAAGGAAGGTAGTGACAGGGCTGTTTTCTGTTTTGCCCTAGACACCCAAGGCCCAGGCAGTCTCCGCAAAGCCCCTCCTCAGGGCCGGGGGCTGGGGGGAGCTAAGTCACTTCCCACTCCTAGGGCTCTATAGTGGGGATGGGCATGGGACGCATATTATATATCACTTCACTACCAGCTGCTCACCTAGAGGCAGGTGTGCCAAAACGGAACTAAATTATAAACCTAGGTACAAGATGCGGCGGGAAGGGGGCCGGGCTCCGGGTGGTCCGGGTGCGCCCCGCCCCTCGGGCTGCGCTTCCGGCTCGACGGTCCCCGCCCGTCCGCCGCCCCCCGCCGACGATACCTGAAGGAACAGCTCGTAAAGAATCTCTTCCCGTACTCGGGCCTCTAAATTCCCCACAAACACCGTTCTGTCGGCCTCCTCCTGAGCAGGGAACATCCCTCCGGTCTCGGCCCGAGGCTGGAGGAGGTCTCCAAGCCCCGCCCCCTCTCGTCGCTTTTCTGCGCCGCTCGGACTACGGGATCGGGGCCGGCGACGGGAGCGCGCGCGCCAGGGGCGGGGCGGGGCTGCGGGGCCACGCCCCACAGAGGCTGGCGGGGACCGCCCGCCGCGCCGCCACGCTGCTCCGGATCCCGCCGGAACCCTAGGAGAGTGAGTGAGAATTAAAAAGATTACGGCGCTCGGGGCTTTTCCCTCTCGCTGGTGGAGTGCCTTCCATTTTTCTAGGTACACCATTGTTAATTGACTTTGGATTTATTCAATCAACATTTTCAATAAAAGAGATATTTTAAGACATACTACCTGCAGTACTGGAGCTGCCCGGTTAATGGGGGAAGATTTGTTTCCAAAGAGTGAATGAATAAATCATTAGGAGTTTGAATTTATATTCTGTATAAACTAGTTTTTTGAAAGAATAAGTCCGTGCATGCGTGGATGTGAAATACAATAGAATCCTAGAACTAAAGTTTATTTACCTAGCAAGCGCGCCCTAGAGAAGTCTTTGAAAATGGGTACAAAGGTTTTAGGTGGACTCCAGAAGGCATTTGAAAACTTGAGAAAACGGCTTCTACCGAGGAACACTACAAAAAAGATAGCAAGTTTTGTGACTGAAGCCAGAATTTTTGAGGATGGCTGCAGGGCGCTTGTAGCGGGATCCAATGTTTGTACTTTGTATCAGGACTGTACTTTGTATACAGTGACCAGGGTGAATAATTAATTTTTACTTGAGGAGGGTTAGGGGAAAAATATCCTACAAAAAATAAAGGTAAGTAAAAGAAAGGGAGAAGAAAACCCACTCAGAATCTCAGTGGATGGATAAATCAACTGTCAACTATTGGCTTCCTTTTTGAAAAATCCATATGTCTATGAAAGACACTGAAATTATCCCCTAAATATACAAGTAATCAGGACATCATTTGGCTATTGGTTAGGAGTGGTGATAATTCAGGTTCTATTTCTTAAGGAATGGATTGGGCTAATGTAAATTACAGTACTTCATTTAGGATTGTACTTAGGATACAGTACTTCATTTTTGAATGCTTGCTATGTACCAAGCGCTGTCTTTAATCCCTGGGAAACAAAGGTTAAGTATAAAGATCTGTCCTAAAGCTTTCAGCGTAATGAGAGAGACAGATTTCCCCGTACAAAATCATGTGTCAGTAACCTCAGTAGTCACCTTCTGTTGATATCGTAAGTGTATAAGTCCTGTCTCCATTTTTCCTTTCTTTCCTCTGTCATCAACATTGTGGTAGGGTAAGAGGGGATTAAGGAAACTAACACATTGTAGTTTATAACAAATATATGTTGATCAAATGAATGGATACCTGAAGGTCTCAATTATGTGTCATACTATTGATTTTTTAAATTCATTTATCTCATAAATCTTATCCAATGAACATATTTCCTCGTTAACTTCCCCTCAGTCACAGCTAATCTAGGAGTTGGATCTTCAGGTTTCACTGTAAAATTTGCCGTGCACATATCTGGTTGTGAATCAGATAAACCTTTAGCTGTATTTATAAATAATTAACAATCATGTCTTGCTATATTGAAGCTTGCATCATACCTTTTTTTTTTTTTTACAAATGTGTATGATTTTGGTGTTCTTATCACATCCTCTTTTTTTAAGATTTTATTTATTTATTTGACAAGAGAGAGAGACAGCAGGAGAGAGAACACAAGCAGGGGGAGTAGGAGAGGGAGAAGCAGGCTTCCCGCGGAGCAGGGAGCCCGATGTGGGGCTTGATTCCAGGACCCTGGGATCATGACCTGAGCCCAAGGCAGACACCCAATGACTTAGCCACCCAGGCGCCCCTTCACATCCTCTTTTCTTTTGGCAGGACCTGAATTTATGGTGCTTATACTTCTATAGTACTTTTTTAATGTTATAAGCTCTGAAAGTCAGCTCATGCAGTTAGCTGTTTATTCAGAATTTGACCTACATATATATCATTTTTCTAATTTAAGCTTGCTGTATTTCCTAACTTATATTGAATGAACACATTGTAATAAAACTAGCAGTAGTTAAAAAATAATTTATTCTCGGGGCGCCTGGGTGGCTCAGATGGTTAAGCGTCTGCCTTCGGCTCAGGTCATGATCCCAGGGGCCTGGGATTGAGTCCCAGCATCGGGCTCCCTGCTCAGAGGGGATCCTGTTTCCCCCTCTGCCTGAGACTCTCCCTGCTTGTGCTCTCTCTCTAATAAATAAATAAAATCTTAAAAAAAAATAATTTATTCTCAGCATTTCCTGGACCATTACTCAAATATAAGATTTAATGGGTTAAATGTATGGAACACTATAAAGAATTAGCCTTTCTTGACTCAGGACGTTTTACACCCCTAACCTTATGTATTCAAAAATGAAAATGTTTATATATATATATATATATGTATAACTATAATCCATGTATATAAATCTGTCATCTATCTGTCATCTAAAACTAGAGCTTCTTTCTCCCTTTCTTTGCCCAGTTGACTCTTACTCTCTTTTGTAGTTCAGCCTACGCAGCATCTCCTACAAGGTTTCCCTGAACTCTGCACTCTAGATTAGCTGGCTGCCCTGCTATGTGGTTCCATGTTTCCATAGATATACCTTTTTCATGCCCTCCTCACTGTGAATTGCAATAGGGTAAATATATTTCAGTACCTAGGACAAACCTCGACATATCTGTGGATATATCATAAATAGTTGTTGACATAATACAGTTTGAATGAATGAATGTCTCTACTTTGTATGTCCAACTACATTATGCCTGGAAATCAGTACATGCTTAATAAAAGTTGCATGAATGGATGAGTGAATGGAGAAACTTGATAGATTAGTGTAAAGGGACTCTAGTGGATTCTAAAATTGACCTCACCAAAAAAAAAAAAAAAAAAATTGACCTCACTTTTGTCTTCACTTTTTTCCTACCCTCATTTTTTTCTCTATTCTGATTTTCTTAACCATATTTGTCCCAAGTAAATATAGCTTTTTTTGTTTGTTTTACTTGTATTAGATGATTATTGTAAAGAGATATTTTTAATGTTTAAAGAAATAAAGAAAAAAAAATAAGTCTGCCATGCAGAGATAAACATTTTGGAGGAAAACCTTTCTAACTTTGATCTATACATATATATGTAAAACATATTTTAGGAAAATAAATTTTACTATACATATTATTTTTTAGCTTGCCTTTTCTCCCTTTTTTTTTTTTTTAAAGATTTTATTTATTTGACAGAGAGAGACACAGCGAGAGAGGGAACACAAGCAGGGGGAGTGGGAGAGGGAGAAGCAGGCTCCCCACCGAGCAGGGAGCCCGATGCGGGGCTCGATCCCAGGACCCTGGGATCACGACCCAAGCCGAAGGCAGACGCTTAACGACTGAGCCACCCAGGCGCCCCTTGAACTACATAATGGAGACTTTCTATATCAATTAATATTGATTTATCTACATCATTAATTTTAATCCACAGTATGTACATAATTAGACTAATCCCCCACTGTTAGACATTTACATTGTTTCCATTTTTTAGCCATGATAAAAATGCTGAGATTAAAACCTTGCTCTTATGTCTTTGTGCACATATGTTAGTATTTCTGTGGGAAAATATCTTGGATGTTTGATTGCCGAATCAAAGGGTAAGACCATTAAACATTCTGACACATATTGCTAAATTATACAAAAAGATTGTGCCAAAATATGTTCTGATAAACAATGACTCCCCCATCTAAGTAAACACTACTCAACTACCTATTATAATCACGTGTAAAGTCCCTAGAAGCGTACCTGGTACATAGAGCTCAATCAAATTTATATCTTCATCCTTATCGTATTATTTATATTGTATCGATGTCTGTAAGCTTAAAATCATTTTTTATTTCGAAGGAGGACTAAATAAGCACGGAAATATTCTCTTACTAAACAATAGATATTTTGGGACGCCTGAGTGAGTCAGTCGATTAAGCATCTGCCTTCGGCTTAAGTCATGATCCCAGAGTCCTGGGATCGAGTCCCGCATCAGGCTCCTTGCTCAGCAGGGAGCCTGCTCCTCCCTCTGCCTACTGACCCCTCCTCCCTACTTGTGCTCTCTCTTTCTCTCTCTGACAAATAAATAAAATCTTAAAAAAAATAAACTATAGATATTTTATATAATTTGCCATTTCTCAATATTCTGCTATTTAATGCAATGGACATTAATCTCAATTTTATCACTATTGACAGTAAGTAAAAAATATGAAAACAGTATAGTTTTTTTATATTTTGAAACTCTGCTATGTATTGTACTGTATTAAATGCCAAGTTGATATTTTGAATATGAGCTCTTCAGAATGGCAAAGATGAAAATAATCCATAAGATTAATATTTCACTGTCACATCAAAAGCACAAAATAAAAAATTATATGTTAAATAGGAAAGATTTATCTTTTAAGTATAAACTTGTTAAGAATCTCTTTTAACATGTATGACATTTATATTACCTTTCTTCCCTCATTCCAAAATGATTGGAATGATTAGGATGATTAGTAGATCATTAGAATGATAGGAATGATTACTCCTATTTTTGTTAGAGAAGTACATTCGTGGTCTCCAGTCAAATTATAGTAGTGGACTCCTTCTAAAAATGAAGTCTCACATAAAATCCCTAGAGAGTGAACAGTTTAAATTGATGAGTTTTAAATTTTTCATGGTTCTTAAACGAATACCTCCTTTTGTTTGTGGATTCTTTGATATACCTCCCAGACCTTGATTAGTTTCTACTGATCGATGATATGAATTAGGCATTTCTGTTCTTAAAATATCTTTGGAAATATATAGAGACTTGATTTTATAAAAAACAAATTGAATTTTTGAACTGATAATGCATGTACTTACACTGGTTCTCTATTTTCCAGACCTACTAAAGTCTTGCTGGAAGGAAAATAAGGGGAAAAATGAAGTAAATGTGAAAAAAACCCCATAATTTTAAAATGTTATATTAAAAATAAAAATATTTTTTGTTTATTTTCCAATTATAGAACTCAAGAATAAGCTAGCATTTTGAATTTTAAAATAGCCACTGAGCTTGGGTTGCAAAACTGCACAAACATGAAAATCTCATATTTTATATTTGACAGCTTGATGGATATGGATTTTATTATTGATTTTATGGTATATGAAGACAGCTTAGTTTGTAATCAAAATGAACATAAACCACAACGTTTTCTGACTCTTTCCATTTCTAGCATTTTTTAACATCACATTTGCTCTAGGCTTTCAACAGACATATTCTTCCTGACCACTTCTGAAATCTTGAGGTTAAGAGGAATAAAGAAAGATATAATTACTTTTTCTTTCCCTCAAATTTAACTTCGGCAGCTGTTTGTGACTTCTTAGAGTTTTGACTTAAAAATCCTCTCACCACCACAAGCCAGATAAGAGAAAACAAACCACCTTACCTTTACTACAAACAGGGAGGAGCAAAAGATCAGGAATCTTTCTTGATAAAACCTACCAGACTGGCAATCTTACCAAAGAGAAACCTTAATGAATTTCAGGATTTCTTTTTTGCTGACTCTGAGGGCTGCTTTTACTTTTATTGGATTCCAAATGAGAGTATACATTTTTCTCTGTTTGATGTGCTGGGCAGGATCTGGTAAGAACTGAATAATTTGATTTATCTTACTAAATCGTGTGTAAGATAATCGGTATGGTCTCTGATTCTGGGATAAAGAATTTTATGACATCATAGTATGAAAAAAAATAGTATGATTTGGGTACTAATTATATCAACTGGGTAATTATGAAGAAAGTTTATATATGTGTGTGTGTTTCTTAAATTGTATATTCTGTATTTTATTTGCTTTCCAGAAAATTAATAACTAAAAATCTTCTTACAAGAAGATGTAGAGAACAGAAATATTCAAAAGAAAGTTAGAATAATTCAGTAATAGAGAAATTAATTCAATATTTGAAAATCATGACTTATTAAACATCTTGTTTCAATTTCAGTGCTCAAGTAATCTTACTTTTTACTTAGGAAACGTTTTACTTAGGTAAATTGCCAATCGCAAAGCAAAAAAGTAAACATATATACTACAACTTTTTTTTTTGACCTATTATGCTAAAGTGTAACAAAACCCAAACTGATTTATAGTAATAAAGTAGAACTTTATTCTCCTGGTTTACTGGTTTATAGTAATAAAGTTTATTAATGTTAGTAATATCATTTACTTCTTTCTGGTAATAAAGTAGAACTAGAACTACTTGTTCTACTTTATGATAATAAGTAACAAATTTAAAATTCATGATGAACAGATTTTTGTGCCTTTGTAAAAGCAGATGACTTTGTTTTAAATTTCCTTTTAAAAAAATTCTTGAATGTGTCCTTGAATAACCTTAAAATATCACCTAGAAATTCAAATTATTTCTTGTTTCTTTTCAGTTGGATATTTGAGTTAATCAAATTCTAGAAATGTTTGAGTTTTATATTCAAATGCAGAATCTAAATGATATTAATATACAATTTATTATATTTTTCTTATTTAGATGTTTCTTGATAGGCATTTTATATTTGTGTAATATATGATAGTGGCATCTTAATTTAGAAGTCAGAGAAACTTGAAGTCTAGGCCCCTAACTTTGTGTCATTTATAGTTTACATCATTTTAGTATCATAGTTTATACTCTAAACTCATGTGGCAGACTTTCTAAGATTATTGATTTGATTAGTAGTTAGGAATTACCTAAATCTTTAGTTGGGAAAACTCTGATGTAATTACTATGTATGTTTCTGTCTCTGTTGACTGAAGTAGAACAGCAGGCCCTTTAGATATTAATGACAGTAAATAGAAAATAGGGAAATTAAAGATTTCAGTTATTCTCAAAATCATTTGTAACCCATGCAAACTCTTAGCGTGCCCTCTCATTTTCCTTGAAACCCCACATGCCTAGGGAATTGTTGATTTTTCAGTAATTTCATATATGTATGTTTTATTCAAATGATAAATTCCCTTCCCTTCTCTACTAGATATTCTGATATGTGCCTCTTAGAGAGCCCATCTCACACTCCTCAACATGAAAATTATTACATGATTACATCTGCCTTCAAAAAAGGAAAAACATTCCGAAAAACCGAGATTATCAGATGTTTTAAACATTTTTAAATGGAGGGATGTCTGGGTGGCTCAGTTGGTTAAGCTGCCAGCCAGCCCTTGATTTTGGCTCAGGTTGTGATCTCAGGGTCCTGGGATCAGCCCCGTGTGGAGCCCCAAGTTGAGCCCATATCAAGTCTCACATGGGGCTCCGTGCTCTGTGGGGAGTCTGCTTGAGTATTCTCTATTTCTCTCTCTCTCACTCTCTCTCGCTCGCGCTCTCCCTCTACCCCTCCCACCTGGCTCACGCTCTCTCTCTCTCTCTCTCTCTCAAATATTTAAAAAAAATTTTTTTTAATGGGATAAAAGGGGAATGGAGAGGTAGCTGAACAAACTATGTACAGATATGTATCTATTTGCATATATATTCAAATTATATCCATATATATTCTTATTACAGTTTCTGATTCTTATTAAGTGCTTAAATGGTAGTTGTAGTTGCAAGGGTCAGCAAATATTTCTGTAACGGGCCAGATGGTCAACATTTTAGGCTTTGAGGGGCATACAGTCTCTGCTGTATCTATTCAGCTCTGTCATTGTAATATGGAAACTGCTATAGATAATTCGTAAACTAATGAGCATGGTTGTGTTCTAATAAAATTTATTTTAGACAACATTTGAATTCATTACAATTTTCACATGTCACAAAATATTATTATCTTAATTCTTTTCAACCATTTAGAAATGTAAAAACCTGCCTGATCTTGCCAGCCAGATTTGGCCCTTAGGCCATAGTTTGCCAACTCTCATATTCCAGTAACTTGGAAGAGATATTAAAAATAGATTAATTCTTCTTTCTCATTTTACAGTTGAGGACAGTGAAATTCAGAAAAATTGAGTCACTTTTTTAAGATGATAAAACTTATAATATGCAATATAAAATTCTCGGGAATCTTGTTTAAAGTACAGATTCTTATCCCCAGGCTGGAAGTGAAGCCCAAGATTCTGCAATTCTGATAAGCTCCCAGGTGATGCCCCAAGATTCTGCAATTCTGATAAGCTCCCAGGTGATGCCTATGGGTATGTGGGACTACACTTTGAGTAGGGAGAGTGTAGAAATTTGTAGAACCTTACTTAGTAGGCTTTGTAGGGCAATGATCTTTCCAAAATCTATGGCACTTTGAGCTCATTGACTCAACAAATTCATCACTATTTTTCTCTACATTGTGTAAAAATTTATATATTTGTATAAAAATTTTGTAAAAATTGTATAAATTTGTATTAAAAAATCTTTCAGATGTGACTAGTAATTTATTTCTACTGATTTGCTAAAATCACATGCCTACAAGCAACTTTAATTTATTGTACAAAAGTTTCTTTAAGGGTGACTTGCAAGAACATGAAATTTGCATTTAAAAGACCCAGATTTAAGTCCTGAAGGGTTGTTATCTCAAGGCAGAGTCACTTAACCTCTGTGATCCTCAGTTTCCTCATTTTATTTATTTATTTATTTATTTTAAAGATTTTATTTATTCATTTGTGAGAGAGGCAGAGGGAGAGGCAGAGGGAGAGGGAGAAGCAGACTCCCTGCTGAGCAAGGAGCCGGATGTGGGACTCGATCCCAGGACCCTGGGATCATGACCTAAGCTGAAGGCAGCCGCTTAACCATCTGAGCCACCCAGGCGCCCAGTTTCCTCATTTTAAAATGGAAGTAAAAGTCGTAATACTGTCTCACTGCATTGCAAAGCTCAAAGGAGGTAACATAAATGTGTGATTTGGTCAATTATAAATTAGGATAGAATAATCCACTGTGTTTTATTCCATGTACATTTTCTCTGTAATTGTCTCAGATTAATTTCCAGGTGTAGGACTTCACACTATAGAGTTGTGGTAGACCTGTATAGACTATGGGTATCAGAATCCCCTGGGGTATGTATTTTAAAATGCAGATTTACCTACCAAATCAGAATCTCTGGGGATGGCACCAGGAAACTACATTTTGAACAAACTTTCTCAGTCATTTTTACCCTCATTTTTAAACCCATGCTTGAGAATTCTTGATGTAAAGACTTAATCAGACATCTATTTTATTTTGTGTAGTCAGCTTCATTTTTCCACTACTTTCCAAACATTTGCACGGTTGGAAGAGTTACTGATGGAATATATGGGTTACTTATGACCTGTTAAATAGTATATATTTTCTAAATGTGCTTTGATTGTTTCAAAACTAGAAAATTAAAGACACTTTTACCTCTTATTTTGCCTTCTGCCCCTAGCCTTCAGAGATTAAAGTTCTATCTACAGTTTTGTGTCTTAACTGACTCTATGGCCATATAAACCTCTGTTTTTGTAGGCATAAGGTCAGTATTGTTTCTTACCTGACATTTCGCTGGCCCCAAAGGTCTTCATTCTTTCTATTACACATGGATATAATGGAGCTAGTGAACTTGGTTGCTCAACTGTTTGCATAATAACTTGTGCCATGAGTATGGTTATGCTTTTCAGATGTCACTCATAAATGTTCTGTTGCTTCTAATTGTATGATCTTTCTTCATATATAAAATGAGGGAAAGGATAGCAAATATAAAGTAGCACAGTGCCCGACATGGAGTGAGTGCTAAATAAGCATTAAGCATTATTACTATCATTGCTGGTATTGTTATCGCTGTTAACAAATATGTATTGTTTTCAGAAATGGGGAAAAAGAAGAGGTTTTCATGGAGTCTTTTGAAGATGAGAGTGGGGTGTCAGAGGAAGTAGGGTTAAACCTTTCCAGGATGTGTTAGGATTGTTAGCTTTTTATGGTTGGGTTTTGAGGCTCCTCTGTATTGACTTGGTCAATATTCAAAGTTGCAAGGCAAGGGGCACTGGGGTGACTCAGTGGGTTAAGCGTCTGCCTTCAGTTCAGGTCGTGATCCCGGGGTTCTGGAATCAAGCCCCATGTCAGGCTCCCTGCTTGGGCCGGGATCTGCTTCTGCCTCTCCCTCTGCCCCTCCCCCTGCTTGTGTTCTCTCTCTCTCTCTCAAATAAATAAAATCTTAAAAAAAAAACAAAAAAACGAAAGTTGCAAGGCAGACTGATTTGTCTTAGTAGCTTACCAAGTGTGAAATTGGGTTTGAAACCAAAGAATGTTAGAATAATACAAGTCATGGGGACTACTTGTTTCAGCTCCTTCCATTTAAAGAAGCCGCAGCTCAGGGGGAAATTTGCTCAGAGTAACGAGATGTTTGAGGAGGCCAGAGGCACGTGTGTCTCAGCTGTCCGTGTCCAGGGCACTATCCATGCCTCTGGACACTGTCCATTTGCTCCCCTTGTCCTCTTCACAGCCATTGTCACTATAATGGAACTATATTTCAGAGATACAGCTGAACAACCTAGAATGATTATCCTAACTTCACTATATGCCTTTGATATTTTTAACAATTTTAACCCCACATCAAGCTTCTATAATCGAAGCCTCAAGATTTTCAGAATTCTTTCTCAGTGTACCTCTCTGTTGGGATTACTGCTAGACTCATCATCTTCTTATATATTTAGTGATGGAAGCCAATATTGTGCCCCTGCTACTGAATTTCTGATCACAGTAGTTACTCAGTATAGTATCCAGACCCTCAGTTTATTTCTCAAATGATTTTAAAAAAATCAATACTTGCTTTTCTGTTCTAGATATCTTCATCCTTTTGCTGGTAATATTATTTTTGCTATTACCATTATCAGTTAATTGAATTTGATTTAAACCATTTTTTATCATAAAATTAATGACTGAATATTTTAAACCTAGTTGCACATAAAATACACTAGAACAGAGAAATAAACTAATATCTCCATCATTATAAACAATTAATTTATTGTTTTATTTCATATCCATTCTAATATAATGAATATGTGTGTGCACAAATGTGTTTTAAGTGTACTGTATATTATATATAATGTAGATAAAATTAGAACCATTTATATACACACATATATATATGGATTATATAAGATTTCTTAATTGGTGCATACAGTCCCCATCATATGGGGACAACATTAATTTCTTTTTCTAGTCTCTCAATTCTGTGTATTTAGTTGACTGCTGAATATTCACTGTTAAAAATCCTGTGATAAACATTGATGTTAATAGTCAATGGGTATAATAATAAAAATGATATGGGAGTATTATTTTAATTAATCTTTATTTGATTTTTTAAGAAGATTAAGCACACTTTGATGACTTAATGAGCCATTTTCATATTTTATAAAATATCTGTTTATATCTTTCTCTTGATATTCAGTTGGGTATTTTCTTCATTTATACTTTATATGTAAGTATATCAATTTCCTTCATACCTTTCATTGAAATATTTCCCTAGCTTATATATTCTTGTCTTTTGTCTAGTGTATAGTGTTTATGTACAGAAGTTTGAAATTTATATGCTGTGAAATCTATCAGTCTCACACTTTATGGTTTCTTTCATTTTTATGCTAAAAAGTCATTCCTCAACTGAGGTCATATACATATTATTTTTTTTTAAAGATTTTATTTATTTATTTGAGAGAGAGAATGAGAGAGAGTACGAGAGGGAAGAGGGTCAGAGGGAGAAGCAGACTCCCTGCTGAGCAGGGAGCCCGATGTGGGACTCGATCCCGGGACTCCAGGATCATGACCTGAGCCGAAGGCAGTCGCTTAACCAACTGAGCCACCCAGGCGCCCCGGTCATATACATGTTATTAACTGTATTCTTCTAGTTCATATAATTTATCTTTCCTAGAGTCAATTATCCTAGTCATTGTTTATTTAAAAATCCATTATCTTTATTTAAAAATCCATAATGAATTGCCATAGTTATCATGGGTAATGTAGTTTATTTCTGGGTGTTCCCATTGTTTCATTAATCTGTGTATCAATTCTTGATTCAGTTTCAGGGGCCTCTTTTTAATTGGTTTATAGTATAAACATAATTTTTAACATGCCTCTTTATTATCTTTAAAAAATCATTCATTTTCTTTGGGCATTTATCCCCTCCCTGGAGACATCTCACTGAGACCTTAATTTAGAATTACATTACACATATAAGTTAATATGAGTAGAACTGATTTTGTGATATCTCTTCCATTCTGGATCATGGTATATCTCAGTGTTTATTCAAATCTTTTCTGTTTCTATGTAAGGTTTTTAAGCTTTGTAGTTTTCTTTTAAGGGTACCGTATATTTCTTTTTTCCTTTGGGTCTTCTTTTCTCTGTCTCTTCCTCCTTCTCTTCATCCTCTCTCTCTTCTTTTTTCTCCTCCTCTTTTCAAAGGGCTAATTAACTTGCAAATCACAAGAACCTGGTTGAAACTAGCTAAGGAAAGAAGAAATGTATTATCTCATATAACTGAAAAGTTTTACACTAAATACCACTGGATCCAATACTGGAAAAAAAGATTACTATCTGTAGCTTCAGGATGTGTTTCCTTATAGCTTGAAATCTGGAAAGAAGAAAGCCACTTCTCTCTCAACTTCCCCCAAAGGGTCCTGAATGGACCTGTTTGGATTTTATATCCTCCTGTGGTCTAATCTTGGGTGTAGGCAGATTAGGCATTCAGACTGGCCCAGGATGAAGGGAGAGCATGTCTTTACGGTTAGTTCCAAAAATTCACGTAGTATTGGGGTGGAGGGGAAGTTTTCAAAAAGAAAAGCTGGAGAGCTGAGAAAATATAAAATATATTTACAGCAATATTAATAATTATATTTTTGCGTGTTTTAATATTTTTCTTTATTATATTGACTATTGCTAATATGAGCCAAGGCTAATGATTTTTGTATATTTATATGTCTATACTACAACTTCCCTTTAGATTAATGTTTTTCAGTTCCTATTTTCATATTTTCAGGCAGAATATTATATCACATGAAACAAGTAATAATGTCTGCATCCAATGATTACATCATATTTCTTTTATACTATTGCTGTTAGAATGTGTGACAGCAGATGTTTTCATACTTTCTTAATTTTATTTATTTATTTATTTTTTAAAGATTTTATTTATTTATTTGACAGAGAGAGAGACAGCGAGAGAGGGAACACAAGCAGGGGGGAGTGGGAGAGGGAGAAGCAGGCTTCCCGCTGAGCAGGAAGCCCAATGCGGGGCTCGATCCCAGGACCCCGGGACCATGACCTGAGCCGAAGGCAGACGCTTAATGACTGAGCCACCCAGGCACCCCTATACTTTCTTAATTTTAATGGAAATAATGTCACTAGTGTTTCATCATTAATATGATAACTGCTATTGGCATGAAATAGGTAATATTTTATCATTTTAATAAAATATACTATTTTTAATTATTTAAAATTATTTAATTTTAGTGTTAAAATATGCTATTTATTTTTAATAAAATATACTATTTTAAATTAAATATTAATTAAAATTAATTTTTCTTGTCCTAGTCTTATGCTGTGGACCATGCTATGGACTATGTATGCTTATGAGTATATTATTTGGAAATTTTGTTTTTAAATTGTTGCATGAGTTGTAATAATCTATAGTTCATGTGTGCATATTTGTCCTATCTTTGTTATGTTTGATATTAGAGGTGTTCTATCTTTTAAAAATGATTTATTAAGCTTTGTAATTTTCTACACTTTGTAAAAAATTAGACTTTTACTATAAATTTTTTTAACTTTATTGAGGTTATATTGAAGTTATTGAGGTTATAACATGTATGATAAAATATTCTCATTTAAGAGTATACTTTGATGAGCTTAAAAAAATATGTGCACCACATTTTACGTGGCATGTAACAGTCTTATCAATCAAAATATAAAACATTTACTGCGTCCCCAAAAGTTAGCTCTTTGCAATTAATCCCCTCTCCATCTCTGGTTCTAAACAGATCTACTAGATTAAATATCCCTTTTCTAGAATTTCATACAAATGGACTTAAATAATATGTACTTTTTTTCTGGAGTCTTTTGTTCAGCATAATGTTTTTGAGAATCATCAAGGTTGTTGCATGTATGGGCAGTTTATTCCTTTTTATTGCTGGACAGTATTACATTGTATAGATATACCACAATTTGTATATCTGTACTCATTTTGATTGACATGTGGGTTTTTTCCAGTTTGGGGTCCTTATGAAAAAAACTTCTAAAATTTATAAATATTGTGGACAAGTGCTTTTTCTTTTTCTTAAAAAAATTATTTGTTTATTTGACAGAGAGAGAGAGCAGGAGAGTACAAGCAGGGGGAGCAGTAGAGGGGAGGGAGTATCAGACTCCCCGCTGAGCAGAGAGCCCGACATGGGATTGTGACCTGAGCCAAAGGCAGTCACTTAATCGACTGAGCCACCCAGGCACTCCAAGTGCTTTTATTTTTCGTGGGCAAACAATTGGAAGTGATTTTTTAGGGTCATAAAAGTACATATTTAACATTTTAAGAAACTACAAAACTGTTTTCCAAAATATTGTACCATTTTGTCACTTCCCTCAGCAATGAAGGAAGCTTCAAGTTGCTGTACATCTTCACCTATATTTGGTTTTATCAGTCTTTTTAATTTTAGCCATCCTAGTGGGTGTGTAGTGATATGTTGGTTTAATTTATATTTTCCTGGTGACTAGTGATGTTGAGCATCATTTCTTGAGCTTATTGGCCATTATACCATCTTTTGTTAAGTGTCTTCAGTTCTTTTGACAATTCTTAAACATTGAGGTGTTGTGTTTTACCTATATGTATATATAAACACACACATTTCCCCCGCCCCACATATTCTGGACACAGGTGGTTTTCATGTGTACATATTCCAAGTCTGCCTATTCATATTCTTAACAGTATCCTTTTAGGAGCAGACATGTTTCATTATGACAGTGTCCAATTTATCAGTTTTTGCTTTTATGCGTCACACTGCTTGTAATCTTGTCTGAGAAATCCTTGCTTACTTCAAAATCATTAATATTTTCTCTCCATATTTCAGACACCTAGCCTGCTCCCTGCCAGAAAATGAAGCCAAATCAAAGCAAGCAGAATGGAGAGAATGAGAAGGAGAAAAGATGGGTCTCTTTTACACTAGAGCTAGTATTACACTAGAGCTAGTTTGGCTCCCTTAAAATTAAATATGACCCTTCTAGGGTCTCTATTGAATGTCCATGATGTTCTTTAAGGTCTTTCTACTCTGGCTAGCCAGCCATTGTCTCCCAGAGCATTGTGACCTTTGGAATGGTTCAGCTTAGAGCTCTTTGTGGAATGTCACCCTCTGCATTCGTAGGTTTGTATCCAGCAAACTACTCCTGGGGACCCCTCTGCAGATTTCTGAGCTCTGCCTCTGCACAGCTCCTTCCATTGCAGCACTCTGATATAAATTCTAGTTGCTTTACCCTCCCTAAACTCCGGTCTTTCTCCCCAATTTGGTAACACCACCATGCTTCCCTTGGGTCCAACCTTCCTGCACGGCAGAAGATTATTCCAGGCAGAAAGCTATTAGATTATAGTGTTCAAATAATTTATTTCCTTTCTTTTAGAGATCCCAGGTCTGAGCCCTTTGTTGTCCAATGTCTAAACTTTTATATATACATTTTATCCAGTATTCTAGTTGTTTATAGAAGTAAGAGGAGTCTGGATGTCTTTCATGACAGGAATTGTATTCTGTAAGGTTTAATTGTGATAAAACATACATAACAATGAGCATTTAAATAATTTTTAAGTGTACAGTTCAGTGGTATTAAGTACACTGACACTGGTGTACGACCATTGCCACTATCCATCTCCAGAACTTTTCCATCTTTCCAAACTGAAACTCTTTACCTATTAAACAGTAATTCTCCATTTTTCTCTCTGTCCCAGCCCCTGGCAACCACTATTCTATTTTATGTCTTTATTTGACAACTTTAGATACCTCATGTAAGTGGGATCATACAGTACTTATATTTTTGTGACTGGTTTATTTCAATTATTATAATGACTTCAAAGTTCTTCCATGTTGTAGCCTGTGTCAAAATTTCCTTCTTTTTTAAGGCTGAATAATATTCCATTGTATGTATATACCAGATTTTGTTTATACATTCATTACATTCATCTGTTGGTAGATACTTGATTTGCCTCCTTTTGGTTATTATGAATGATGCTGCTATGAACATGGGTGTATAAATATGTTTGGGTTATTCTGTTTTTAAATTTTTAGGAACTGCCATATCATTTTCCATCCCCATCAGCAATGGGCAGCGTTCCAGTTTTTCCACATTCTTGCCAACAGTTGTTATTTTCTGTTTCTTGATAGTAGCCATACTTTTTTTTTACTTTCAAATCCTAATGGATTTGAAGTGGTATCACATTATGGTTTTGATTTGGTTTCTCTAATGATTAGTGATATTGAGCATCTTTTCATGTGCTTATTAGCCATTTGTATATCTTTTTTTTTTTTAAAGATTTTATTTCTTTATTTGAGAGAGTGAGAATGAGAGATAGAGAGCACGAGAGGGAAGAGGGTCAGAGGGAGAAGCAGACTCCCTGCTGAGCAGGGAGCCCGATGCGGGCCTCGATCCTGGGACTCCAGGATCATGACCTGAGCCGAAGGCAGTCGCTTAACCAACTGAGCCACCCAGGCACCCGCCATTTGTATATCTTTATCTGTATGTCCATTCAAATCTTTTGCCAATTTTTTAATTGGTTGTCTATTTGTTGTTGTTGTTGTTGACATTGAATTATGGGAGATCTTTATGTATTCTGGATATAAATATCTTATCAGATATATGATTGGTCAACATTTTCTCCCATTCCCTGTGTTGCCTTTTCACTCTGTTGATAATGTCCTTCAATGCACAAAAGTTTTTAATTTTAATGAAGTACAATTAATCTATTTTTCTTTTATTGTCTGTGCTATTTTTGGTAATGTTGAAAAAGTTATTAGCAGGTCCAAAGTCACGAAATTTTCTCTTATGTTTTCTTCTAAGAGTTTTATGGTTTTATCATGTCCTTTTTCTCTTGTAAGAATTTTAACTTAGAATGTATTTTCTCTGATAGAAGTATAGACATCCCAATCTGTTCTTTCCCCACCCTGCAACTTTATTGAGGAATAATTGACAAATATAATTGTGTATATTTAAATTGTACAATGTGATGATTTAAAACACATATACATTGTGGAATGATTGCCAAGATCAAAATAATTAATACATCCATCACCTCTCATAATTAACACTTTTTGTGTGTGTGATGAGAATGCTTAAGATTTATTCTTAGCAACTTTCAAGTATGCATTATTATATTATTACATAACCAAATATACAGTATCATGTTATTAACTATAGTCACCATGCCACATGTTAGATCCTCAGAACTTATTCATCTTATTTTTTTTTAAGATTTTATTTATTTATTTGACAGAGAGAGAGAGAGACAGGAAGAGAGAGAACACAGGCAGGAGGTAGGGGGAGAGGGAGAAGCAGGCTTCCCGCAGAGCAGGGAGCCCGATGCGGGGCTTGATCCCTGGACCCTGGGATCATGACCCGCGCCAAAGGCAGACGCTTAACAACTGAGCCACTCAGGTGCCCCAGAACTTATTCATCTTATAACTGGACGTTTGCACTCTTTGATCTGTATCTCCCACCTATCCCTCCCAAACCTCTGGTAACCACCATTCTATTATCTATTTCTATGAAATTGGCTTTTTTTTTTTTTTTAGATTCCACATATAAGTGATACTATATAGTATTTTTATTTGTTTTTCTGTCTGGCTTATTTTACTTAGCATAATGCCCTCTATGTTTATCCATTTGTTGCAAATGGCAGGATGTACTTTTTTTATGGCTGAATAATGTTCTATTATGTATATATACCACATTTCCTTTACCCATTCATTCACTGGACATTTAGGTTGTATCCCTGCCCTCTTTTGGTAACTTTCTGCATTGAATATCTTTTTTTCCATCCTAACACTTTCAACCTATGAATGTCTTAAATGTAAAGTGAGTCTCTTATAGATAGCATATAGTTGGATGCTGTTTTTTTTATCTACTCTGTCAATCTATTTCTTTTAATTGGGGGGTTTAATCCATTTACATTTAAAGTTATCACTGATAGGGAAGCACTTACTTTTGCCATTTTGTTGTTTTTATATGTTTTATATGTTTATATATGTTTTATATGTCTTATAGCTTATTTTTTCTTTCATTTCCTCTGTCTTCTCTTTGTGTTTAGTTGATTTTTTGTAGTGACACGTTTTGATTCCCTTCCCATTTTCTTTTGTGTGTATTCTATAGATTATTTTCTTTGTGATTATCATAGGGATTACATGTAACATCCTAAAATTATGACAACCTTTCTTTAAATTGATACTAACTTAAACTTAAGAAAAATAGACCTCAATCAAAACTTAACTTTTACATAAATAGCTACTTCTTTACAGCTCTGCTTTCCTCATTTTCAGTTATTACGACACAAATTTTAATCTTTATATTGCATAACATTAGCATAGATTTATAATTATATTTACACATTTGTCTTTTAAATTCTGTAGAAAATAAAAAGTGGAATTACAAATCGAAATTACAAAAATATTGTTTTTTTATATTTGTTCATACATTTACCTTTTGCAGAGCTCTTTATATTTTCATATGACTTTAAGTTACTGTCTAACATTTTCATTTCAACTTGAAGGCTCCCATTATCATTTCATGTAGAGCAAGTGTATGGTAATGAACTCCCTCAGCTTTTGTTTGTCTAAGGACGTCTTAATCTTGCTCTCATTTTTGAAGGACAGTTTTGCTGGTTATAGAATTCAAGATTGAAAGTTTTTCTCTTTCATCACTTTAAATATATAAATATATTGTCTCACTGCTTTCTGGCCTGCTCTGCTGAGAAATCTGACAATCTTATTGGGGATTCTGGTAAGTTTTTGATACCTAGAACTTTATTTTTCTACTCCTAACATCTACCAGAATTGAGACAGTTCAATGTTTTTTAGGAGTTTTAACATATACTAGTTAAAACTTTTTATCATTTTAAAACTTTTGTTTTTATTTTCTCTACCTGATATTAATATTACCAATGTAATCAATTATATGATGTCCCAATAAAGCTAAACAAAATGAAACAAAACAAAAACTCATTCCCTCAGTAGCATTTGCTTTAAAGCAGTATACTCACACACTTGTGGGGTCAGGTGGGAATTGGTTAGGCAACCCTGCTCTTCCTGATTGGGTTCACTTTCATGGTTTGCTTTTGACGGGCTGTCAGTCTGTTGGGGTGACTAGTACAACTGGCAGCTTGGCTTTTTTGCCCCTCTCTCCCCTCTTCTATCAGGCCAGACCAAGGATATTTTCATGGTGATGGCAGAAGTATGAGAGGCCAGGCCCCCAACATGCAAGTCCATTTCAAGCCTCTGCTTGCATTATATCTACCAGGGTCCTATTTTCCATGGCAGGCTGTATGTTTGTGCCCATATCAAGAAGTGAGGCAAGTCACCCATTTATGATGGTAGAAGAATGACTCAAAGTTACAAGGCAAATGGCATGGATTCAAGAAAGGGTGATGAATTGGAGCCACACTTATAATTGAGTACACCAACCAGCTTTCCTTTTATTTTGTGTAGAATATACCTCCCCATTTCTTTAAAATTTCCTGTGTACTTCTTTTAAATAACATAGCTAAGTGTCACTTAGAAGAATTATTTAAATTCTAGTTAGTTAACTTACAGTACAGTATTGATTTCAGGAGTAATTTTAGTGATTAATCACTTATAACACCCAGTGCTCATTTTTTTAATGAAAGCTGAGATTCTTTGCTTTATAATGGGCAATTTTTATACAGTTATATAACTTTATATATCATATATATTTTTCTCCAGTGTAATTGTGTCCTTTTGTTTCATGTTTTCTACTTTCTATATTTATTTTTTCAATTTCTTATCTTTTGTATATATACAGTTTGCTATATTTTTTTAGTGTGTACAAAGTTATGTGTACTGTTTTATATAGTACAGTGGTTAACATTTAAGGTTTTCAGTATCTTTTTAAAGCCACACTTATCTATTTATTAAAATTTTAAAAGCTGACATTTTTTGAATCCCCCAGTTAAGGAATTTTTGTACCACACTTAATTTCTCTATACTCCTTTTAACCTATATTCCCATCTTATTAGTATATTGACTTATACTAATATTTAAATATTCTTAGCAAACATTTGAATAAGAATGCCTTTTGATATTGCTTGTATGTTTCACTCAGTTTTATAATATATACACTTATATTGGTGTCTTACCTATTTCCTTGTGAACTTTCTATCTGCTTATACTATGAGTTTCTGTGGATCTTGTCTTCAATAAATCTAGCATTTATTTAACAGCAATGATGTCAGGAACTGTACTATGTTATTTATGAGTGGTGTACTTTAGGGAGGATATAAAATCATAAGGCCACAAACTTTTTCACTTATAACTTTCATTCATCAAACTTTTATCTGTCTAATGTATTGTTTTGGAAGACAAATCTGAAGTCATCATGACTTCATTCCTCTATTTTAACATGGATTTTCTGCCTTGATGTTTTTAGGATATTTTTCTCTTTCATCAAAACCCAAACTATTTCTAGGAAGCCTCTTGGTGAGTCTGATTAACTGATTTTCTCTATATTGTGATGGTATGCAATTATTTCCTTAGTGATTGTAACTGCAACCCTCTCCCTCTCCAATTCCTTCCCACCCCGAGGGAGCAGTGATGATTTTTTAACTTGAATCATCACTTCCTGTCCCATATCTATGTTTCCCTTCATAATTGAAATCTTCCTTCCTTCATTTCTTACTGCCAGGTTAGCATTCCATGTTTTAGCACATGCAATGTGAATTTTTATTCTGCAATTGCATTTTTTCTTTTCTTGAATTTTAGTATCTCATTATTCTCTTCTAATTTTATGCTATTTTTTTACCTCAACAAATTTTCTCTTAGTGTTCTCCTATTTTTGAGACATTATTTTTCTTGTATTGTAATGAGAGTGCTATTGAATTTTCTGCAATTACTCCTACATCTGGCAATAGATAATAGATTGCTCTGTTGATTATTTCAAGTGATTTCTGTCCCTTACTTTATCAGAGGGATCCTACTTTTTATTCCTCATTACTCATCCCATGGCCAGGTAAAATCTACCTTGGCTTGGAGTGGACCAGCAGTTTAGATATATTGATTGCATTTGGCCTTCTCAGAATTTCAGCTGATGGAAACAGTTCAGATTGTGGAAAGATGGATGTACACAATTCCCTATGCAATTTGTATAGTGTGATGTTGCACCGTGGTTTGATTTCTTTCTCCTCTCCACTTCCTCATTCTCTAGTACTTAGGACAAATGAAGTTTGTTTCAAAGTTTTCACTTGTCTAAGTATCTCTCACCTGTTAACCTGGGAATTAATTGTGCTTCTCTTTCACTTGCTTCTCCTTCACTGCCTTCCTCCTTTATCTTCTGAACAATTATGACAATATCACATATATATACTTTCCAAACTAAAAGGTAGATTGTAATTTGTGCATATTATGGATTTATCAAATACACATTATATGTCTGTAGTTTTAAATATGTGTATACATAACATATGTTTATATTTATTAAAGATATTTGTAGTTTACTTAATCATGTCATTGTTTCTGGGCATTTAAATCACTTCTATTTCTCCAGTACTAAAATAATATACATTAGTTTGTTTTTATGTTTAAATGACTATTTTCTTGGGATAAATTCTTAGAAGTAGAATTACTGGCATGAATTATATAAACAATTTTGCGAATTTTTGATATAAATTGACATATCATTTCCCCAAATCTTTTAATAAGTTAAACTTCCAGAAATAATACAAGCATATGCTCATAAAAAAATTAGGATCATATGCTTATTTTGAAAGAAATTACAATTTTGAGACTCTATGAAAAAGAAAGTTAAAAAGCAACCTTGTTTCACTGCCTAGGTATGACTATTGCTATGGATTTGGCTTAGTTATTTCATTCTGCCCTACTCCCTTCTAGGATAGATGGATGGATAGATAGGTAGGTAGATAGATAGGCAGACACATAGGATGCGCACATCAATGAAAATACTATCTGATGATATTTAAGGTGTTTTAAGTTTTTGTGCAATTATGCATAACCCAGTTATTAATGTCTTTACATTTAATACAAATTATTTATTTCATTAATATAAATCCTAGGAAGAAAATAAGGAAGAACACATATTTTAAGATTATGTATGTACCATATAATTTCAATTTTTTTTAAAGATTTTATTTATTTATTTGACAGAGAGAGCGAGAAAGCACAAGCAGGGGGAACAGGAAAAGGAGAGGGAGAAGAAGGCTCCCCGCTGAGCAGGGAGACTGCTGAGGGGCCCAATCCCAGGACCCTGGGATCATGACCTGAGCCGAAGGCAGACACTTAACCATCTGAGCCACGCAGTTGCCCCTATAATTTCAATTTCAAAAGGATGTTGTATCAACTTATGCTCTCAGCATCCATGTATATGAATATTTGTTAAATATACCTTCACAAGTATTAAATATTAAAATGATTTTTTTGTTTGATAGGAAGAAAATGATACCTTATTGTTTTGATTTGTATTTGATCACTGGTTGGGTAAAATATATTTTCTTGAATGATTATTATCCATATATATTATTCTGCAGAATTTCTGTTAAAGTTCATAATTTATTTACTTTTATTTGTGTGCATAATACTTTCTTCACTAACAATATATTTTTTAAAGATTGCATTTAGTTATTTGAGAGAGAGAGAAAAAAAGGGAGAGAGAGATAAAGAGAGCATGAGCATGAATGGGGGAGTGGGAGAGGAGCAGAGGGAGAGGGAGAAGCAGACTCCCCGCCCAGCAGGGATCCCGATGTAAGGCTGGATCCCTGGACCCTGATATCATGATCTGAGCTGAAGGCAGATGCTTAACTGACTGAGCCACCCAGGCGTCCCTTTACTAACAATATTAATGATTTTAAGTGACACCATTGCTATTTTGTACAGATAAAAAATAATTTTTAACTTTTAACCAAATCACATTTCTTTCTATATTTTATTTAAAAATTTTGGATGCTTCTTGTTTAAAGGATCTTTTTATATAATCAACACATTAAACATTGTAGTTGCTCAGAGTATTATATTGAAATACTGATGAAATAGGGGCGCCTTGGTGGCTCAGATGGTTGGGCATCTGCCTTCAGCTCAGGTCGTGATCTTGGGGTCCTGGGATCGAGTCCCAGATCGGGCTCCTTGCTTGGCGGGGAGCCTGCTTCTCCCTCTGCCTGCCACTCCGCCTGCTTGTACTCTCCCTCTGGCAAATAAATAAATAAAATCTTTAAAAAAAAGAAATACTGATGAAATAAAACCCTCCCTCCAAGTTCAAATCTCTTCTTTGTAATAGCAATAGGAATTGTATCAAATACGATCCTAGTACTCAGCTTGACTGACTTTTTTTTTCTTATTTCAGAGAATAAAAGATCATGCCTTGAATTCTCTCATCTAAGTATAAAGGATTCCTTCAAAGATTTGTTTATTCCCCAAATGGAGATCTCCTTGATGTTGTATACAAGGAAAAACCTCAACTGTGCTAAGCCACTGTTTGAGCAGCATAACTCACTTAATGTTAATTTCAGTATAAGCAAGAAAACAGTCTGGCTTATTCATGGATACAGACCAACGGGCTCCTCTCCCACATGGCTTCAGAACTTCCTAAGGATTTTGTTGAATCAAGAGGATATAAACATAATTGTAGTAGACTGGAACCGGGGTGCTACAACTTTTCTTTACAACAGAGCAGTTAAAAACACCAGAAAAGTTGCTGTGAGTTTGAGTGGGTACATTCAGAATCTTTTGGTAAGAATTTTATATATCATATATGTTTTACAATATACAGTGTTTTATGCAATACCACAAAGTGGTAGCAAGGTAAATACTTTTTTTCCTATACACATTAAGAATTATTGCTTTGAGGGGCACCTGGGTGGCTCAGTTGGTTGGGCAACTGCCTTTGGCTCAGGTTATGATCCTGGAGTCCCAGGATCCAGTATGCATCGGGCTCCCTGCTCAGGGGGAGTCTGTTCCTCCCTCTGACACTCCCCCCTCTCATGTGCTCTCTCTCTCTCAAATAAATAAATAAAATCTTAAAAAAAAGAATTATTCTTTGATATGCTAACATTAACAGCCATCTTTAATTTGTGTAAATGGATAAATTCCATACCTAGTTATGAACAGTCTTATTTTTTAAAAAAATCTCTTAAAGACTCAGTTATTATGTTTTGTCTTAAAATCTTTTAAGATTTTAATTTTTTTTTTAACTCTACCTATACTGACTTGATGTTAGGGTAGTAATTCCATGTGGACCAAGGGGATAAACTATATAATCATTAGGTTCTTTAGACATCTTTCCTAAGTTATGGCTAATATACTTATAGTTAATCAAGTGTGAATTGGTAAAAGTGAGGGAAAAACATCTTGAAAAGTAGCATATTTCTGGCCAACCTTGGAGGCAAGTCTTCAAATTTTGTCCAGGATTTAGGTGGAGGGTTGCAATGAGTCAGGTAATATTCAGGCCAGTTTTAGGTCATCTGCAGTTTGAATGATCTACATTTACTATGTCAACCCATATGGAGATCAGTGTCTGTTCTAGAGAGAGATGTGGTGGTGATGAGCACTTGAGAGAAAGAAGGGTGATTTCTGATTTGGAACATTCTTGAGCTTGACATCTGCTTTGAGTTGTGTTGTGCTGAATTTCCAAGGCTCTCCTGAAATTGAGCAAGCTTACCAGATCCAAGAAGCAGTTTACATGTAGTCATCAGGAGTCAGACTGGAAGAGTTCAAAGACCAAATCTATCTCTTATCTTCTGTGTGACTTTAAGCAATTGCTTAATCTCTCTGCCTCATTTACTTAGCTATATATTGGGGATAATGAAACTTTATAACAATATTTTATATAAGTATTAAATGAAATTAATTCTTAACCAGTACCTGGCATATAATAATCATTGAATATAATCAGGATCAGTATAATTATTACATCCCCAAATTTGGACAAAACTAAACCGTCTCTCTAGAGAGACAGTGGAAGTAATTCATCTGTTCTTATAAACTGCATAATTGATTTTTGCTTACAGCGGTGGTCTTTTCTCTAATAACATGTACTTCAAAGTGTGGGAAATATGAATGTTAAATATAGAAATTTAGGAAAAGGCTTTATATTTAGGAAAAAGGGTGAAAAGCTCAATAACACTAAAGATGAGAGTGATACTCTTTCGGGTTTTTGGGCATTGCTCTGAGGAATTTGAAGAAAATTAACACCCTGTGGCTGGAAAGCCTGGATTTAATTTCTCATTGGCAGTAGATGTCCCACATCTCTCTACAAGCCTCGAAGATGTGTTCAAAACTTCAGCTTGGAAGATTGGATTCCATGACTCTCCAGCTTGTGATTCAGGAATCCATGATCACACTTCAAATCCATGAGTCTCATTTTAACATCTCTGAAATGAGCATCCTCATTTCACACTTTTCAGTCTTCCTAGTGATTTTGACACAATCTGTTCAGAAAAAAATGAGGCAGATTAGTATATATTTTGGAATTAAACAGGTCTGGACTTGAAGTCCATCTTTTTCCCTTACAGTAATAACTATATGTGGCTTTGGGCAACTTTTTATCAAACCATATTATTCAACATTTAATAAGTGCCAGGAATAGTTTGAAACAATAGGATAAAAATAAATATCTCATAGGACTAATGTGAATATTAAATATGACATTTACAAAACACTTATTCAAGGTAAGTACCCTATAATGTCTACTACTATTATTACAAAATTCTTTAACTAAATGTATTATTTTGCATATACTAGTTTAGATAACAGATAAGAAAGGTTTTTAAAAATGTACTGGTATTACTAAAAATGTATAGAGAAAAATCAGATATCTTATAGAAAATGTTGAACAAAGATATTGTTTTCAAATTATAAAATCCCATCCTCCATTTCCCAGAAATGTATTAAACTAGAAAAAAAATAAATTCTAGAATATTGATGCACAGGGCATAATTTACGATTTCTGAAATGAAAATCGTAACATTGTATTTTCACTTGCAGAAGCATGGAGCATCTCTTGGTAATTTTCATTTCATAGGTATGAGCTTAGGGGCTCATATTAGTGGATTTGTTGGAAAGATATTTCAAGGTCAACTTGGAAGAATAACAGGTAAAATATTTTTGATAAAATGTGTTTTAGCATTCTTTAAGGCATCAGAAGTTTTATTTAAAAGTTATCTGGCACAATAATTAAGGAGTAGACATGATGCATATTTATTTTTTTTCTGTATTATATTCAAATGCTAGTCTTTGTTTTAGTTAGATTCTAAAGTCTTGTTTCTTGTTTAGTTCTTAACAGAGTTGAGATACTCCTATAGAAATGGGAGGACCAAGATCAATTTCTGCAACCCCACGTGAATTTTAAGGACATATTATTGTAACAATCCAGAGAAAAATATGACCCATTAAATGTAAAACTTTTTTATGTATTAACTAAATATATAACCATGTACTTAATTTTCACAGACTTTGACACATTTCAATTCTCTTAAGAATTTTATTTGAATACCAGATCAGAGAATCAGGAGTTGATACCCAAGCTTGAAGGAGTCTATCCCTCATATATATATATATATATATATATATATTTTAACAGAGTTCCTGCCTCCAGAAAGCTTAGTAACCAAATAATGCTGACATAGATTGTCATGCTTCCATTTGGGAATGGTGGTGATTTTAGAATAGAAAGATCGTATCCCTCCCCAATCAATTCAGCTTTTTAGCAGCTATTGAGATCTGTGTCCATAGAAGATTTATAATGATTTCAAGTGTTAATAAAAGTAATAGAGTGTTAAGTTAAGCAAAGGGGGAGGGGAGAGGTGAATGAATTGCATAGATAGGATCTTTACAAACCTTAAGTATACCTTACTTATTCTGATCGGTTTTAATGTTATTCCCCATTATACGGATGTGAAAACAGGTTAACTAAATTAACATAGGGGGAGGGGGTCAAAAAGTTTTTAACAGCTAAGCCAGGATTTATACAAAACTTTCTAGCACCCAAAGCCCATTCTCTTTCAACCACCATAGTCATCCTACTTTATGTTAAGGTGTGTTTACTCACACATTAGTCCAGTTTGATTGACTCCATAGGCCAAGCAATCATCAGGGTTTAAAAATCCAGCAAATGTGGTAGTTCTACATCAGAATTATTTATGAGAAGAGAAGTTTCTGTCTCACTCAGCCAAGTGGGCTAAATAAACTAGGGATAGGAGAAGGGCTTGAGATGAGCAACATTACATTTTACTTTTTAAAATATCCTTTTTGAGATGATTGTTATCTTCCATTGCATAGATGTTCTCAAGTTGTTGAATTTTACCTCCTTCCCACTCCCTGCCTTTTTGATACATGCCAGTAGGTCATGACACTAGAATTTCTATTTAAAATTTCAAATACGGTGTGGTGCCCAGGTGGTTCAGTCGGTTAAATGTCTGCCTTCGGCTCCGGTCATGATCCCAGGGTCCTGGGATCGAGCCCCATGTAGGGCTCCCTGCCCAGAGGGAAGCCTGCTTTTCCCTTTCCCTCTGCTGCTCCCCCTGCTTGTGCTCTCTCTCTCTGTGTCAAATAAATAAATATTTAAAAAAATAAATAAAATGTCAAATACACCAGAAATAATATCTATATTCCATGGAACTCTTAATACATTTTTGTTTTCTTGTGTGTATATGGAAAACTTTTGTGAAAAATGAATGATAAGATAATAATATGTTTTATGCCAGAGCCCAAATTGTATTTGGCAATTAAAAATCATTTTAGAACTGCAGATAGATCTGGGATGAACTGGTAAGTCATGAGGTTCAAGACAGGACCAGGATATTATTCATTCCCCCCACCCCCCTCAGGGCAGTAGTAGTTATTTAAAATATTATTAACTATATAGCTACTATCGGTTTACCCCTAAGTATTTCTTAAATAAAAATGCTAAAAAAATAAAACCTACAGTATTTTGTTGAGGCATCTCTAAGTGTGCCTTAACACTAGATTGTTGATAAACTCTGACTATTGGTAAAAAGTATCATTCAAATAATGAAGATAATTAGTTTTTTTGCAAGTTTAAGCTGAAACTATATAGACATGCTTATAATTTAATAATAGTGCAGTCATATGATCTAATAAACACTGTAGTAGGAATTGATTAATCAACTGATAGTTTCTTTCTTGAATTTCAGGTCTTGACCCTGCTGGGCCAAAATTCTCTGGAAAATCATTTAATGACAGATTAGATTACACTGATGCCAAGTTTGTGGATGTCATCCATTCTGATACCAATGGTAACAATGTAGGATTTATTGCTTAATTATTTGAAAATGAAAAGATGTAGACATTGGGGAAGAGGAGAACATGAAAGGAGAAAGAGTAGTGGGTAAAGTGACGATGAGTCTGTAATCATAAAATGATTATATTTCCCACAAGTGATATTTCTTAGAGTTCGTGATGTCCTGTGGTGTCAAATGGCCAGGTTTTGCCATCGGCTTACCTCCTTCAGGTTTCAAGGGCTGTCATATTATCCTAAAAAATGGAAACTTGATAAAAAAATACTTCATCTTGTTCATGCTATTGACAATTTTGATTGATCACAGTTTCTCCCGTGCTTCCTGTTCCTGCCGTATTTAGGTTACCATTCTCTCCACTTTCTCACTGTGATGTGTATCAACTCGAACTGAACACAGCATTTCAGGCACAGATAGAGAATACCCTCCCCTAGAGGTAGGGACATAATTTCTCTATGGTTTTTAATTGTCTTCCTGAAAATGTCTAATGGGCTATTGGTAGTTTGGGCCAGAGTGCTTTGGACAGACACTCAAGGAAGAATTTAGATGACCCTGAGCCCCTTCCTCATTTGAAATTAATGATCCTACTATTTATTGAGCACTTCCTATACTTTGGGCAGTGTTTTAGATGCTTTCTGTGAATGAATTATGGCATTCTTCTAAGTCCCCATGAGATAAATAAAATAAATATCATCCCCTTTTTACTGACGGGAAGCTAGGGTCATGGTCACAAGTGGCAGAGCCAGAATTTGAAGCCTTATGATTCCAGAGTCTGTGCCTCACCAGTTTGTTGCTCTGACCAGCTGATAATTTCCATGTGCTCTCGTTGTGGGCATGGGGAGGATATGGCGCTACCATGGAGAAAGGAGGAAGTGATGCTCAGGCTGTTTTGATTTCCCTATTTCCTCAGGTTTCTTTTCTCTTTGGTCCAGGTAATTTATTTGCTCCCATAGTCCTCTGAATTGTCCTTGTGGAGATTCATACCAATGCCTTTGTGAGAGATACAAATGCCGTAAATGCCACAGAGGACAATTTTTCAGCTTCTATGGCTACATGCCAGGGGGCTGAGCCTCTGTGGGTATCGTTCTGCTCCTTCTTTGGAATCTAAGTTATCTTATGTATCACAGGGAGTTAGTGCCCAAAGGTTCATAGTTCGAATGTGATACCTCAACCTCTCAAGCCCTCCTTGTCTTTATCCCTTTATATTAACTTAGCTTTCCCCACACACAGTGCACCTACTGCCCAATTGCTCTGCAGTTCTTTGTCTGAAATTCCAACTTCAGTTTTACCTATGGCCCTTTGAATTGGCTCTTCATACTTTTTATTATTTTTGTTTGCATTTCTGGCTTTTCCTAATAAAAAACTATTTCTATTATCTTCCACTCTCAACATCTTTTGATGACCTGGACTATCAAATCTAACCACTAGATGCCACGTTGTTGGCACCTTTGATTGATCTTTTCACAACCATTGCAAATGAGGGACACAGAATTTTGATGCTGCATATCCACCTGTCTCAAGGAATTTCTGAATGAGATACTTGGGGTCAGCACATATCTGGCAGACTACCTTTTCCTTGAATACTAATCAGTGAGTGCATCTTCTACTTACCAGTAGTTTTTGTCCATATTTGGTTGTATATGTTAAAAAAGCTATGTGGCCTTCCAAAATTGTGAATTGGATAATTTGGACTAATATCCTTGCTGGGATATCAGTAAAAAATTACAGTCCAACATCCAGAAGATAGAAAAATTCCAGGGAAGTAAACTGGTAAGTTTGGAGTCACTTTTCTTACAGCAGGTTTCCTGATGCATAGAGTATGGGAAGTATTTTTGAAACCCTTACATGGGGCTTGTAAAATATCTCATTTTTACCTTCTTTCCATGTAGTGAAGGAATATAGAGTGCTTAGACTTTATATATCACCCTCCAATTTAATATATTCTTGGGGAGAAAAAATAGAACAAAGAGAGAAGGCACAATGAATATCAATAATTTACAACAGGCACTTGGTAGGGGTGCCTGGGTGGCTCAGTCGTTAAGCATCTGCCTTCGGCTCAGATCATGATCCCAGGGTCCTGGGATGGAACCCCGCATCAGGCTCCCTGCTCAACGGGGGGCCTGCTTTTCCCTCTCCCACTGCCCTTTTCCTACTGGTGCACGCACAGCGCTCTCTCTCTTAAATAAATAAATAAAATCTTTAAAAAAATAAAATAAAGGGACACCTGGGTGGCTCAGTTGGTTAAGTGTCTGTCTTTGGCTCGGATCATGATCCCAGGATCCTGGGATCGAGCCCCACATCGGGTTCCTTGCTCAGTGGGGAGCTTGCTTCTCCCTCTGTCTGCCACTCCGCCTGCTGGTGCTCTCTCTCTCTCTGACAAGTAAATAAATAAAATCTTTAAAATATATATATATTAAAAAAATAAAATTAAATAGAAAAAGAGATAGTCTTACAGGTACTACAGGTATGAAATTGATCATATTATGATATAATGAGCAATATTATGCAAATAAATATGAAAATGTATGATTATATGGTATGATATATAAAATAGAAAAAATTTTATGAAAAAGCAAAAGCATTTACTAAACTGACAAATTAAGAAACAATATTTGAATAATTCTATAATTATTAATGAGATAGAAACTGTAATTTAAAGACTTCCAACAAAGTAAATCCTAGGCAAATTTTTTTTTTTTAAGATTTTATTTATTTATTTGACAGAGAGAGACACAGCAAGAGAGGGAACAGAAGCAGGGGGAGTGGGAGAGGGAGAAGCAGGCTTCCCGCTGAGCAGGGAGCCTGATGCGGGACTCGATCCCAGGACCCTGGGATCATGACCTGGGCCGAAAGCAGACACTTAACGACTGAGCCACCCAGGCACCCTAGGCAAATTTTTTCATCTCTACCAAACAATTAAGGGAAAAGTAAGACCACTTTCACACAAACGGTTTCAGAGAATAATAAAATGTAGGCAACTGTTTATAACCTTTTTTAAAAGCTATCATAAAAATGTCAAAACTTGAGATGATAGACATTACAGAAAAGAAAATTTGTGGACATTCTCTATTATAATCATGGGTGCAAAATTTCTACATAAACATCACATTAGTAAATCATTCTGCAACATATAAAAATGGATAATGAATCACACCCAATTTGGATTATTATAAAAAAGCAAGTTTATAATAAAAGCATACACAAAAGCATACATGAAATATGAGTCAATTTATATGTAGTTCCAAAATGGGCAAATCTAAACTGTTAAGTTTTGGGAGGCATCCTTGGAAGGTAAAGAATAGCAAAAAAGTTACTTTATTAAAGATGTTATTGGGCACCTGGGTGGCTCAGTCTTTAAGCGTCTGCCTTTGGCTCAGGTCATGATCCCAGGGGCTGGGATCTAGTTCCGAATGGGGCTCCCTGCTCAGTGGGGGGCCTGCTTTTCCCTCCCCCTCTGCCTGCCACTCTGCCTACTTGTGCTCTCTCTCTATCTCTCTGTCAAATAAATAAATAAAATCTTTTTTTTTTTTAAATATGTTATTATTTTTAAAAGGAGAAGCTGGTAATTAGGTAAGAGCTAAGGGTTTCTAGGTGCTATTTCTTGACATGGGTGTGATAGCTAAGTGGCTATTTGCTTTATAATAATTAATTAATATTTAGATTTATGCTCTTGTTTGTGTGTATGTATATTAAATTACAATAAAAAGAAAATTTAAAAAGTCCTATCTACTCTCCTTACCCTCCTTGAAACCAAGGGAATGAATGACCTAAACAGACCAAACTTCTCTGCCCCTTCCATCTGGTAAAGGGGAAAAGACATGCCTGAATGAATCAAGGCCTGCTTCTAAGTTAATATAAATGTCTTTTGCTTGTCGCTGATTCCTGAGGAGTCTTCTTGGCTTATTTCTACTTTAGTGGCAGATTGGAGAAAATGATGGCTCCAACTTGGAACCCCTAGTCTTGGAACTCCATGTTGAATTCAGACATAGGGAAATTGTAAAGATTGCCAAAATTTAAAAAAATTATTGGACTTTTTTTTGGTCATATTTAGGAGAATGCAAGCAGATGATGGAATGTAAAGAGGGATTGGCTAGCATACCCTCACCACTGTCACAATCTAATCACTCTCTTGCTTCCCTGAATTCTTAGGAGTTCTAATGAAGTCTGAATTGTTTTTTGCCTTTCCTTACACACTGACTCCCCTCCCCCATAATGCACATGCCCAGTGTCCTCATGCTCTGCTAACACCTAATTAGCAGTTATCTTATTCTGTTCCATACTTTCACTAAATCCTGTCACTCCATCTTAATCCTACTGTCAGACCTAAGTATTTATCTTTGTTATGTAAATCTGTTGCTGATCACTTTCAAGAGTTTATTATGTTGTAGGAAATTTCTTGTGCCCTAAGCCAAAGCATTGCAACTTTACTTGGCAGCAAGATTTTCAGATCTAATCACATCCCTGATTTTTCTGAGCTTGCTACCCTCTTTCATTCCCATGCCTTCCCTGGGTTATAGCCCCCAGCATTTGCACCGTCCCCAGTGCCCCGAGGATCCACAGATAGACAGAAGCCCTTAAATCACAGCACACATTTTTGTCACTCTGGCCCAATTTGGTGCAGCTGAAGCAGCATATTTAGATTTTTCCAGTTAGTGAATCTAGTATCAGGTCTTAGGCCTTATCCAGAGTATAAGCAAATCATCAAACTGGCCTAAAAGGTCCTATATGACTTGGCTTCGCTTCCTCTGGTGCTCCCTCTTAGCCATTATACTCCTGCCAACCTGGCTTCTTTGACTACTTTAGGTATGCTCACATAATTTTCTACTTGCCTGTCTCACTTATGTCACTCACATCCTTCACGTCATTGCTTGACTCTACGACCTCAGTGGATAATTCCCTAACCAAATTACTTAAAAGTACAGCCAACCTACCACCCTGACTAAGCACTTACCACTCTCTTACGCTACTTGTGTTTTCCCTACAGCACGTATTATTATCTGACATACTATATTTTTACTTGTTTATTATGTCTTCCTCCACTAAGATGTAATTTCCACTACAAAAAGGAGTTTTGTTTTGTTTTTCTTTTTTACTTATATATTTGTCGCACAAAGAACTGTGATGGGCCCACAGTAAATTGATGACTAGTAAATATGTTAAATTAATGACATAATTTTCATGAGGAATTAATTTGAGGCATTAATACCAGAAAAATGTATCTTTTTAAAAATGGCATTTCTTTTATTTTCAATTCAAATTTTGAGTCACTTTCAATAGAATTTATAGATTTTATTTCGTAAAAGTGTTGACCTGATTATATTCACTTTGTGATTTTTGAGTGTTTTTCTTCTTAGGTTTAGGCATTAAAGAACCCTTGGGACATATAGATTTTTATCCAAATGGAGGAAAAACACAACCTGGCTGTCCTAAATCCATTCTTTCAGGTATACCAATAGTAATTTTGAATGCATTACATATGATTCAAATGATGAAGGAAAATCAAATTTACTTGACTTTTTCCTTCTTAATCTGTTGGTAAGATTTTGATCACCCTTGCTCATTATTCAGGAGAGTGATTGGCAAAAAATGGTTGAATTGGATTTTTCTCAGTTCATAAAGTTTACCAGTAGATAACCCATTTGGTCATGGTGGGATCCATTACATTAGTTTTAACAGCTTTATTTCATCATTTTAAACATTAGGAGAAGTGCTAAGTCAGTGAAGAAGCACAGATGGCCAAAGTATCATGTAACATGAGTTTGGGCTTGGGATTTAATCTTTACCATCACTCTAATCTTGTACAAGCACAGATTCATAATTTCTTGCACTTGGTTATTACATAAATAGCCGAGCAGCTGCTCCAGGTGTGGACTTTGGCTCACTTCAGAGTCAGAAGAATTCGATGTTTTGAGGTCTACCGTGACAACTGGTCAAGTAACACACGTGAAAGGCCACTACAGCTAGAGAAGTTTGGTCAAAGGTTATAAGGATGTGAGGAGTTGGGGAAAGAAAGGGACATGATAAAGCTTTAATGTTACCTGGTTTCATAGTCCTCTCTGACATTAAACAGAAATGTTAGGGGTGTGGGATTAGAAGGGAAAGATGAGCACATAGTTATTAAGTATGGTAGCACTGTGTTTGTAGAGTTTGTCAAATTATTGAAATTAAACATTTTGTCCCCTGTGGTAATTATTACTTCGGAAAAAATTCTTATAAATCTCATGTAAAAGCATACTAAATTTAAATTTTCAATGGTACTGCTTATTTAATTGCTCGAGATAAAACTGTGCACTGTAGTCAACACTTTAATATTCACAATGGCGTAGTATTGAGTAGAACTTAACCTTTAATTTTTCTCTAATTTACTTGAACTTGGTTTAATACATCTACAGTTCTTTTGCTTGATTTTTAACACCTAAGGAATTCAGTTTATTAAATGCGACCACCAGAGAGCAGTTTACTTGTTCATGGCCTCTTTGGAAACAAACTGCAATTTTATTTCATTTCCTTGTCCTTCATATGAAGATTTCAAAGCTGGTTCATGTGTAGACTGTGACAACTTCAACGAAAAATCATGTCCTAGGTTAGGTAAGTGAGACTGTTTTAATTACTCTAAATTTTTGTGGAAAATGAATAACATAATTGTCAGTATTTTTGCCGGAAGCTTTCATATTTACTTGGGAACATGTTAAGCATTTTATGGAAAAATTACCTGTGGAACAACCAGAGGAAATAATTTACTTCCTACTAAATATTTTTAAGGTGTTTCGTGAAAAGAATTTAATCAACTGCTCAATGGATTTTAACCAACTGTGCTCAATGTATGTGCAAATTTGGTGGTCTCATGATGACCCTTGTTCTTGTTTTGTAAAGGAGTCTCACTATCTATCATCCATCTGTATTTCCACTAAAGAAAGAGACTGTGCATTCATTTTTTTTTTTTTGAGACTTGTGCGTTCTTAGTGACACTGAAGGTTTTTATTTTTATGGAAAGTTGTAGGAGCAAGTGGAGAGGTGTAAACCATAGTTAGCTTTTCATTTGCTATTAGCAAGTAGGCATGAATCATACATGGTTCACACCTTCCAAATCGATAAAACTTGGCAAGAGCAGTTAAGTATTGCAACTTTCGATAACGACAGCCTGTCTGTGGGAAATTATGGAGGAAAAAAGAATCCACATAAAAATAGAACGGTAGAGCTGAAAGAATCTCAGAGGCTGTTTTTTGCTCAGGATTTTCCAAACAGATCACCAGATCCCAAGCATGTCATGAGCATATAACATCTTATCAGTGTCATGATCAGGATCTGCTAGAAATGTTTCCAAGGCCAAAGGGGCTCAGTGAAATGGGAAGCGATTACAACGACTGAATTAATCCACTTTCTGTAGTTTTCTTCAGCAGGAGATTTATACTAACATGCATAGAGAATTTCTGGGGGAGGCAGGCAATCTGCCGGCTTGGCCAGACCTATTTTCTCATAGACCCTTCTGTCCAGAAGCCATCTTGTGGGATTCTTTTTCTCCAGACCTCATGTTGGGGAGTGCTTTTCTGGTCTCATTGTTTTTCCATATAAATGAGAAAATTGTGACCCAGTGGGAACAGAAGGATTATGTAAGGACACAAGTGAGAACTAGAGTTAAACTCCTTAATTCTCAATTCAGTGTTCTTTTTACTACATTCACATTTCGAATTTGGAGGTAGCAATGTGGGAACAGACAAATACATAAAGTAGGAAACATTTTAAATATATGCATGTGTGTGTTATAATATTTCAAATGTACTAATAATGTATGTATCTGGAATATATATATATTATATATGTAGTATATAGTATATTTAGATACTATCTATATGACACATTTATAACATACACACATGTATAGTATATCTGTATGAATGTGTATATGTAGGAGAATTGGGAGCTGTACTCATGGAACTAAATTTTGTGTTTGTTTTATCTAATCATTTTATTCTGCTGAATTTACTAAAAGGAGATACAAGTAAAATTCTGAATTTATGAAATAATAAAAACTGCTACAAATGGATTGTAGCCATATGGAGTATGCTCAGCTCTGGTAAGATTTCCAGGGAGGGATTTGTTTGTGAATCTTGGATTTAATTTATTATGTAATTAAAATGAATAGAATATAAAATTGTTGGAAAAGTGGTTTTTAAGTTATAAAAATCATAAATTATTATTACAATTATTATTATAATGCATTGATTCTTTAGTTCCTTTAGTGATTTGAAAGCTTTGTGTGCTATTTGATGGAAATCTGGTTTCTAATGTTTTCTTTTTTTTTAAGATTTTATTCACTTACTTGACACAGAGAGAGAGAGGGAGAGAGTACAAGCAGGGAGAGTAGCAGAGCGGGAGGGAGAAGCAGGCTCTCCACTGAGCAGGGAGCTCGATGTGGGGCTCCATGTGGGGCTCAATCCCAGGACTCTGGGATCATGACCCGAGCCGAAGGCAGACACTTAATTAACGACTGAGCCACCCAGGCCCCCCTTGTTTCTAGTGTTTTCTTTCTCAAATCTTAGGTTATCAAGCTGAGCTATGGAAAGATGTTTTAAAAGAAAGGAGAGAAGAGACCACCGTGTTTTTGGATACTACTGGCACAAGTCCATTCTGTGGTAAGTTAACATTTTCAACAAATGACAAATGATTGGTTTTACATACTAATTTATATTTTCTCCTAAATGTTCTTCGTACCCAGTCCAATTCCATCATGTAATTTCAAGGAACTCTGAAATTTGTTAGAGCCAAATTCAAACAAGGACTTGATTTTTTAGTTTGTTTAATTGTTCATCTCTTGAAGGACATCAGGGATATTTTTAGTTTTTGGCTATTATGAATAAAGCTGCTATGAATATTTATATACAAGTTTTTATGTGATTTTAAGTTTTTATTTCTCCTTTATAAAGGCCTAGGAAAGCAATTGTTGGGTCGTAAGCTAATTAGTCTTATTAGAAATTGACAAAGTGCTTTTCAGTGCACTATACCATTTTGCAATTCCCCCAGCAAAGTATGAGTGATCCAATTTCTCTGATTTCTTACTAGCAATTGCTGTTGTCATCATTTAAAAAAAATTATTCATTCTAACAGGTGGATAGTGATGCCTTATTGTGGTTTTAATCTTTGTTGCCCTGATGACTTATGATAGTGAATATCTTTTCTGTATATCCTCTTTGGTGAAATGTGTGTTGTGTCTTTTGCCCATGTTCCAACTGCATTTTTTTGAAGTGTTGGGTTTTGAGAGTTTTCTTCATATATTTTTATAGTAGTCCTTGTTGGGTACTTGATTTGCAAATATTTTCTCACAGTCTATAATCTATCTTTTCATCTTCTTTACAAGGACTTTTGCAAGGTCAAAAGTGTTTACTTTTGATGAGATCTAATTTATTATTCTTCTTTTCATAGAACTTTTTTTTTCATTTCTGAGAATTCTTTGCTAAGTTTAGGTCCTGAAGATTTTTTCCCACATTTTTTTCTAAAAGCTTTATAGTTTTATATGTTACCTTTAAGTCTGTAATTCATTATTGATTTAGTTTTCGTATAATATGTGGGGTTTAGGTCGAAGTTAATTTTTTTTTTTTTTTTTGGCCTATGGATGTCCATTTGCTCAAGCATGATTTATTGAAAGGGCTATCTTTGCTTTATTGAAACACTTTTGTACCTTTATCAAAAATCAGTTAAGCATATTTGTTTAGGCATATTTCTATTTGGTCTAGATTCCATTCTCTGTCCTGTTATTTATCAGCTTATCCCTTTTCCAATACAACACATTATTAATTACTATAGCTAATACTATAGCCTTAATATCAGGTAGAATGAGTATTTCTTCTTCATTCTTCTTTGTCATGATTATGTTAGATATTCTAGGGTATTTGCCTTTCAATAAAAATTTAAAATAAGGTTGTCTATGTCTACAAAACTTTGGCTGGGATTTTGATAGGAATTGAATTAAACCTATAGATAGACTTGGGGAGAACTGACATCTTTACTCTGTTGTCTTCTGATTCATAGACATGTTATGTCTCTACATTTACTTTGATTCTTTGATTTCTTTCATCAGTATTTTGTAATTTTCAGCATATAGGCCCTCTGTATCTTTTGTTATATGTATACCTAAATAATTATTTTTTAAAAAAATTTTTTGAGTGATGGTAAATGATATTTTAAAAATTTTATATCCCCATGTCTGTGTTAGAAGGTAGAAATAGGATTAAATATTTTGTATTGAGCTTGTTTCCTGGAGCCTCGCTGAATTCACTTATTATTTCTTGGATTTTTAAAATAGATTTCTTAGAGTTTTCTATGTAACAATCATATCATCTACAAATAGAGAGAAACTTTTACTTCTTCCTTTCTAATCTATATGCCTTTTATTTCTTTTTCTTGACTTATTTCAGTGGCTAGAGCTTCCAGTATTATGTTAAATAAGAATGGTGAGAACAGACATCTTGTCTTACTCCCAATCTCAGAAGAAAGCATTGTTTGTTACCTGTAAGTTTTTTGACCATGGGTTATTTACAAGCATGTTGTTTAATTCCATGTATTTAGAGATTTTCCTGTTGTCCTTCTATTATTGATTTCTATTGTTGATTATATTATTTAGAGTCATTATGTTTAGAAAACAAATTCTATATAATTTCAATTCTTTTGGGGTGCCTGGGTGTCTCAGATGGTTGAGCATCTGCCTTTGGCTCAGGTCATAATCCCAGGGGCCTGGGATCGAGCCCCACATCCAGCTCCCTGCTCAGTGCAGAGCCTGCTTCTCTCTCTCCCTCTGCCATTCCCTCCACTTATGCTGTCTGGCTCTATCTCTCTGTCAAATAAATAAAATCTTAAAAAAAAATTTCAATTCTTTTAAATTTGTTGCATTTTTTTTATAGCTTATCTGGCTGAATATTTCATAGGCACTTGAAATAAACGTGTATTCTGTTTTTGTTGGGTGCAGTGTTCAGTATATGCCAATACGATTCTGTTGGTCTCCAACATCATCAACTGATTACAACATCAACTCAAAGTAAAAAATCTCATCTAATGTCATCAGATAAAATGTTCCAAATTATATCATTCAATTCCAAATCTAAATCAGATTTGGGTAAGGCTCTAGGTAGAATCTACCCATAGGAACAATTACCTTCATTTGTGAGTCTATGAAACTCAAGAATCAAGTTATTTGTTCCCAAAATACATTGGTGAGACAGGCATAGGATACTGGTCATAGACATTCCTGTTCAAAAGGGAAAAAAATGAAAGGAAAATGGAGTCAATGGTCTGAAGCAATTTTATAGTCCAATGAGGCAAATTCCATTTGGTTTCAAGGTTGGGAATAATTCCCTGTGGTTTGTTCCTCCTGGGGTCTGCTCTGTGGGTTCACAACTCCATGTTCTAGCTTCTCAGAGTCGTCTTTTTTCTTCTTTCTTTCTTCTTTTTTATTTTTATTTTTTGTATAAATTGTAACTTATGCTTACAGCTGAATAGTTTTAACAGCCTGTTCCTTGCCTGAAAAATTTTGGGGGTCCAACAACATTCTTTCATTTTGTACTCTGTCTCCTTCCATCCAAGCTGACAGTGTTTATGCTACAACATTGTCAAAAACCTTGTAGATGTCCGTATATGTCAGAGATTCATTCCATTGGTCAAGAGGTACTTCCAGATATTTTTTGTAGATAATCCTATCTCTATTTTGGGCTTCTGCTGAGGTGGCTGAGGGAATCTAAGAACCACATACTTAATCTTTCCAAAGAGCCTTTTGTGTTACTGAATTCTCTGACCTTTTGATCTTTCTAAGGCAAAAGGTTGTCAAGCCACACTGCTAGATTTTTCTCTAGAGCGTGAATTCCTGACGGTGAATCTCTTAGTTTTAGTATCTTTTGCAAACTTGATAGGATAAGGATTTTTCAAGACATTAGGTCCAGGTTTGTTTTTGCTTAACACTTTTATCTCAATTTACATTTTTCCTCTCACATTTCACCATAAACACCAATAAGAAACAAGGCCACACTTTGAAGCCTTGCTAGCACAGAAATTCCCTCAGCTAGATGTCCAATTTCTTTATTTACAACTTTTGCTTTCCATATAATTTCATAGGACATAATTTTGTTAGGCTTTCTGTGGCTACATAGCAAGTATTCTTTTTCTACCAGTTTCCAATAACATGTCCCTTCCTTCTGAGGCCTCACCAGCAGAGTTGTTACCATCTACATTTCCACTAACAATGTGTTCAAGGTAATCTAGGTTTTTTTTTTTATCATGCTCCTCAAAATTCTTTCAGCTTCTGTTCGTTGCCAATTTCAAAACCTTTTCCTCATTTTTAGGTATTTGTTACAAGAGCATCCCATTCTTCACATCAAGATATGTATTTATTTTTCTGTCACTAACATAACAAATTACCACAAACTTAGTGGCTTAAAAAGGCAAAAATCTATTATCTTTACAGTCCTGTAGATCAGAAGACTGACACAGGTGTCATTGCAAAAATCGAAGTGTCAGCAGGACTGCATTTCTGGAGGCTCCAGGGGAGAATCTGTTTCCTTGACTTTTTGAACTTCTGAAGGCTGTCTGCATTCCTTTGCTTTTGGCCCCTTCTTCCCCAGTGGTGGCTTGAGTCTTCACTCACACCCACTGCATCTCTTCAACACTTCTTTTGCATCACATCTCTTTTTATGATTCTCTTCTGTCTTCCTCTTCTGCTTTTAAGGCTTTGTGATTACAATCCTTGTGACTGCATTGCTCCCACTTGCGTAAATCAGATAATCATCCTATTTTAAGGGCAGCTGATTAACAATTTTAATTCCGTTTGAGATCTTAATTATGCTTTGCCATTTAAGGTAACATATTCACAGGTTCCAGAGATTAGGACATGGAGATATTTGGGGAGGTCTACCACAATTACAATAAGCATATGTTGTTTCACAGTTTCCTGATATCAACGTTTTCTGTGAAGTGTGAGAACTTGACTTGCATTTAGGTTTCTTTACATTCTCCACTTTAAAATCTCATTGTCTTGAGTAGAAAATTGCATGATAATTTTGGTCTCAATCATCAAATGTATAAAATTCATGAGGAAAAGGATTGTATTCATATTGTATGAATGCAGATGTCTTCCCTTCCCATTTTTATCTCTTTGTTTTTGATGCATCAAGATGATTTCAATTCCTTTCTGTTGGAAGAAATCCCTTCTTACAATATTTAAGAGATCGAGTCTGCTAATAAACTCTTTAAGTTTTTCTTTGTCTTAGAGTGCCTTTATTTCTCCTTTATTCTCAAAGGATACTTTTGCTGGATATAAGGTTCAGAGCTGAGCTCTTTCTTTTGGCCTTTGAAAAATGTGCCACATAATGTGTGAAAAATGCTGGCCTCCATAGTTTCAGATAAAAAATCCATTGTGACTCAAATTGGTGTTCTCCTATAGATAACACGTCATTTGTCTTGGGCTGCTTTCAATTTTTTTCTTTGTTTTTCGTTTTCTGAAGTTTAATTACGATATGACTTGGTGAGATTTGGTTAGGTTTATCCTGTTTCAGGTTCACTCAGCTTCTTGAATCTGCATATTTGTTTTCTTCACCAAATTTAGAGAATCCTTTGCCATTATTTCTTTGAATATTCTTTTGCCCCACTCTCTTTTCTCTCTTCCTGACACGATAACACAGATATTATATCTTTGTTATAGTCACAAGGTATCCGAGGCCCTGTTCATTTTTTCCCTCCTCAGTCTCTTTTCTCTCCGTTGCTGAGATTGAGTGGCCAATTGATCTGTCTTCAATTTCACTAATTTCTATCCTCTATCATCCACTCTACCATCAGGCACATGCAGTGAGTTTTATATATTTTACTGTAGCTTTCATTTATGTAATTTCTATTTTGTTTTCTTTTACAGCTCCTATTTCTTTGCTCAGATCTTTCTATTCATTTTTTTTCAAGAGGCTCTAACTGACTTTGAAGCATTTTTATGATGGCTTCTTTGAAATTTTTGTCAGATAATCCCAGCATCTGATTCATCTCAGTGTTGGCATCATTTCATTGTCCTTTCTCACCAAAGTTGTGGTTGTCTTTGTTCTTGGTATAATGGGCAATTTTCAATCACATCCTGGACATTTTGTTTATTGTGTTGGAATTTGAATCCTATTTAAATCTTTTATTTCAAGCAGGCAGCCACATTGTTTAGATTTTAGTTTTATGTATTCTGAGGCTGTGATTTCTTAGATATATAAAGGTCAGCATTTTTATATTTTCCTGGTGACTTGCTTCTTTTTGCTTTATGCATAAACTTGCATTTTGACTCCCAATTTTATCCGATTCTATCACAACAACAGTTTGTCTCATAGAGCCTTTGAACCTGTTTTCTTTTCTGTCTTGAATATTATGTTCTGTAGTATTTTATTTCACATGTTACTTAACAATCAGTATTTATTATGAATGTTATCATTACAACAAATGCTCACCATATTTACCAATTTTAGTTTTCTACCTTTTATCTTGTTCTTTTTTCCCTCCCCCACTTTTTCCTTCTGAGTTTAACTCCTATCTTACTAAAATATATCCTTAGTGACTTTTCACTTCTGGTCTCTCTCAGTTTGTTTCTTTCCTTGAAAATGTCTTTATCTTTTCCTTACTCTGGAATGCAAATTTAATTCAAGATAGAATTCTACATTGAGAGTATTTTCACTCAGCACTTTGAAGATATTAATTTTCTTTTCAGATAAATTTCTTTCTTTTTTTTTTTTTTTAAAGATTTTATTTTATTATTTATTTGAGAGAGAATGAGAGATAGAGAGCACGAGAGGGAAGAGGGTCAGAGGGAGAAGCAGACTCCCTGCTCAGCAGGGAGCCTGATGTGGGACTCGATCCCAGGACTCCAGGATCATGACCTGAGCCGAAGGCAGTCGCTTAACCAACTGAGCCACCCAGGCGCCCTCAGATAAATTTCTTTTTTCATTTATTGTCAGTGTAATTGTTTCCTGCAGATAATCTATAGTTTTCTTCTGGTTGAATTAATTAATTAATTAATTAATCTATTCATGATTTATTATTATCATTTTCTAGTCTCAATGGTCATTTTAAGTCTCTTAAAAATTAAAGAAAGATATTTGTGCTATTTCAGAATAAAAACTCATGTATTCTTTAAATATAGAAAACTCTCAGTAGTCAGTTCTTCAAAATTCTCTCTTCAGAGCAAGTTGGATTTTGTTTTTTTCCAGAATTTATGTAGCATAGTCTTGGAGCATTTTTAATATAATTTGGGGGGGGGGGAGGGAGGTTCTTCAGCAAGTGATGAGTGCTAATTTAAATTTCATCTTACCAGGGCACTTGGGTGGCTCAGTCAGTTAAGCATGGGACTCTTGATTTCCTCTCAGGTCATGATCTCAGGGTTCTGAGATTGAGCCCCGTGACCGGCTCCATGCTCAGGGCAGAGTCCACTTGTTTCTCTCTCTCTCAAATAATTAAATAAATAAATAAAATCTTTAAAAAAATTTCCATGTTACCTAGAGTTTTATTTAGTCTTGGAAAATTTATCCCCCCGTCTAAGACTCATAGACAACCAGTAGGAAGAATTTTCCAAGTTCCTCTTTGAATGACAGAACAGAGAATTAAGGTTTCTGGCTCTGTGCAGGGACTTTCATTTCAGCTCTGTCACTTAGCGTCTCGTCTCCTGTGCATGGAAGTTGACACTGCAGCCTCAGTCTCCCTACATCCAGTTCTCAAGTCCTGCCGGGATCCAGGGCTTCAGTCTATCTTAAATTTGCCTTTACTTTCTCTTCATTTCTGCTTCCTAATATTTTTCCTACCTTCATCTGAGCTTGGTTTTATATTTAATTTATGGATTGTACACTCATCATTTCCATGTACTTGTAGCAAGAGGCGGGCTTATTCTGTAACATCTCAATATGTCATGCTACCAGACGTCATCTGAGAAAGTCTGAACATCTGCTTTTTTGGGTGAGATGGAACAAAGTATTTTGTCTAAAGCTGAGCAGTCACTTCAAAGTAAGAAGTGGTCCTTAACTCTCTTGTGCTAGAAATTGATGAGGTCCGGTGATAAATACATTACCTTGTTTGAGGTAATACTCAGCATCAGGAATAAAACAAGAAGTTACTACTCCTGTCTGTTTAGGAGCAACATTTAACAGCTAGCAGGCATGATTTTAGTACATGTATTTCTCATAAGAAAATTTCATATTCCATGTTCTGTTTTTTATACATTTTCTTCTAAGAGATGGTTCACAGTACAGGGACTAGTGTCTACCTCTGATGGAGATGGACTGCACATTCTAGTCCTTAAGTTGCAATATCACAACAGGATTGCGATAGAACTAAAAGAATGGGCATCACATTACACTGGGTTGCAGCAAAATGTAGTCCACTTGGCTGTTCTTGGGACTGGGGGTTGGGCATCTAAGTCATAAGGGCATCATACTTGAAGTATAGGAGGAAAAGTGGATATTGATGTTAAGTAGTAAAAGGGGTAGACCTAGTGAGCACTTAAAAATACTGCTTTGCTGCGAATTTAAATCTTCCCTCTGTCTGGGTATTTCTTCCTTTTTTTTTTTTTAATTTTATTTATTTATTTGACAGAGAGAGACACAGCGAAAGAGGGAACACAAGCAGGGGGAGTGGGAGAGGGAGAAGCAGGCTTCCCACTGAGCAGGGAGCCTGATGCGGGGCTCGATGCTGGGCTCGATCCCAGGACCCCGGGATCATGACCTGAGCCAAAGGCAGACGCTTAACGACTGAGCCACCCAGGCGCCCCTGTCTGGGTATTTCCCCTCCAGATGCATCAACATCTTCCCATCATAGAAATGAAAGTATCTTAAACTTGTTTTCTCAGCTAATCTTCTAGCTCTTGTTTGCAGGTGGGAGTAGTGGGATCTTGAAGCAGTTCTGGGCTGTGGTGGGGTTTCTGGCAGAGCCTTGTTCTCTGGCCCTCAATAATTATTTGAACTACATATTCCCTAATAAATTCTTCTTGTGCTTTAAAAAAAAACCTCACAGGGAGTCAGAACTTTCTGTATAGCTCAGACTATATTGAGTATAGTGATTAAGTCAGCATCCTTGCCTCTGGAAGATTTACTATATCAATGTTTAGCTGGGGCATTTTGAATAAAAACTATTATGAGCTTGGTATATATAGAAATACTTAATTTTATAGGTATTCCTAAACAACCAGTGAAATTGGGAATTATATTTGTCAAGCAATTTTACCTAGGACTATTCATCAGATAATTAAGAAACCTTATCATATTTACTTTAGTTGTGCTATTGAAAAAGAAAAATTGTTTCATTGACCTAAATTCTAAAATTTTTTGGTTTGCAGACCAGTTAGTATTCTCTAATTATTTGGCCAACTTTCCATCATACCTATGACTTTCTGGCAGGCTTTTTCATTCCTCATTTTCAAGTCTAGTTAAAAATTGACAAAAAGTAAAATATATTACCCATGTACCTAATGAGTGGCTCTCAATATTATGTGCATATATAATATGTGCCTAGATTGCATACATATATACATACATGTGTATCTGCATAGGCACCAAAAATAAGGAAAAAATAATAATGTGAATTGCATTCTATATTTTTATTTTACAGCCTATTATTTTGTTCTCACTATAACTGTTCTGGATAAAACTATAGAGGATGGCTATTTTACATTTAAATTATTAAACCAGCTTGGAATGGTTGAAGAGCCAAGGCTCTATGTGTAAGTATAAGTTATATTTTTTTTTCTTTCATAAATTAAATGTTTGTTTTCTTGAGCATCTCCTTTGGACTATAATACAAATGGTGTAATTTTTCTATCCATTGAAACTTAAATGTTAAATATTAAAAGAATCTCAGGTGTATATTCTAATTCATTCATTCTGTGGAGGAAGATGCTGAATACGAAGTCGACTAACTTGTTTATGTCATACACACCTAGGAACTACAAACATTAGGGGAAACTTTTTTTTCCCTCTCATTCTAACTCTCATTTCAGTGTTCTTCTCAAACTACTTGCCTTCTAATTCTCTCTGGTTTTCAGGCAACATTGTGTTCACAGTGATGTGAATAAATGTCTAACAACTTCTGTCAGTAGAGTGACCCAATTTCAGTGTTCCAGAGAACCACTCCCAGCCACAAATTCCACAAGTAATAGAAGAGTGTTTTGTTTTTACTTAATCTTCTATTTAACTCTTTGTGTATATATGTATGTGTAGGTATATATACATATTTTTTATCTAATCATCTCAAAGAATGTTCTCAGCTTGAATTTGTTGAATGCATATTTGTGTATTTAATAAATTCTCAAACTAAGAAATTCATTTCCTGTTAAACAAAAGAATGGTATGGAGGTATATCCTACTATTAAAATTGTAGTTTCCAACCTGCTGTGCTAGACTTCTAGAAATTTTTTAAATAATGTTCACAATGCTCACTGGTACCATGTCTAGTGATGAAATAAAAGATACACTTTATTTTATTGTGCCTGGACTTAGAACAATTTGGTTTAAGTTTAGACTGACTACTGATGACATCTTTAGAATTTCAGGAAGCATAGTTGGTATATCCAGTTTTTACTATTGTCATAGTCTAGGTAGTTACAGTACCTGAACTGACTAAATCTGATGCGTGATGGGCTTCAGACCTGCATGCATCGTGATACCCAAACTTATTCAACCACTAAAGCGAACCAGGGAAAAGTCTCTGCATGCTTATATATTTGCACATTAGCATTGCAAACAATGGAAGTGATGTATGTAATTTTACAGGATTATTATGAACCTTTGTTTAAAATCTAAAATGATATTAAAATATAAAAAGTAGCTGTATCTCATAATAAATGAAGTTTGTTTTGTAGATAAATCTTTAAAACCTTGAAAGCCACAAAGAAAAATAATAGTAAAAGAAGTATATTATGATAAAATATTGAGAACCTATGTATTGAAGTGACATAAAGACTACTTCATCATAGGATACTAAGGCCATTCTTGGAAATAATGTTCTGAGTTGTAAGTCAGGAAAATTTTTTTAAACATTGGGATAAACATATTTTTAATATTAGATCCTTAAAATTTTAATTTTCTTAAAATGATTAAAGGCATTGCTGATAATTTAGTAGTTGGATGGAACTGGTGATGAGTGAGCATCAATTCTTTTTGTTTTTTTCCCTTTCTTCAACTTCCCCTCAGTCACCCAAAGAAGAATATTAAATAAATCAAATTAGGATTCCCGATTCTTCAAATTCTTCATTTATATCAAGGCCCATAATTTTTTTATTTTATTTTATTTATTTATTTATTTATTTTTTAAAAGATTTTATTTATTTATTTAACAGAGAGAGACAGAGTGAGAGAGGGAACACAAGCAGGGGGAGTGGGAGAGGGAGAAGCACGCTTCCCTGCAGAGCAAGGAGCCCGATGCGGGGCTCGATCCCAGGACCCTGAGATCATGACCTGAGCCGAAGGCAGACGCTTAATGACTGAGCCACCCAGGCGCCCCCCCATATATTTTTTTAAAGATTTTATTTATTTATTTGACAGAGAGAGACACAGCGAGAGAGGGAACACAATCAGGGGGAGTGGGAGAGGGAGAAGCAGGCTTCCTGCAGAGCGGGGAGCCCGAAGCGGGGCTCGATCCCAGGACCCTGGGATCATGACCTGAGCCGAAGGCAGACGCTTAATGACTGAGCCACCCAGGCACCCCAAGGCCCATATTTTATTAAGAGAAACTTAATTTTGAGCACTGATTGACAGTGTTATAATAATAGTTATTTTATAATAGTTTATTGCTTCAAATCACTTAAAATAGTGTATATATGTGCATATATATAACACACATATGTGTATGATCCATTATTTATTTTTATACGACACATGCTCTCTTAGGTTTTTGAATCCACTTATTCAACAGTGTTATTCAGCACCAACGGAACTTATTCAGGCATTTCACCAAATAACGGGTATTCAAGATAAAATAGCACTGTATTGTTCTCAAGGAAGTCACAGAAACCTGGAGGAGACTAATGCATATTTAGAGCTCTGAGTAATAAGTTCTGTAGTAGCAGAATACTTATGTGCTCTGGGTGTACAGAGGAAGAAGCAAGGAAGCATTTGAAGGAGAGAGACCGTAGTCAAGGCCTAGCAAGAGAGTGCTTTCAAAGGCACGGAAATAGGACAGTAGCAGAGTTCAGTAATAGCACAAAGACTGTAGTCCGAGAGCAGTTGTTTCCAACTTGTCCAGAAGGCAAGGCAATTGTGATTCTTGATTTCCTTCATAAACATCCTTGTCTATGCAGAGCACCGTGAAAGATTGACGCACTTTATCCACATACTTGACTTCGTGCATTTTTCATGAAGGAATATAAAACATGGATGATATATTCATGGCAAATCTGTCCATTTAAGCCTGGCCATAGGCTTTATTGTTTTTCTATTAAATAATTCTTTGCTAATAGCTTTGGTAATGCTTCGGGATTTGAACTGTTTCAGAAACCAGGGAAGCCAGAGACTTTTAAATGACCTTTTGTTTCCCTTTTCAAAATTGAAAAGGAATATTTGCTCACTCTAGAAAAATGTGTCATACAGTAGAAAATGAGACTAGCATATATAATTATATAATCCAGGGATATTCACATTTACTATTTGGTCTACATCTATGTCTCCTTCTCTTCCTCTACCTCCTCATTTCCTTCCTCTTTCTTCATGTACATACCCCTCTGCATTATTTTTTTTCACTTAGCAAAATTAGGATCTTATCCTGATTTTTATACTGAATGTTACAATGTAATAATATTTTGTCACTTAAAATTACTCACACATTATAATATGATGCCAAATATATTAATACATCAATATAGGAATTTAAACAGGAGGTATCAATTTTGGACATTCTGGTTAGAATGATTCCCTCAGAGGATGAGGAATGGAGAGATTAGAGTGGCACAAGTCCAAAGAGGTGACTGTTGTAGTAAATTCTGTGAGAGATGATGGAGGCCTGGACTAAATTCGCGGAAATGTTTTTTGTTTTGTATTGTTTTTTTTGTTGTTGTTTTTAGGACTTAGAATAGATGTATTTTTATGATAAATTAAATATATGAAATTGAAGGAAAGAAGCCAATTTTGAGGCAAATATTTAAGTTACGGTGTCATTTACTGAGCCAGCAGGTCATGGAGAGGAGCCAGTTTAATCATTCAATATAATATCTTGAAAGCTTCTATAGGCCAGTAACTGTAGTAGAAATTAGGGATACAGTTCTGGACAAACTAGATTGCTGTCTTTACATAATTTCTGTCCAGTGCAGCCGATAGACTTTACAAATACATAATACAGATAAAATGATGATGTTCCTCATTCCTCTATTCAAACAATTTTTAATGTGTTTCTGCATTGAACTAGGGACTGTGCTAAGTGCTGAGGATACTGTGATGAGAAAAATAGACATGGTCCTACCCTCACTAAAGTTACAGCTTAATGAAGGATATAACAGTAATCAAAAATAAATAAAAATATATAAATAAAATCTGAAAAATGTCTTGAAGCAAATTATAGTGTGTACGGAAACATAAAATAGGGGATAGTGTGGTCATTAAAAGTTTCCCTAAGGACATTTCATATTAGTTGAGACCTAAATGAGGAGCAGGGATTCATCTGCTTTGCTATATTCCAGGCAGAAGGGTCAATAAATGCATAGATCCTGAAGGAGGAGAAAACATAGCCCATTTTAGGAACTGAAGGAATTTTATAATGTCTTAGAATGGAGGCAGGAAAAGCAAGAGAGATATAAGAGAGGTAGTAAACCCCTAGATTCTGTAAGAACTAGAACTTAGAGGGCATTTCTAGGATTTTATTTTACTCACTGGGCAAATGAAAACCACTAAAGTGTTTTAGTTGGGCCAGTCTGGTTGGAGCTGGGATTGGATCTTTATTTCGGAAAAACAATTTGATCACAGTGGGTTGATGAGGGAAAAGACAGGATGTCGTTGCAAGAATATAGGCAAGGAACAATGGTGTCCTGAGTGCTTGCAGTGGAGATGGAAACTGAGGATGGATTCAAAGCAGATTCAGGATATTTCATAGGTGTAGTCAGTAGGAATTTATGATAGATTGGAAGTAGGAGTTAAAAGAGGGGATATCGAGGGTGAATCCTAATTGTCTGGCTTGGGTAATACGTGGTAGAGCCATTTAAAATGATAAAGAAATTTGTAAGCTGTTGGGTTTTGTTTTGTTTTGTTTTTTGGTGAGAGATGGTTTTTGGGGAAGACGTCATTTAGATTTGGACCTACTGAGCTGCAGACATCCTTGAGAGATCCAAGTAGACATGATGAATAACAGTCAATATGTACGTCTGGATCTCAGCAGACAGAGTGCACCTAGAGGCAGAGATCTGGTGGTCATGAGCAAACAGTTGGTATTCGAAATCATTAAAGTGGGTGTGAAATTGTAGGGAAAGAGAGCACATTCCCATCTGGACATACTGACTTTGAAGTATCTCTGAGAAATCCAGATAAGGTCTTAGACAGAAATTAGCGATATGATCATTGGTGCTATATTCCATGAAAGAGGAGGTAGTAATAGTGCCTGGAAGGAGCAGAAATGGGCTTTGAGGAGTGTGATGACAACCTTTTTGGGGGCCTAGTTGTTTTGAAGACTCAAGAGGAGGAAAAGGTGGGAATAAAGGTAAGATGGCACAAGTGCTGGACATACTCTTTGTCCATTCTACGTGTGATTGTTGCCTTTGCTCAAGCCAGTCATTGCTGCCTTGAAGGAGGGAATTAATACAACAGATTTTTTTTAAGATTTATTTATTTGAGAGAGAGAAAGAGAGAGAGGGAGAGAGTGTGAGCAGGGGGAGAGGGAAAGAGAGACTCTCAGGCAGACTGTATGCCGAGCGTGGAGCCCCACACAGGGCTCGATCCCGCGACCTTGAGACCACGACCTGAACTGAAACCAAAGTCAGAGTCTTAACTGACTGAGCCACCCAGGTGCCCCAGTACAACAGATTTTTGTTTTCTTTCTCTCCTCTTCCTTTTCCTTCCCTTCTCTCTTCTTCCCTTGCTTCCTCCTCTCCTCTCCCCCTTCCTCCCACTCTCCCTCCTTTGCTTTCCCCCTCCTCCTACTTATCCTGCTCCTCCTCCTTTTCCTTCTTTGCGGTCCCCTTTGTAGTTAAGCAGATGCATATCGATCTAACCGACTCCAGGCCCCCCATACGTCTGGCAAACAAGGATGAGGAATTTGAGTAGAGTGATGAAGAACACTGACATGACTGTGTTTGCGTTCTGGCTTTGCATTCACTAGCTTAGGAAAGCCTCTTATATGCTCTGATACTCAGTTTTCTCATCTGTTAATGGCAATACTAATAGGACCTAATAAAGGGAGTTGTTAAGATAGTTAAATAAGATTAAATATGTCGAACTTCATTACAGTTCTGGATGCACTTTAAATGCTCGGAAAATTGTACTTATTAAATTCTACCTTTATTTTTTCCTTTTGAATCTGAGGCTGTTATAATTATTCCTTTAATTCACAAATATTTGGTAAAATGGCACAGAACAATGAAGAATTATTATTTGAGTACCCAGCCCATTCAGGGAACTATGATAGTTGTTCAGGGTCTAAAAAAAGAAGCATAAGGGGACTTCTCTAATCTTTTTTTTAAAGATTGTATTTATTTATTTGAGACAGAGGATGAGAGAGAGAGCATGAGAAGGGGAAGGGTCAGAGGAAGAAGCAGACTGCCTGCTGAGCGGGGAGCCGGATGTGGGACTCGATCCTGGGACTCCAGGATCATGACCTGAGTCGAAGGCAGTCACTTAACCAACTGAGCCACCCAGGCACCCAGGACTTCTCTAATCTTAAATGTACAATCTAGACACCCAAGTCAGAAAGACAAGATGTCCCACTTTTTTCTCAAAAAGTATCTCCAAATAATTTTGTAGGGAGATACATGTATTATCATTTTATTTTGTTTTAACTTATTTTAAATTAGTTTTTTAAATTTTTTATTTTATTTAAATTCAATTAATTAATTAATTAGCATATTATTAGTTTAGAGGTAAAGTTCAGTGATTTATCAGTTGCATATAACACCCAGTGCTCATTACATCATGTGCCTTCCTTTATGTCCATCACCCAGTTACCACCTCCCCCTCAGCAACCCTCAGTTTGTTTCCTGTTGTTAAGAGTCTCTTATGGTTTGTCTCCCTCTCTGATTTTGTCTTATTTTATTTTTCCCTCCCTTCCCCTATGATCCTCTGTTTTGTTTCTTAAATTCCACATATGAGTGAGATTATATGATGATTGTCTTTCTGTGATTGACTTATTTCACTTAGCATAATACCCTCTAGTTCTATCCATGTCATTGCAAAAGGTCAGATTTAATTTTAATTTTTAATTTTTTTTGATGGCTGAGTAATATTCCGTGTGTGTGTGTGTGTGTGTGTGTGTGTGTATAATGTATTTGCATCTTCTTTATCCATCCATCTGTTGATGGACATCTGGGCTTTTTCCATAGTTTGGCTACTGTGCACATTGTTGCTATAAACATTGGGGTGCAGGTGCCCCTTTGGATCACTATGTTTGTATCCTTTGGGTAAATACCTAGTAGTGCAATTGTTGGGTTGTATTTTAAATTATTTTAATAAATACTTTAACAAATATGTTATTGTTTGGCCTTTTTCCTTTAAGTTTATTCTTTCTATCCTGCATTATGAACATTACATTGACTTCAGAGTTAAATTATATTTTACTAATATGCTGAACATATTAAATTCTCTCTTTAGGAAGAACAGATCATTTAATGAGTTCCAAGAAGTCAAAATTCTTGCTCAATTTTTAAATGATGTTGTAAATATTTCAAGCATTGGTTTGGCATATTCTCAGAGCTCACATTGCCCGTGTATCACAGGCAGATACAAAATCCAGCGTATCATGTTACAATCACTTACATATCCAGAAAGGTAAGAAAACTGAATTTTGATTTCAGTGTATAATCTTTTATACTTGAAAATATTGGTATGCTAAGAAATGTTTTAAAAGTTTATGGATTCAAATATCTGTTGTGTATTTCAGATTATATTTTACACAAATGTTAGAATATCTAAAAGGTGCAAGATGCACTTTTTTAAAAATGAAAATTAGTTTGAATGAAACTTAGTTTGGAATCACATCACCTAAAGCAAAGAAAAAGCAAACACAATCATTTCATTAGACGCAATAAAAATGAAAAAAAATGAGACAAATATCTGCCTTAGAAGTTGATCGATAATTTCTTTTTTTTTTTAAGATTTTATTTATTTATTTGACAGAGAGAGACACAGCAAGAGAGGGAACACAAGCAGGGGGAGTGCGAGAGGGAGAAGCAGACTTCCCGCGGAGCAGGGAGCCTGATGCGGGGCTCGATCCCAGGACCCTGGGATCATGATCTGAGCCGAAGGCAGACGCTTAACGACTGAGCCACCCAGGCGCCCTGATCGATAATTTCTTATATATACATATATATTTACAGAGAGGTTGAGATTCCTTTTATACAATTCTTTAGATGGGGTTCAGTGGCTGAAAACTATAATGAGGCATATGGTCATAGAAGATAGAAGTCATCATGACTTTCAATGATTTTTTGCTTTCTCTTAAATTTATTTTTATTTGGGAAGAGAAAAAAAAGTCCATTTTCATCTATTGTATCTAAGATTCTACATATCACTGGAAATTCAACCCCAAGAATATATTGACAGAAGTGAAGCTCTAGCATATATACAATAACAGCGTGAGGAAAATCTGACTCTACATTTTAATTTTACCATCATATGTTTTGGTTTGTCTGTTATATCACAAATATCTCCATTCTACATCATGACTTGATGGGTTTTTTGAAGATGATAGACTCCAGCGGTATTTTTCTTAGTCTATTTAATATGCTTTTCTTAGTTCCGTGTTCTCCTAACTGAAGAGGTTTTCCTACTATCCTTGTCCCCACAGTATTGATGTACATGTTCACCATGGCAGAATTCATAGTCCCACAAAACACCTCTGTGAAAGTACTAAGAACCACTAAGGCCTCTTTAATGAGTTGACCATTTGTCTATTTGGATATGCGACATGTGATTTGTTCCAACCATGAGTGTCAACTGAGAGTCAATAGCAATGGGTTTGTGGATTGCTAGAAAACTCTCCTTTAGCTGACAGTGGAGCTTTCTTTTTACTTCTCTTTATGTTTCTGTATTTATATATTTGATTCCCTAATTACCTTTCTATGAATGTTGCGCATAGTAAATAAGAATTTTTGGAGAATAAAAATAATAAATGATAAGAATATGCATTCAGACAAGGTCTATATCAAAAGAGGAGAATTGGGGGAGGGCACCTGGGTGGCTCAGTTGGTTAAGCATCTACCTTCGGCTCAGGTCATGATCCTGGGGTCCTGGGATCAAGCCCCACATCGGGCTCCCTGCTCAGCGGGGAGCCTACTTCTCCCTCTCCCCCGATCCCTCTCTGCTTGTTCTCTTTCTTTAAAATAAATAAATGAAGTCTTTTTAAAAAATTTAAAAAAATAAAAAGAGGAGAATTAGAAAGATTCTTTGAACTGAAAATTATTTTGTAACTTTTGGCATGAAAATAGTCACTCAAAAGTCACTAAGTAAGATGTCATTATAATGGAAAAAATCTAGGAATAATTTTACTGTTTTTTGTCTTTGATTGAAATACCTGCAAAAAATACCAAAATATATGGAAATTTTCAGCTAGGAATATTAGCAACATCATTCCCCACCAAAGTATACCAGAGAGAGAGAGAGAGACAGACAGACACACATAAGGGGGTCATGTTTGAAGGACTAGAGCTCAAGATTTTTAATCTTCAACTGATCTCTGTATTGATTACCTTTTTAAGACAATATTTATTTATTCCCCACCCCTTGTGTTTATTATCTTAAAGATGCAAAGCCTCTACTAAACATAAGAATGCAAAATATATTTGTGTTCCCAAAAGCTAAGTTTTAAAGGGGCCAAACTTGTTGCACCATCATTTCCCCTTATTCTCCCCCATTAATACCTCTCTGAGCATAAGGAAGGTGAGTATAAACAGAGAAGTTGAGACGTGATTTTATATCTTCTGTTTCTGGTACTTAAATGTAAAGAATTCATACTGTCTCAGAATAAAGTCTTCTCCCTATATATCATATATCGAAAGAGAAAATAAAAAGTTTCCTCTTTAGTCTGAGGGTATAAACAAAATACACTTTCTAATAGCTATGGACATTTGCCAATTAAGGCAAAACATTAATTAACCACCACCTTACCTGTTTCACAAAGTAGCTTATTCATTCAAGAACTTTCCCCTGCTGCTCAGGTGAAGAGGCCAGCTCCCACCCCCTTGTCCCCCACACCATATTGTCTAACCATCTTTTTTTTTTATTATTGTTTTGTGGTAAGAGCATTTAACATGAGATTTACTCTCAACAAATTTTGAAGTGCAGTATTATTTACTATAGGCATGATGTTGTAGAGCAGAAAAACAAGCAAACTCTTACTACTACAAAAGACAGAAAATCCAACCACAGATCCCTAAAGATAAAGGGGACCTGTAGCCAGATGTATCTGAAAATGCCATAGAAGATAATGGCCCCTGGCTTAGCTGCATTCAAAGGACCAAGTGCACTTCTGTGCTAGCTCTTGGCTTTGCCATTCACATTGCTTTGTCCCAACACCAACTTGGCTGCTACTTGATGCCAAATTCAAATCCCGTGAGGATGGGTGGGGAAAGAGTTTTAAAGTCTCTTTGCATGTCACTGACTTTGACTGGGCAAGTACATACCTTTGAACCTCATGCTGTGGCCAGGGAAGTAGATTTTTCTGATTGGCCAGGGAAATAAGTCCTTTGATTTGTGCTTACTCTGTGACAAGATGGGACCAAATTCAATCAAAGTTTATGTGTATATATATATATATTTTTTTTTTTTTTTTTAAAGATTTTATTTATTTGACAGAGAGAGGGAACACAAGCAGGGGGAGTGGGAGAGGAAGAAGCAGGCTTCCCGGGCTCAATCCCAGGGCGCCGGGATCATAACCTGAGCCGAAGGCAGACATTTAATGACTGAGCCACCCGGGCGCCCTGATCCAAGTTTATATATTAAGAGTAGGTTGAAGAATGTTAAAGGTAGTATTACCAGAGAAGATAATATTACCTGTAAGGTGAAAAAAGTAACAGGACACTACAGAAAGACTGAAAAAAATTTGATAATTCAGGCAAAACATTAATTAAAAGTAGATTGGTTTGGGGGAGGCTGGGTGGCTCACGTTGAGCGTCTGCCTTCAGCTCAGGTCATGATCTCGGGGTCCTGGGATCAAGTCCCGCAATGAGCCCCGCATTGAGCCCTGCAAGGGCGTCTTGGCTCAGCGGTGAGTCAGCTTCCCCCTGTCCCTCTGTGGTCCCTCTCCCTCTGTAATTTCTCTCCGACTCTCTGATCCCTCTCTTCTGTGATTGCTGTCACTCTCTTCAAATAAATAAATAAAATATTAAAAAAAAAGAAAACGAACACTTCAATCTAAACAGTTTTACTGCGATCAAGTATAAGTTAGCATTTTAAAGAAGGAAAACATCACTCATTAGAACAGTTTTTTTTTTTAAGTGAAATTGGAAGAACTGAGCCTTGAAGAGAGATGGGTAATAAATGGCCTTTAGGTTGCTAGAGAATACCAAGCAAGGAAAGCAGCAAGAACCTCCAAAGGTGCATTTGTGTTCAGTGTGTTTTTTCTTTAATATCAAAAACATTAGAAACACTAAGAATTGTGACGGGGCGCCTGGGTGGCTCAGCCATTAAGCGTCTACCTTCGGCTCAGGTCATGATTCCAGGGTCCTGGGATGGAGCCCCATATCGGGCTCCCTGTCTGGCGGGAAGCCTGCTTCTCCCTCTCCCACTCCCCCTGCTTGTGTTCCCTCTCTCACTGTGTCTCTCTGTCAAATAGATAAATAAAATCTTAAAAAAAAAAGTAGATGGGCTTGTAATTTATCTTACTGAAGTTAGATATTGATTTAACAACAACAAAAAACCTCAATATAATTTTGATTGGCTGATGCAGTTAACCTGTGAATGAAGGCAATGAATGAATAGCTAAGCTGGATCACTCAAATTCAGATTTTTCAAGATCTGAATACTTCAGACGATTTTGGGGTAAGTTAGGTTTTTTTTTTAACTGGTTGTATTTATTGTTCTGGATAGCTATAATGTAATATTTTGCGTGATAAGACAATTTGAGATTGAACATTGTAGTAACTGCTTAAATAATTTACTCCAATATATCATGGAGGGTTGATGTATAACTTTAGACATTTTGTCCTTTTTCAAATTAATTAAATATTTAAATCAACAATTTTGTAGCTTTGCCCCGAATGCCTTACTTACTTCCTGTTAACTTCCCTAGTTATTTAGCATTGCATTTAGTTGAAGAGTTTCAACATTTAGTAAACCGTTTTCAAGATGAATAATAGTGGTTAAGGGTGTTTAGATTTACTACATCCCAGACACTGCTTTTGCAACCTTTGCAACACCTCTCTGAGGTAAATATTTTCTTTGTTTTATTAGTAAAGGAACAGAAACTGAGAGGCTTTATATAACAAGCCTAAGGTTTCTCAGCAGAGGAGTGGCTTCGCAATGATTTGAAGCCAGACTTTTCTTGGGTTTTTAATGTTTTTTTTTCTTTTAGTTGCTCTTATTTTGATAGTAATAAACACTTTTTTCACTAACTAATATAGTGATTTATTCCCCTTATGGAGTATTTGGAAAATTTAATTCAAATGTAATGCTACAACCAGGAACTATCACTGTTAATATTTTGTCATGCTTACTTATCATCACACATGTTACAAGTGAATCATGAATGTAATTATTTGCATTAAATTATAAGCCGGCTTTCTGTGTAGGGTCATGCAGTTTATTCACTGCAGGAGGTACCGGCATCATTGTTCATGTAGATAACAAGGTGAACATAATGTACTTGGAGGTGTGCCATACCATGGACCTGATTAGAAGCATTTTTTTCTTCCAAAATATAAATAAATGGCTGCCATTATATTCCACCTTTTGCAGAATATTCAAATTAGTCTTTCCTTTATTGTTCGGCATTTTGGTGCTTTTTCTTCCCCCCAATGCTTGCTTATCATAAATACTATCGATGCATAGAAAACTATCTGCACAGTAAACAATTTCCCTGTTCTATATTCATAGAAGGAACATCAAGGAGGAGGAACATTTTCAAATCTTCCACCTCAGCACATGATGTTCACACCTTGATACAGGTTGTTGGTGAGCCTACAGACAGTGGTTGCTTTCTCCATGCATTTCTCCATTTTATTTATTTTTATTTTTTTTAAAGATTTTATTTATTTATTCATTTGAGAGAGCGAGAATGAGAGAGAGAGAGAGAGAGCATGGGAGGGGAGGGTCAGAGGGAGAAGCAGACTCCCCGCTGAGCAGGGAGCCCAATGCGGGACTTGATCCCGGGACTCCAGGATCAGGACCTGAGCCGAAGGCAGTCGCTTAATCAACTAAGCCACCCAGCCTCCATGCATTTCTCCTTTTTAAAAAGTCCTGTGTTATAAGGGAAAAGGAAAGGGGAAAAAGGCAGACAGATGTGTCCACTATTATATGCAACTCCCTGTCTTCTTTTTTTTTTCTTCTTAATCATTTTTGCATAGACAGCTATTGTACACAGTTCATTCATTGCTTAATAAGGAAAAAATAGGGTAAAGTAATTGGAATATGCTATAGAGCAAAAAATAAGCATGCATGTAATTTCAATTTTTATGTAAAATCTAAACAGTGGATAGGCAATGAAAATTTACTAAATTTGCAAAATTTAGATGCAGTTGTTTCTACTCGGGGGAGGGGGGCGGGAAGAAACCTAAAACACATTTTTGTAGGGTGGTTAGCAAAACTCTTAACATTCCCTGCTGGCTGGGGATGCTAACAGATGCTTGGATGAAATGTATGCTTTAAGTTTAATTACCTAGATAATTGCCATAACCGTTTAGTTGCTTTTCCTATTTACATCTGTCCATACAGATAATGTGCAATTAATGAGAATTAGCGCTGCCAAATTATTGGGAATGTGAGTTTTAAAAATGTGATGCCTTATGGTCCAGATAAACTGTGTCTGCATTCAACCAGTAATTATCTCTGTAGCAAACTCTGATAGACACTACAGCATAGTTCTCCTTCAGGGCGTTTCCAGTAGAGTAGGGCCTTCAAACTTAGGGACTGAGAGGAATATTCACAGTGAAGGTGACCTGGGATGACTTCCTGAGAAAAGTTGGATTAAAGCTGCTTTTTAACACTTAACAGTAAAAAGTACTCTTTTTGGTATATAGTTCTATGAGTTTTGATACATTCATAAAGTCATATAACAACCATCACATTGAACATACAGGACATTTCCATCAATGACAAAAACTGCCTTGTGCTACCCCCTTATTTTCAACCCGGCTCCTACTCCCTGGCAACCACTGTCTCTAGTTTTGCCTTTTCCAGAACTTTATATAAATGGAATCATAATAGTATGTAGCCTTTTGAGTATGGCTTTTTTTCATTTAGCTTCATACATTCAAAATTTATGCATTTTGTTGCTTATACCCATGGGATGTTATTGATGAATAGCATTCCATTGTATGTATATACCACAGTTTGTTTATCCACTCACCAGTTTGAAGACATATGGTTTGTTCACAGTTTTTGATATCTATCTATGGATAAAGCCAACATAAATATTTGCATGTAGGTTTTTATGTGAACATAAGTTTTCATTTCTCATGGATAAATACCTAGAAGTGAAATTGTTGGGTCATACTGTTAAGTGTATGTTTAACTTTAGAGGAAGCTGCCAGACTGTTTTCCAAAGTGACTGTACATTTTGCATTCCCACTGGCACTTAGCAGGGTTCCATTGCTCTCCTGCATCATCAAAGACTGCACCTTCCCCAGTGTTTTTGTTGTTTGGTTTTTGTTTTCCCTCTACTAATAGGTGTATAGAGATTGTGTTTTTAATTTGGATTTCTCAAATAGTGAATGATGCTGATGGCTTCTGCCATTTTTGAGGATATTTACATCATTTAGTTTAATGTGATTATCAATGTGGTTTGGCTCAAAACTATCATCTTACCATTTTGTTTTCTCTTTGTCCCACCTGTTTTTCATTCCCAGTTTTGTCATTGTCTGCCTTCTATTGGATAAAGAGTAGTCTCATGATTACATTTTATTTCCCTACTGTGGTATTATTATTATTATTATTATTATTATTAACTCTTTGATTATTTTAGTGGTTTCTTTGGGGTTCATATTATAATCTTAATTTATCAGAGTTTACCTTCAAGTGAATTTTACCACTTCACATTTAATGTGAGAATGTTTACAGTAGAATAACTTCATTTCTCCCATCCTAGCTTCTGTGTTGTTGTTAGCATACATTTTACTTGTACATATGCTAAAAACTCCATAATACAGTGTATCATTTTTGTTTAAAGAGTTAATCTATTAAAGGGATATAAATGATTAGGAAAAGTCACTATTTCTGATGCCTTCTCAGAACTGTTAAGTGGTTGCCTATTTTTATGTGGTATAATTTACCTTTGGGCTAAAGGAGTTCCTTTAAGGCTTTTGGTTTGGTTGGTTGGACTTTGTTTTGTTTTGTTTTATTTGGTAGTGTGGGTCTACTGGGTGTGAATTCTTTCAACTTTTGTGTATCTGAAAAAGTCTTTAGGATGCCTTCGTTTTGAAAAATCATTTCTTTGGATATAGATGCCTGGTTTGACAGGTTTTTTGTTTGTTTGTTTGTTTTTAAGTTCAGTTAGTTAAAGATGTTGCTGGACTGTCTTCTACCATGAATTGCTCCTAATGAGAAATCTATTACTCTCCTTCCTTTGTTCTTGTGACGATTATATGCCTTTTTTTTTTTTTTCCTGGCTGGTTTTAAGATTGTCTCCTTGCCACTGATTTTAAGCAGTTTGGTTATGATGTGACTTGTAATTTTCTTCATACCTCTTGTGTTTGGCACTTGTTGACCTTCTTGGACCCATAGGTTTATAGATTTCATCAAATTTCATCTAAAATCATAATTATTTTTTGGGGAAATATATTTTTCCAAGTCCCTTCTCTCTCCTCTCCCTTTGGGGACTCCAATTTCAAGTTCATTAGGCTGCTTGAGGTTATGCCACAGCTCCCTGATGCTCTGTTAATTTTTAAATTTCATTTTCTCTCTGTATTTTATTTTGAATAGTTTCTGTTGCTATGGCTGCAAGTTCACTATTATTCTGCAATGTTTAATCTGCTATTAATCCCATGCAGGGTATTTTTCATCTCAGACATGGTAGTTTTCACCTCTGGACGTTTGATTAAGATCTTTTTATATCTCTCATGTCTCTAACTATTTGAACACATGGAGTAAAGTTATAATAACTCTTTTTTTTAAGATTTTATTTATTTATTTGAGAGGGAGAGAATGAGAGATAGAGAGCACGAGAGGGAAGAGGGTCAGAGGGAGAAGCAGACTCCCTGCTGAGCAGGGAGCCCGATGTGGGACTCGATCCCGGGACTCCAGGATCATGACCTGAGCTGAAGGCAGTCGCTTAACCAACTGAGCCACCCAGGTGCCCTCTTTTAATGTCCCCTGCTGATTCTCTCATCTGTGCTAGTTCTGGACTGGTTTCAATGGTGACCCTCAGATGGGCCCATTTTTCTGCTTCTTTGCATGTTGGTAATTCTTGATTAGGTGTCACACTTTGTGCATTTTATTATGTTGGGTGCTCTGTATTTTTATATTTCTGTAAATATTCTTCAGGTTTATTCTGAAGTAGTTAAGTTCTTATAAACAGGTTAATTCCTTCAGGTTCTGCTTTCAAAATTTATTAGGCAGGCCACGAGTAGTTTGGGGTTAATTACCCCCACTACTGAGGCAAGAACCTCCCATGTACTTTCCCCAGGGACCTATGAAATATTGGCTTTTCCCATCTGGCTGGGAACATGCAACCTGGGTTAGTGCTCAGAACCTTAAATAACTTTTAAAAACAAAATTATAAGCTTGGATATGGTGATATATTGTACAAAAGCCCTGGGGAGCTTTTTCAAATAAGTTTATGTGTGTCTTATACATATACTTATTTAAGTATATGTATGTCTTATAATTTGGAATAATAGATGGATTAAAATAAAACAAATGAATTGTGTTTGAATTTTAGAGTTTTTTTATCACTAGATTTCTTTTATTATTTAGATACTTTATCAAAGTAATGTATTCATTTCACTAATTTGTGGTAAGTAAAGCATTAGAGATGCAATATTCAGTGCTCTTTTTGAAATTAAAAATATCAGCATATAATAGTCTTTGCATGGTGGTTAAACATATAACACCGTTTTCTTCTAAATTATAGTTTTTAAAAATTTTTATTGGTTGGAGAGAAGAAACTATTAATAACCTAGAATAAATGATGTCAAACTCAGAAACATGGCAGAGGAAGTAGATAGGCTTTTCACAAGGTAAAAACCAAGAAAATTAATTTTTCTCACACATTTTGGTGAAAATTAACTTTGGGTAGGCATTATAAACCTGCCTAAACTGTCTTGTAATGCTTGCAAAGACTTTGTAAAATATGGAATATTTAATTCAAAAATATGCATTTATTATATTACTGATTGAACATATCTTAATGGAAATGGGGTTGTGAGCTTTTCTTGTGGAAAAGAAATAAAAACACACTTGCCTTGATATTATATTGTAAATATGTGAAAACAGTGGTTAAGGCTGAGGTAATTTACCTATTAATAAGTCTAATGACACACTTGTCCTACTGTGACAACTGAAAAATGCGGCGGATCAGGGAGATGTAGAACAGTGAAGGCACATTCAGTAATTTAGGGGTATAGCAGGATATATAAAGAATTGACGTAAGTATATATACATTTGTTTGGAAAAGTGGTGAAGTCATTCCCACACTTACTTCTTAATAAAGAAGGGAGGTTGATGATCTTTGATAACATAAAAAGCTACTTTTGCTGACATCTAAAACTCTTATAAGATTGAAGTATTACCATTTTACATTTACTGTTATAGTATTAAAATTAAAATTTCAAGATGCCTTTATTATTTCAAATGGAAGACACTGTAGAATTCTGTATCAGTTTTTATAATAAAAAATGAATGTCTATATTTTATCACTTTTAAACACATTAACAAATGTAGAAAATTGATTTATTTAAAAATTGAGTAACTGAACCTAAAAAAGCTGTTGAATATTTAAAAAACTTATTTGAAGGTATCCTAACCAAGCTAGAAGGAGCCTGTGAGCAATGTACATCTTGAACTAGAGCAATGCATTTTTCAAGCAAAGGTGAGCTGTCAGCCCCCGTGCAGCTGAGTTGCCCCTTTTCCTTGACTAAGTTGCTATCGCTCACATAGGAAATTTCCATTTATTTCAACCATATTTTTCTTTAGCTCCTTTCCTGAACTTTAACCTGTCTTTTCTTATCCTACTTGATTACCTTTTTAAGGTTTTTTTTTTTAGACATTAACAGGAAGATAAAAACTAGGCAAGATGCTTGATTCATCACAGTGACTTGACTTTTCAGACGTCTTCAAATGCTAAATATACAATCTCTCCAAGATATAGATTCTTTACTCGTTATTATCTCTACTTTATTAGGTGGAAAAGAGGACTGATTAGATTATTAGAAAATCTGTGTGCAGTTAAGCCCCATTCTTTAATGGTGGCTATCACGGTAGAAAAAATGGCCCAGCCACTAAGCGTTGAGTTCAGGCCTCAGCTATTTCAGTATCCAAAAATATCTCCCATATAAAGTAAATATCCCAATGAAGCATCAAGGAGAGAAGAAATTGAAACACAGAGAGTTTTTTCTTTTCCATAAATATTGTGTCTACTTCATCCCGGTATAGCCAAATGAGATGGAATGAAAACGATGCCAAAGGTTTGTCTCTGCATTTGGAAAACTAATTAATTACAGGCATTGAATATCCTACTGTTGATGAGGAAAAAATGTAAACTTTGCTGCTTTTTACTAATAGTTATTTTCTTCTCTCTCTTTTTCTCTTTCCATAGACCACCACTTTGCATATACAATTTTGTACTTAACGAAAATGAGGAAGTATTTCTCAACCCGAGCACATGTACATCAAAGGAAATATAAAATGCCTTTTTCCATCAAATATAAAAACTTGTTTGTGAATTAAAGAACTTGTAAATGGGGTTCAGAATCCCAAATCTGGGATTCAGATATTTCTACTTCCTGAATAAATTTTTAAAATCAAAAATATAGAAAAAAACTATTAAAGTACATATAGTAAAGCATTCTGAATATATTCTTTTTTTTTTTAAGAGTTTATTTTATTTGAGAGAGAGAAAGCACAAGCAGGGGGAGGGGAGAAGGGGGTAAGCAGACTCTGTGCTGAGTGCAGAGCCCGGGCTTGATCCCATAAACCTGAGTTCATGACCTGAGCCAAAATCAAGAGTCAGATGTTCAACCAACTAAGCCACCCAGGAGCCCCACATTCTGAATATATTCTAAAAGCTGTTTATTTCTGTTTATCTCAATCAAATGTTTATCTTTGAATGTTTCCCTTAATTACTTATTATTAACAGATACTATGTTTTTAGAAAAAAAGAGAAGCCTTTTGCTTCAATACACTGTCAAAATAGTATCATTCTCTACTTCTCAGACTGCAGTAGTAAAATGAGTGAGTATGTATATTTTTAATTGTAAATTTGTCGCTTGGAGAAATCACTTGGATTAATGTAAATCTTGTAAACATAAATATAACCTCTGTTTCGTGATCCATTTGGCATTTAGTGCTCCATTTGATCTATTTGGCATCGTAAATAAATTAGTTTTTTTTTTAAGAAGAAAAACTTTATTTCAGACAGGTTTGTTGGTATGTGTGCTACAGAAAAGGCTGGTTGTAGCAAAGAGTTTCATTTCAAACCTGCACTAATGTATAAATTAGACATTATTTGGGAATGATTAATTTCTGCTAAAATGTAGATTCAATCCAACATTATGCCAATTTTTACATTTATTGTAGACCCTATTTTAGCACTAGAGGTTAAATTTTCATCACCAAAAAATAGGAATAACCTTACAGCTACCACTAAAGTAATGAGCTGTGAAATTAATTTTCCAGTATTGCTTTGAAAATATACCCCCAGGTTGTAAAGAGAAATTCCGACTCCATCCAAATGTATGATTTCACTGGAATTCTTCAGTCATCATCTACTGTTGGCTTGATTATCACTCCTCTTATTTGACCCCAACCAATTAAACGCCAATGTTTCTCAACTCTTTGGCTAAGGGCAATTTTTTCTCCTACTTCTGTGCACACAGGATTAGTCAAAACGATTTTGCCCAAATCGGCCTTGACTGCACTAACTCTTCCTCCTTTTGACAGGGATTCTGTGTTCACCATAAGCACTTCATTCTTTGAGAGCTTTTGCACCTTTGCTGCTTTCTTGTCCCCTTCAGTGCGTACACCTAGCAGCCGTCTAAGTAGGAAATCGGAGATTTCCAATTCTGTGAAGATCTCCGGTAAAGCTCCAACCGCACCAAGTACCTGTCCCACCATTCTGTCAGCCCAGCACAAAGCGGGGTCAATTTTTGTTCCCACTCCGATAAGACCTCCTGGAGCAGCATATTGAAGATCATTATGTTCTGCAAAAAGTGACACCATTTTGGAAAAGATTGGTTTACACATGAGTTTTCCTTCACTATCTTTGAAAACAATACCAGGTCTGACGTTTATCTCATGGCCCACCTTTAATACTCCTTTTAGAATACTACCACCAGCTACACCACCCTTAAGGTCATCAACTTCACAGCCAGGTTTGTTGACATCAAAGGACCTAATAACAATAAGTCGGGGTTCTGAAGTAAAGTCTCTTGGGGGTACTGGAATTTTCTTCACTATGTACTCACAAACAACTTCAATATTGTATTTCAGCTGAACAGAAATTAGAATAATAGCTCCTTCTGCTACTGTACCTTGTACAAATGCAAGGATCTGTTCATACTGTTCTTTAGCCTGACTTCTTTTACCAGATCAATTTTATTTTGTAGAATCAAAATATGCTTCAGTTTCATGATTTCTATAGCAGCCAGGTGTTCAGAAGTCTGAGGCTGAGGACGAGACTCATTACCAGCTATCAACAGAAGAGCTGTATCCATCACTGCTGCACCATTTAGCATAGTAGCCATCAAAATATCATGGCCAGGACAGTCAACAAAGGAAACATGTCTGACTAATTTGAAATTCCCTTTGGTCCCTGGAATGTCCGTAGGAAACTCATCTGGTGTACTACTTCCACAGGATCTATAACATTCCAGCCGGGGACAACTTGGGTCATCAAGTTTATAAATCTTAGCATTAGCATATCCAAGCTTGATTGTAATATTTCTTTCTAGTTCATTTTTGAACCTGACAGTGTGAACTCCAGAAATAGCTTTTACAACTGTGGATTTTCCATGAGCTACATGACCAATTGTACCTATATTAATTGTGGCTTGTCTGCTGATAACTTCGCGTGAAAGTGGCATCAACTTGGTAACATCCAAGGTGGCGAGATCCTGATGAGAAAGATGCGGCTGCCCCAGAGTCACTCCAGCCTCACTGCCCGCTGTCTTGCTCCGAGAGGAAGGAAGGACAATAAATTAGTTTCTATGGAGCACAATAATATATGCGTCTGTGACGCTTAAGGTCAAATCTCGGGTCCACTTACTGGTGGTGAGAACGTGAGTAGCTAAACTTACCTCACCATGTCTCAGTCATCTAAGAATTTTTGTGAAGATTGAGTCAGTATTTTGACTAGTGTCCGCCCATAATAATAACAACAAAAATATCTATAGCTAACACATATATCACTGTCTTCCTACCCAGTTTAATAACATGTATATATCAATTCATTTAATCCTTACAAAAACCCTATGAGGTCGGCCTTGTTATTTCCACTGATGATGAAATTGAAGGACTCCTGGGCCTCAGCTTGCTTTCACTTATGTCTGAATACTCCCAAAGTTTGTTTCCTGTATGTTTCTAAACTAATCTGTTGATTACAGTCAGTCTCTATGCTTTTGACTTCCTGGTGTATTAGTTCTCTAGGGCTTCCATAACAAAATACCACTGAGAGAGTGGCTTAAACAACACAAATTTATTTTCTCATGGTTCTGGAAGCTGAAAGTCTAAGATCAAGGTGTCAGTAGGCTTGATTTCTTCTGAGGCCTTTCTCCTTGACTTGCAGAGGCTGCCTTTCTGCTGTGTCCTCCTCACATGGTCTTTTCTCTGTGCATGGTGTCTCTTTCATGTGTCTGGATTTCCTCTTCCTATGAAGACACCAGTCAGACTGGGTGAGAGCCCACCGTAATGGACTCACTTTGATTTAATCACTTCCTTAAAGACCCCCATCTCCAATTATAGGCACATTCTGAGGTACTGGGGGTTAGGGATTCTGTATATGAGTTCGGGGGTGGCACAGTTCAGTCTATAACACCTGCCCTGACTCATTAGTTACACAATGATGACCTTTGCTAATAAGTCTTCTGAAGGTTAATTGGGGCCATTGTGTAAAAACCCTTGAGGTATTAGATGTGTGTTCCAGGCAGAAGCAAGTCAAAGTCTCCTTACTTTTTGTCTAGGGATCTGATCAGTGTAGCCTGTACCCCAACTGTCTAACTGTCCTTGAAGGCAGCTCCTGCAGTTTCTGTTTTAGCCCTTCACTCCACAGGCCTCTGACTCGAGTCTGCAGAGATACCTGTTCTCTCCTCTCTGTCAGGTAGGCATTTGCTCACAGACTTCCCACATTCTTAAACAAAACTACAAACCCTCATGAAATTTCACTTTTTGAATCCCCTCTAATTAATTTGCCAGATAGCCCCAGCAAATTTTGAGTCTCATTTTGTGATATAAATGACATTTAAAATTAAAATGCACTATAGATATATTATGAGGAGCAGAAATTCTGTTCCCGTGTTCCTGGTTGCTTAGGGTCTCTGGGTAATAGAGAGACTTATAGCATATTAATGGGCCCTGCAACCCTCATAATAAAACTTCCTTGCGATAGGCTCTCCCAAGGATAACTTGACGTCATGAACTTACAAAATGTTTACATGTTTCCATATTGCAATAACTTCTCCAGGATCCTAATTCTTCTCATCTTTTTTTTAAGATAAAAGGCAGATGAGGGAAGAAAACTTTGACTCCTCTGATGTCAAGTTCATAGTCTTCAAGCAATATTTTTAATCATATTTGTTTTTTTTTAATTTGTGGAAATCATAGATCAAAAATAAAAGAGGAAAAAATGCACTTTTTGGAGGATCATAATGAAGCACAGGTTTCTACAGCAATTATCTGGGACAACAAAAGGTACACATAGACATTATGCACAAAATATGTTATGCCAGGCTGCTTTGAAGACATACTGTTCTGGAACAGATAGTAAAGGAAGCAGAGAGATGAGATGTTTTGATTCTTTATCTTTCAGAATGCCTACTTGGCATGAATCACAGAATCAGACTCAACCGTGTCTTTCAAAATCCTCTCAACAACAGAGTTTTATTATTTTTAGGTAAGTACTATATTACTGTTTTACTGTTGTGCCTTCTTTGTGTTTCCATGGCATAATAAACTATATTTAAAAAAATAAGTCACCAACAAAGCAACAAATCATACCTTTGTTCCCACAATGGTTGACTATAATGACAAGGAAATATAATCCTAGACCAACTGGATTTTGTTTAATAAACTATACATTTTAAAAAACCCAAATTGCATCATTTATAAGCTGTAACACCATTAATGTACTGGATAATTGTTTAAATTGTGTGTATGTGTGGCCAAAATAGACAAGGCACAATTATAAGAATACTTAAAATTAGTTACATTCATAAAAGTGTTGTTGTGGGGGCGCCTGGGTGGCTCAGTTGGTTAAGCGACTGCCTTCGGCTCAGGTCATGATCCTGGAGTCCCAGGATCGAGTCCCACATTGGGCTCCCTGCTCGGCAGGGAGTCTGCTTCTCCCTCTGTCCCTCTTCCCTCTCGTGCTCTCTATCTCTCATTCTCTCTCAAATAAATAAATAAAATCTTTAAAAAAAAAAAAGTGTTGTTGTGGGTCATAACATTTATGGCCTATGTATTAATCCTGTTTTTTTGACATTATTATAATATTAATAGCAAATACATAATGCATACTTACTATGGACCAGTCTGTGATTGACTGACTGATTGATTGATAGTAAGCTCTATGCCCAAAGTGGGGCTTGAATTCACGATCACGAGATCAAGAGTCGCATGCTCTACCACCTGAGACAGCCAGGTGCCCCACCAGCCTGTGTTTTAAGTCTTTGACTTGCATTATTTCAACTAGTACTTAAATATGCCCTATAAGTTAGATACTTTTATTACCTTCAGTGACCAAGGGGAGTAAAAGAGGAAAAAGAAATCCTTTGAACAACTGACAATACTTGGAAGATATGTTGGTTGTATGTTGTCTATTGAGTATGTAATAGGCATTAGGCAAATGTTTGTGGATAAATAAATAGATAGATGTGTGAACAGGAAGTCACAGAAGTCACTGGAAAAGAAGCATAGGACAAAAAGAAGAGCCTGACTCAGAAACTGTGATGTGGTTGGTGAATGCCTGCCAACTGCCAAGGGGCTTGCTGAAAGTAACCATTCCAGCAAATCGCCAGACACATGTGCTGGTTTTCTGAAGTATGGTTTTAGGATCTTAGTATGAAGACCCTGTTAAAAGTTACCACATACCTGAGTCCTGCCCCAAGGAAACATAATCTGCTTCTCCAGGTGGCGTAAACGACACTGTCAGAGAATATCAGTGGATGACTTTGGGGTTATGAGAATGTAGGACTTCAAAGCACAGATAACATTTTCATTCATAATTTCTTTTTTCCCATGAACATGTGGTACATGAGAAAAGAAGGAAATATGGGAGGTGAACAGCTGGTTATGCAGATGGTGTTGAATTGAATTTGGATTTCTGTATCATGGCTTAAGTTTCTGGAATGCTAGGCTCTTGGCTAGGGGTAGAATTATTTCTCATAGGGACATGGAAGAATGTGTTTGCATGTAGGCTAGCAGTCATGATTCAAGTGTTTCAAATGGAGCATAATATTGCAGAAATGTGTTTGAAGATTCAAAGCAACAGATCATTCCCCCAGATTCTCTAGGACGCAGTTGGAATACTTTTCCAGCTTTCCTGTTTGATCCCCATTAGCACTTTCCAGTTCTTAACTCAGATTTGTCCTCACTTCTCACTTGGTCTTTTCTTGGCCTTTTCTATAGTTAACTTGTTATGTCTCACCAAATCACTTCTTCCTTTGCTTTCACCTCCTCCTCTGTTTCCTCAGAGATGTTATTTCATGTTCCTGTTACAGCATGGGCTATTAACTCTTTGCTTACTTGTCTATCTTCATCACAAGGATGTGATCTTCCTGAGTAGGACGTTTTGTATTATACGTCTTTATACTTTCAGGGTTTAGACCAATGCCTGGCCTGTTTCAGGGGTTCCATAAAATTTGTTGAATGATAAATGCAAAACTAAATGAAGCAGTAAGTTTCTTTTTAGCTTAGTCAGGAAGAGTAGGCAGTCACCATTTGATTGCCGGCTATTTAGAAGAACAAAATGTTACAAGTCGTTCTGGTTAGAGATCACAGAGCTCTCACAGTACAGCAAATTTAAGATCACCTGTGTCTTCAACTCTTTTCTAAAAATGTAGTAGAACCAGATTTTAACATTAGGTGATGTTAGTCAAGACAGAGTACTTAAGAATAATTTGCATTTAGAACTGAATTCAAAATAAAGTCTTCCACATATATCATTAAAGTATTAAAACACTAACATTCGAGGGTGCCTGGGTGGCTCAGTTGGTTAAGCGACTGCCTTCAGCTCAGGTCATGATCCTGGAGTCCAGGGATCGAGTCCCACATCGGGCTCCCTGCTCAGCGGGGAGTCTGCTTCTCCCTCTGACCCTCTTCCCTCTCGTGCTTTCTATCTCTCATTCTCTCTCTCAAATAAATAAAATAAAATCTTTAAAAAAAAACTAAAAAAAATAAAACACTAACATTCGAAACACGTAGAAGAATGATAAAATTCAGTTCTTTTAAAAACAACTCCCTGGGAAAGGAAACAATTTGAAGGTAAAAAAACACAACAAAGTCTGCAGCAGGCATAGATTCTGAAATCACTGGACCTTTGTCAGTTGAACTTGTCATAAGTTATCAAAGAGGTTTTTTACTCTCCAATACATGTTAGTGTAGTGTTACTCTTTAACACTTGGTAGAAGAGATGCTTAATTGGGAAGATGTTGGTGGAAAAAGTTTTCAAGATGAGGTTGTCAAAGTAAATGAAGAAAGAAGGGCTTTGAAAGTGGGCTTACTCTTAGCAGAAGACTCTTTAAGTTGGGAGGGGGTATGAGATGAGAGAGAGAGTGACAAAGAGAATTAGAATTTTTTAAGAATACACTTTATCTTGGGGCGCCTGGGTGGCTCAGTCGTTAAGCGTCTGCCTTCGGCTCAGGTCATGATCCCAGGGTCCTGGGATCTAGCCCCACGTCAGGCTCCTTGCTCCGTGGGAAGCCTGCTTCTCCCTCTCCCACTCCCCCTGCTTGTGTTCCCTCTCTTGCTGTCTCTCTCTCTGTCAAATAAATAAAATCTTAAAAAAAAAAAGGAGTACACTTTATCTTAATGATCAAACTAAATGTATTCTCAGAACCACATGACCTAGGCCACCACCCCCAAGAAACTTTCATCCTGAAATACAAGATATAGTTTCTGTGAAATAATGAGTTACCGATCATAGGGACTATCTTATTTCAACCATATTTCCCCACAATCTGTACCAAAGAAAATGACACTTGACCAATATTTATAGATTTGAATATAGGCATAGTTTTAGTATAAAGTAAAGAAAAATTTGGAAGACACAACAGGGTTATGATGATGGCAGCCAACAGTGATGGATTTACCCTTACCTACCTTTCATTTGAACAAGTCAAGGAAATACACAGAATCCAGGATTGAAAATATTTGCCATCTAGGAAAATTACTTATAATCTTCCAAACTTCAGAAGGATGTTATAATAACCAGACACAAATGGGACTTTGAGGCAGATAGCTGAACTGAGAATGCGGGGTGGGAAGAGAGGTTGACCATCGCACTGTGATTCCATTTCACTTTCCAACCAGAGGTGTATGGACATTTATCTACTGGGACCCAATACCTTTCTGAGAGCAAGAAAATTTTCACTCTCCACATTCTCCTACATTATTTCACTTTCTAGTCTCCAGTAGCCCACAAATCCAGGCAAATTATACTATTGGAAACAAATATACCTAGGCTATGGTGGCTTTCCACCTGTGGTAGATTATTTCAGTAATATCTCCCAATTTGTTCAAATCTCCCTGTAACCATTCCCATAGATAACACCTTTAAACCCTGAATCTGAGCTTGACCATGTGTCTTACTTTGGCCACTGGGACAATGTAACCCAACCTGAGACCTGACAAGTACTTGCTGCCCTTGGATCCCAGAGACATCATGTTAAAATGCCTAAGCTAGGCTGCTGGGAGGATGAGACAAGGAATGGAGGAAAATTGAGTCACCTCAGCCAACAACTGCCACTCAGCAGGTTGACCACAGACAGAGATTGGTAGAATTGGCCCAGACTCACAAAATCATGAGCAAAATACAGTAGTGGTTGTGTTAAGACACTGTTTTGGGATGGTTTATTATGCAGCAAAAGTCAAGCAATGTGCTTTCTGAAACATGAAATAGGTAAGCATGGATCACAGCGAGAAAAACTATGTGCTGCATCTAGAATGTGTAAATTAGACATGTCTCCATAGACGTTCATTCATTCATTCAACCATGCACTGAATGTATATTATGTGCCTGACATCTTGCTGGAGACAGCCATGAGCCAAAAAGAGCAGGTTCTTGAACTCAGTAAGCTTCAGGCAAAGAATAAGTGAGGTAACAAAAATATAATTTCAGAGAGTGATAAGGTGGTGAGAAAAATAACAATGAAGAGAGATAGTGATATTAGAGAGACTGAGTTAGTCAAAATGGTCAGGAAAAGCCTCCCCAAGGAGGTAATATTACAGCACAGACCTGGACGCCAACACAGAACCACCCATGCGAGGATGTAGGGAACAGCATTCCCAGCAGAGGGTATAGCAAGTGTAAGGACTTGAGGAATGAAGGTGTGTTGAAGGAATAGGAAGAAGGCCAGTGGAGCTGGGAGTTCAGCAATCCAGAGACATGGTGGCAGGAGTTGAGGTTGATGACATTGGCAGAAGCCAGATTTTAAACATCTCCTTGGCCATGATAATAGTTTGGATTTTATTCTAAATATAATATAAAACCATTAATATCATTCAAACATAAGAGTAACTGTGTTTGTATTTCATTATTGGAAGGCCACTTCCAATAGGTAGGTAAGTCTGAAAGCAGAGGAACCGCTAAGAAGTCTGTGTGATCATGCGGCTTGGTCTATGGTGGTTTTGTTGTTGTTGTTTTGGTTTTGTTTGTTTTGCTGGATGTAGTGGTTAGACTGTAGTCTAGTAGTTAGACTTTTGAAGGTTGAACTATAATATGCCAATGTATTAAATATTAAAGTTGAGGGAGGAAGGGTCCAGCATGACTTCACCTTTTTAAAAAAAATTTTTTATTGTTATGTTAATCACCATACTTTACATCATTAGTTTTTGATGTAATGTTCCATGATTCATTGTTTGTGCATAACACCCAGTGCTCCACGCAGAACGTGCCCTCTTTAATACCCATCACCAGGCTAACCCATCCCACCACCCCTCTCCCCTCTAGAACCCTCAGTTTGTTTTTCAGAGTCCATCGTCTCTCATGGTTCGTCTCCCCCTCCGATTTCCCCCCCTTCGTTCTTCCCCTCCCAGCATGACTTCATCTTAACTAACTGCATCTGCAAAAGCCCTATTTCCAAATAATGTCACATTCTGAGGTTTTGAGTGGATATAGATTTTGGTGGGGGGAGGACACTATTCAACCCAGTACAAAATCCAAAACTCAGCTCAAATAATAGAAGGACAAAATAAAACTTTATTAAACTACAAAAAAAAGGAAACACTTTTAAGATGATAATGCATATTTTAAATCAATGGTTTTCACTTAATTAACAATACAACAGCCAAGTTGCTCTTGCTGAAATCAGAATCAAGGTAAGGAAACCTGTTATCACTATTAGTAGTTATTTTTATCTGGAAATTTTGCCCAAATAAAATATGAAATGGAAACATATGTGTATATAAAATACATATAAATTTGATAGACAACAAAGAAGGCATATATGATATATAGCTTATATAGGAATATTATATAATACACTTCAGTAACATTATGTATTACTACCATCTACAAACCGCTAAATTTGAGTCCTCCTTTCTAAAGTTATTAGTAGATGGTAATACTCTATACCAACAAAACACAATAGAATCAGCTACCCTTGTAACAAATAAGAATGCTGTAAAGCAATAGGATGTAAAAGAATACAGAAAAATTCATAACTTCTCTATATTCCTAAGTTTGAAAACACTGAAACTACCATTTTAAAAGAAATACAATTCACATTGGCAATAAACTATAGTATACCTGGCATGTTATTTTTATGAAACATTGATTTATTTTCTGTTTATATACATATCGATTGTAGAAACATGGAAAAACAAAAAGAAGTGGAATTTAAAAATCATAAAATCCTATCCCTATTAGCATTTCCTCTTCATTTCTCTTTTTCTCCCCCCACTTCACTAATTCACTCCAAACACGTATCTATGTGTTAAAATGTACATTAAAACTTTTTTAGATCTTTTTGTCAATAACTTAGAAGGATCTGAGACATTACCCTACTTGCAAGCTAACAAGTTTTTCTGCCACAGTTTTATGGATGCTGACTGAAGACATAAGACTGGCTCAGAGGAAGAAAACCCCTATTGCTCTTAGCAACAGCACAGCCGGAGTACACAACTCTCACAGGGCAACGCAAAGGGGCCCAGCGATGTCTGCACATTGTATTTCGGAGAACAACCACAAGCTTAGGGAACCTACATCTTTTATTATGGCAGTTGACTTGCCAGGACTTTTCCCCAGAGAGAGACATGCTCTCTATTATACTGAACAGTAAACAAGTCTTTCCTTTGCTCCAGAAGGAGACACTGCTTCTGTACTCCAAGACTGTTTCCTATACAGACATTCTAGAAAAGATATTCAAACAAGGCAGCCGGTGCTCACAAATTGTGCAGGAATGAGACCCCCAAGAACACCCCCCCAAAATCCGTTTTTTAAACCAGTTCTTTTTCTACATGATTATACACCTTTAATATGCTATCATATTCTAAAATGGTATTAAGAATGACTCCAAATTCTGGGATGCCTATGTGCCTCCATCGGTTAAGTGTCTGCCTTCCTCTCAGGTCATGATCCCAGCATCCTGGAATCGAGTCCCGCATCAGAAACCTTGCTCAGTGGGGAGCTTGCTTCTCTCTCTGCCTGCGGTTCCCCCTGCTCATGCTCTCCCTCTCTGACAAATAAATAAAATCTTAAAAAAAAAAGGGGGATAGGTGAAGAATAGGGCCAATAATGCAATCTACCAAAAAAAAAAGAATTATTCCAATTTCTGAATCTAGAAGGGTACTATGAATTTAATTTTATTTAGTACTACTTTAACTAGAAATGACTGAAATAACTAAGAGTTATTACCTTTATATTATTATGGAAAAAATAATAACAATAATATTGTATGGTGACATATAAAAATAATGCCAGTCATCATTCCTAGTTGCAATAGTGGCTGTAGTGCTTATTTTCTGTTATAAAATTGATGGACTGCAAAGAAAGAGATTAGAAGAAAAGAGTTAAATGATTCATTTTCAACTGTAGGCAGGGTAAAGTGGAATTGGTTTCTGAGAAAAAAGATCTCAACAGAAATGCCCATGAAGTATCATCCCTCAACGGCAGGAACTCCTGGACATCAGAAGACCTAGATCAGGTAGAAGAACTCTGTAGAGGTTCTGGGTACACCAGCTGTTATGGTACAAGGAACAAAAATAGACTCAGCACGGAACACCTACATTCAAGGCTACCAAGCAAGAGGTCTACAAACGTCCCTGTATCTGACCCCAAAAAGCCTGAGAATGGGCTTCTTTTTGAAGCATTTCATCAAGATTAAAAATACTCTGCCCACTTTCTCTACATTTTACCAGATTGAGTGTATCTATTTATAATTGTGCAATGAACATACAAACTATGTGTTTAGGCGTAAAACGTTGTGATGAATAAATTTATAAGAGGAAAACTGCTGTGCCTCTGTTACTGTCACTCTTTCCTCCTGAAATCTCATTTTACAAAATCAGCTACAGAAGGATATTGGTTGCCTTTCAGGGCTTCATATCTTAAATACTTGAGTGCATTTCCAGAGAACCGGGGTGTCAAGGATTCTGACTGTGGGAGGAGGACTCCTACAACAGGTTTGTGGTGCCTTGTGGTTTCAAGTCCAAGCCCAGGAGCCAGGCTTCCGGAGTTCAAATCTTGGATCTGCCACATTACCATCTGGTGATCTTCATCTGACTACTTAAGCTCTCTGCCTCAGTTTCCTCAGCTGAGAAATGGTGGTAGTAATCATGTTTTCTTCACAGGGTTGGTGTAAGGATTAAATAATTATAATGTCTAGCACATAATAACAGAACACACTATTATCTGCCTCGGGGATAACTACTACCTTTACATGTGTTAGAGGCAAGAAGCAAGGCATTGGTCATTGGTCACTGGTGTCAGCGACTTTAGAAGTCACAGAGCAGTCATGCTGTGTGGACAGTATATGTCAGGGCAAGATTGTGCTATGAGGTCATTAGAGGCTGGTCATCTGGGCGCCTGGGTGGCTCAGTTGGTTAAGCGACTGCCTTCAGCTCAGGTCATGATCCTGGAGTCCCGGGATCGGGTGCCGCATCGGGCTCCCTGCTCAGTGGGGAATCTGCTTCTACGTCTGACCCTCTTCCCTCTCGTGCTCTCTATCTCTCATTCTCTCTCTCTCTCAAATAAATAAATAAAAATCTTTAATAAAAAAAAAAAAAGAAGCTGGTCATCTGGCTTGATTGTTAGCCAGATGGTCTCAATTCAGAGACTGCCTGAAACATTTTCTTTTACTAAGACTTTATTATTATTACTATTATTATTATTTTAGAGCAGTTTAAGCTTCACAGCAAAAGGGAGGGGAAGTTACAGAGATTTTCTGTATATCCCCTTCTAGGGACGCTGACAATACTGACTCCATATTGGCACTCCATCTTGTTTCGTCTGTGCAATGAACTTCCTTGGGGCTACATGTTCCAGGCCCCTTGGAGGTTATTGTAGATCCTGACGGGAATGCAGGAAGGCTTGTTCTGATCTTCCCTAAAGCTGTTTAGATAACTAGCAGAGATAACACAGTTCTTCCCCTCCCCTCCCCCCCACTCCCCCCCACACAGATGGCATCACTTTAGATAACTAGTAACCCCTCCCTCTATAAAATCCAGACTTTGCAGAGAATAGCTGCCTAGCACCTGGATCACCTGCCCACCGGATACCCTCCCTGTCAGTGAGACCCTGAATAAAGTTGTGTAGCTGGTATGGAGTGATTTGCTTTGTTTTTTGGTCTCAAAGTGCCTTCTTAGTGTGGAAGATGCTTTATTGCCCCTCCTCCACCTCCTAACACCTCTACTCACACACTTGTGAGCCTCTCTCATTATCAACATCCCCCACCAGAGTGAAACATTTGTTACAATGGATGAATCTACATTGATACATCATAATCATCCAACCTCCGGAGTTTACATTATGCTTTACAGAGTTAACATTCTTGGTAGTGTACATTCTATGGGTTTGGACAAATGTATCATGACACGTATCCATCACTACAATATCATAGAGTTTCCCTGCCTTAAAAATCCTCTGTGCTCTACTTATTCATCCGTAATCCTTCTCTCTGACTCATGGCAACCACTTATCATTTTACTGTTTCTATAGTTTGGGTTTTTACTGCTTCCATAGTTTTAGTTTCCCTAGTTTTGCTTTTGCTTTTTTTTTTTGGTCTGTGTCTGTGTGGAATCATACAGTATATAGCCCTTTCAGATTGGATTCTTTCACTTAAAAATATGCATTTAAGATTCCTCCATGTCTTTTCGTGGCTGGGTATCTCATTTCTTTTTAGCACTGAATAATATTCCATTGTTCGGATATACTACAGTTTATTTATTTATCCACTCACCTACTGAAGGACATCTTGGTTACTTCGAAGTTGTAGCAATTATGAATCAAGCTGTTATAAACACCCATGTGTAGATTTTTGTGTAGACATAAGTTTTAAATTCCTTTGGGTAAATACTAAGGAGCACGATTGCTGGATCATATGGTAAGAGTATGTTTGGTTTTGTTACAGGATTTTTTCTCTGTCAGTGCCGAGAGGGTTGCCATCCGGGTTTCTAAGTCTACAGGTTTTCATGGGCTTGTTGGCAGGCTGTTTTAATCTGATTAACCCTCCCTGCACCTGTCATCCAATCAGATTTTTGTTACCTATCTATCATGCGGGAAAGGGTGGAGGGCTCCTCCCAGGGTGGTGTAAAATCCTTTTAAGGGTGGTTTCCTCTTGGGGGCAGGGGGGCTTGTCCCTGCCTGCCTGCCTGCCAACTATCCTTCATCAGTTTTATAAGAAAATGCTAAAACTGTCTTCCAAAATGGCTATACCATTTTGTATTGCCATTAGCAATGAATGAGAATTCCTCTTGTTATACCTCCTCACAGGCATTTGGTGTCGGTGTTCTGGATTTTAGCCATTCTAATAGAAAATGTACAGGAATCTCAATATTGTTTTAATTTGCATTTCCTTGATGACATGATGTTGAGCATATTTTCACATGCTTATTTACCATCTATATATCTTCTTTGTGAGGTGTCTATTAAGGCCTTTGTACATTTTTCAATTGGGTTGTTCATTTTCTTATTGTTGAGTTTTAAGACTTTTTTGTATATTTTCGATAAGTTCTTTATTAGAAGTCTCTCATAAATATTTTCTCACAGTCTGTGGCTTGGTCTTCTCATTCTCTTGGCATTGTCTTTCAGTGAGCAGAAGTTTTTAATTTTAATGAAGTCCCGCTTATCAATTAGTACTTTCATGGCTCATGCCTTTGGTGTTGTGTCTAAAAAGTCATGGTAATGCCAAATGTTGTCTAGGTTTTTTTCCTATGTTATTTTCTAGGAGTTTAATAGCTTTCCATTTTACATTTAGATCTATGATCCATTTTGAGTTGATTTTTGTAGAGGGTAAGATGATTGTCTTAACCCCCCCCCTTTTTTTTTTGCATGTGACTCAAACTGAGCTTCTGGTGCTCATGGCCGCCCTTCTGGCTGCAGCCTTGGGCTACTTCGCCAGGATCCACCGGCACGAAGCCAGGAGTGCTTCTTGGAGCAGGTCACCTCGGGCACCAAGATGGACCTCATCTTCAAGATGGCAGAGGGCGGCTTCCTATTGACATGGATGTGGAGATGACAGGGCCTGATAATAAAAGAATTTATAAAGGAGACCGAGAGTCCAACGGGAAATACACATTTGCTGCTCACATGCATAGAACACATTAGGTTTTGTTTTAGCAACAGGATGTCTACCATGATTCCAAAGATAGTGATGTTCACCATTGATAGTGGGGAGGTCCCCAAAGGACAAGACATGGAAATAGAAGCTCACCAGAACAAGCTGGAAGAAATGACTAATGAGCTGGCAGGGGTGATGGCAGCTGTCAAGCATGAACAGAAGTCCATGGAAGTTCAGGAGAGGATGCACAGGGCGATCAACAACAACACAAACAGCAGAGTGGTCCTTTGGTCCTTCATTGAAGCTTTTGTTCTAGTTGCCATGACACTGGGACAGATCTACTACCTGAAGAAATTTTTGAAGTCTGGAGGGCTATGTAAGAAGCCTTTTTTGGGGGCACCTGGGTGGTTCAGTCGGTTAAGGGTCTGCCTTCAGCTCAGGTCATGATCCTGGAGTTCCGGGATTGAGTCCCACATCGGGCTCCCTGCTCAGTGGGGAGTCTGCTTTTCCCTCTGCCCTTCACCCCTCTGTTGCTCTGTTGCTCTCTCTCTCTCTCTCTCTCCCAAATAAATAAATAAAATCTTTTTTAAAAAAAAGCCTTTTTTGGATGATCTCAAAATCATAATTCATTGTTTACCAAACATCTTGGTCGTACTAATGTCATTAGTCTCTACATTTTTTTTTCAGAATGGTACATATGTACAGTTATGTACTCACAGTGCATGTTTCTCTGTGATTAGTAGATATTGGGGAAAACAGCTTTTTAGAAAATTTGACACTCAGTTGGAGTAATTTTTTATTTGAATTCTGCCTCCATTATACAGGCCTGTCAGAACTCAAACACTGTGAATGAAATATAGGTGTATAGTCCTGATTATATCTTCTTTTCCTTTTGTTTTCATGATAAAATGCAGTCTGTTCAGACTAGTACTTTGCTGATAGTACTTTAACTAAAATGACTGCATTCTTTGGATCCTTTATCTTACAGTTTGAGTCATTAAAGATTCATTCTGTTGAGTCCTTATTTGAAAAAGCAGTCTGAATCTTGACATTTTCTACCCATCCTATTGGCAGAACTCTGACTGGAGCTTATGACCAGGCTGGTACTTTTATACTTGTCTGTCTTGTGTTTTTCTTCAATTTTTTTTTTTTTTTTGACAGATAGAGAGAGAGAGCACAAGCAGGGGAGATGGCAGGCAGAGGGAGAGGGAGAAACAGACTCCCCACTGAGCAGGGAGACCGATGTGGGGCTTGATCCCAGGACCCTGAGATCATGAACCTAGCCAAAGGCGGACGCTTAACGACTGAGCCACCCAGGCACTCTGTCTTGTGTTTTTCTTTGAAGATAAGACCTAACCCAACAACATTTTTCCGCCTAAATTTATATGTTGAACCTTCGGACTCAATGGCCTCCAAACTGAATTAATGACACAAGCAGCTAATAACAATTTGTTGGTTTCTACCTAACCTTGTAAGAAGTCTCTACTAAAGCCAGTTTTCTGGGTGTTCCAGCAAACAGTAGCTCTTCTCTTTCTCTGCTGGCTCATCTGCTTTCTCCACTCCTGTCATGTAGGAAGTGTGCATTCATGTAATTGGAAAAAACTGGATTTCTGATGTCAAGGGTTAAAGTCTCCTGAATTTCACTGCCATGACATACAGCCACTATTTTATTTTTGATCAGTGGCATTTTGGCCACTGTTTATTTAGGATACTGAACATCACTCTCAGTACTAGGATTTCGTTTTTGTTTTTCTTGGGACTTTCTTTTTTGGCACATGTGAATTTTGTTTTTTTTGTAAAATGAAATGACTTTCTCTTGGTCTCTGATGATGAGTTTAAAATTAAAGGAGCATCTGGTTGTGGGGTATAATCCAGGATTGTATTGTGACTGATGTATACTAGTTACTTATATATTTGTTTTGGATCTTTACAAGGGAAAAACTAGAAGTAATGAGTTTTATATAATCAATTTAAATTTGTTACAGGTTTTCATGTTCAGGATAAACAATTTTTCAACCCGGGGTGAAAATACTTGCAACAACATGAGGTGATTGTATTTTACCTTAAGATAACTGTTGCAATGCCATTTGGGATTTGTTTTGTTTTGTTTTGTTTTGTTTGTTTGTTTGTTTTGGTGTGTTTGAAAACACTGCAATATTTAGTTAAAAGATGTAAACTTAGAGTTAGTTGTTATCTAATCTGCCCTGGTTCAGTAAATAAATATTTCTTTTTAATAACAAACAAACAAAATTGGTTCTTGATGGATAGTCAGGGATCAGTCCATGCAAAGAGAGAGGTATAGAAGAGAATGTAGCCTGGTAGACTTGCAGACTATGACTTAGGAAGGAAGAACAGAACGGATACAGGCGGGCCAGATTACATGAAGTTTTATGTATCACAGAAAAGGATTTACTCTAAAAAGGAGCTATTTAAGATTCTCAGGTAAGAACAGGGCATGAGCATACTTGTGTCTTCAAAAAGACATATCTCTTATGCTTTACTAAAGAGCTCGTCTCCAACCCTGGTGATGGGACCCTGGGCATACGAAGTAGGATAATAACAGACGTTAGGTAAGCAAGGTGAGCACCTCCTGGAAGATGGAGAAATTCAGCACAGCGATGCATTGACACTTTGCCACAACAGCCTGGTAAGAGTGAAAGAAGAGTTTGTGTTGTATAGACGTGGCCTTCTAATGTGGCATAATTCTTTTCATCCCTTCTGCTAAAACATGTTGAGACCCCCTTTCCAGCCCAATGAGAGCACGTCTAATGGAAGTGCTAAAGGCGGGCTCAGATGGAGTGAGGGGCAAAACAGAAGAAACAATTAAGGACTACTGTGAATCATCCACTTAACAATCTATGGGTTTTATTTTAAAGGACATAACAGACTTTCTTTCCGGCAATAGCAGGGAGGTGAGGGAAATGGCAGGATGAGTTGACCTACGTAGTAGAGGTAAATCTGGACAGTTCCTGCTCTTTGAGGGGCTACTAGTAGAATTGGTTTGCAGATCCGTGCCTGCCAAACATGCACATTCTAAATAAGTTAGGTCCATCCTCTCTAGGTCTGAATTGTATCACACCTCTGTCATTTGTTCTCCAGAATAAGGATATTTTTTATTTGTTCTGTTTTTGTTTGTTTCTTGTTGTTGTTTTTTAATAGAGATCATGATAAGGGGTCTTCAATGTTCTTTTTATTTTCTCTTTTTTCCTAGGAAAAAATCACTGACTCACAACTATATATATCTGCTTACATCCCTGTGTGGGGGAGGAGAAAGGGTTAGAAATCTCTCTAATTTTCTCATTCAGAAAATTCGGGTTTTCATGGGAGCACAATTGAATATATAAATTGAATATGTAAGTTAGGCTGTGAATAAAAATAAAGTACTTATATTTATTAATCATATATACTACGTAAGAAATTTAGATTTCTTAGACATTTTTAGAAATTCTCACACTTAGAAATTCTCACATTTCATGAAATAATTTAATCAAACTCTTCACATACATTTTTTATATCAATGTCTTTCTACCACTTAAATCCCCTTTAGTGTTATTTAACAGGGTTTTCTAGGCCATACTTTTCATGTCTGTCTAAATTGTCTGAGTTGTAGAACTTCTGAAATCTGTATATAAGGTGTCACAGGGAATTCCTTTGTTTAAGGGTTTAATATCTTGACATGACACAGAATCAAAATGTACTAAAAGGACATATATCCAGAGTTCCCCGCCCTGGAGTCAAAGCTATCACCAATTTCTTCTTTATGTCACTGGAATTAAAATTTTCATTTAAGTAATCATTAAAGTTGTGTTTAATTGCAATTTTGATGTCACACCATTAAGAATAATCATTGTCTTTGATACATTAATCCCCCCCCTTTTTTTTGGTAGCTTGACTCAGATGGTCTAAAACTGTCCTAGATTGGGGTAAAAGAGCCAGGACTTTATATACACACATTGACCAGTCTTTGGATATGATTTATCTCTGAGAACAGTCTGTGAACTTGGATGAGATGTTTTTATTCAGCTGTGACTTTACTGCAAGATGTCAGCTGTCAGCACCCCTAGCTGCTGGGAGAATGGTGCTTTAGTCCTGAAGAAGGCATCTGGATGGCAGAGCACAGCCTTGGTAAACACAGCTGGAACATGGGGGTTGGATGGTAGTTAGGTCCTTAGTTGACCATCTGTCCACACAAGCTGCTGCTGGTCTCTCCTTTGTCCATCCCCACATGGCTCATTGAGGCCCACAAGCCCAATATTGCTTCTTTCTCATATTTGGAGTGCAAAAATCCTCTCATGAGTCTGCCGATGGCCCTTTCTGCCTAAACACCATTGTAGCTTTTGTCTTCCCACGCCCCCCTCCTCCCGGAGACCTTTACATCTCGTGGGATATTTCTAGGAAATTGCTTCTAGGTCTCCTCTACTGACCAAGGGACCTTCTGTTTCCCTCTCCTCTCAACCACAGAGAAGGAATGAGGAGGTGTGGAGAGTGGATTTTTTTCCTAACCTGGGGAAAATCTGTCTCCTTTCACATTTATACAGTGTTTCTCATTCACCAAAATACTGCACCAGTTCCATGATTCTTTTAAATTCTCCCTAAGGTCTAAGTTTTTAGAAGTTAAAAGTCAGAAAGGATTGTAGGTTACTATTCCTTTCCATAAAATGCTTTCTTTCCATTCCTCTAAATCAGTGAACCCAGAATCACTTTGCTCCTAGAACTGGGCAAGAAGACCTAAAAAAGTACTGCAAGAAAAACAAAAACCAAAAACCAACAACCCAAAATTAACATCAGAAAAACACCACAGTCACTATATTTGTACTATAGGGTGGTAATGAAATGAAAAGAAGGGAACAGTTTCAAGAAATAAGAAGGAGAGGGGCACCTGGGTGGCTCAGTTGGTTAAGCGACTGCCTTCGGCTCAGGTCATGATCCTGGAGTCCCGGGATCGAGTCCCGCATCGGGCTCCCTGCTCAGCAGGGAGTCTGCTTCTCCCTCTGACCCTCTTCCCTCTCGCGCTATCTCTCATTCTCTCTCTCTCAAATAAATAAATAAAATCTTTAAAAAAAAAAAAAGAAATAAGAAGGAGAGAAAATCCACAGGACATTGTAAATCTTCATCACATTGCGTTCAGATTGTTTGTGGTATAGTTTCTCCCTTACAACTCAGTTCCTTAAAAGTAGGGATTAAGTATTTTCATTAATATATCTCCAATATCTAGGGGGTACTTATCATGTAATAATATCCTGTGTGTCTTATTCAAATTTCAAGTGACTCCAAAGTTACCTGTTTCTAGCCTATTTCCCTGGTTCTCTAAAGAAAAACTAAGTACTCTCTCTTCTATTCTTCCACATATAGTATATACACCTGTATTATAGCATTCATGAGTTTTCTTTGTGATCGTTTATTTACATCACCTATCTCCTGCATTAGACCAAGACCTCTTCAGAGCCAGAAGATATGAACTATTCATCTTTCTTTAAGTGATGTTTACTGATTAACTGATTCTTAAATCCAGGGGTGACATTCATAGTTACAGTAACATAGATGAGTTATTAAATTCATGATATGTGCCATTGACACCTCAGTCTGTAGCAAAATTTAACTAATTTTTTAAAAGCAGAGAAGTGGGTCATATATATTGGAAATGTATATATTAAGTTAGTTAAATCATGAGATGGGTTTAAATTTCAGCTCCCTGGAACACCTTACCTAATCAGAACAATTCATTATCTTAAAATTGCCATATAAACAAGATTTTTTTAAAAGAAATCCCAAATGACATTGAGGTTTTATCCTTCTAATGTTATTATGAATTGGATTTTAGAGGGTATAAGGTCGTTTTACCAGTAAAACATACAACACATTGTCACAAGAGGGCAGCCTTTTAACATGAATTGTTCCTCAACCTGTATGCATTCCTTGAAATTTTAAGACAGTTACTTAAAGCCACACAAGTAAATAATAAAACAATACAAAACATTCAAGCAGAGACTTTGCTAAATTTATGCATGTTGGCTTTTTTCTTCCTTACTGCTGACAAAAAATATTTCAAATCTATAAAGAAAACAAGGTCTGAATCGTCTCATGTAGAAAGATGGCTTTACACAGATTATACCTTTCATACATCAAGTCGGTGGTAGGTCAATGGCTGAATTGAGTGCACCGAAGTTTTGTACGACCAAATGTGTCTAACTGAGCAAAGGCAAGCTGGAGGCATCCATATATGCTGGTATATGTGAAATTATATAAGAGTAATTAGACAAAATGAAGCAGATGCCTTTCTGTAACACCTTTGGGCTTATATCATAAATCCTGTACAACTGGTTATTAATGGCTTCAGTGTATGAATTGTGAAATACAAATGAAAGCACTATACAGTAACAATAGCATATAATTTAAATTATATAAGCCTTTCATTAGCCATGGGCAAATTAATATCATTGGATTGCTTGTTTTTAATGTTTAAACTTTTAAATGTCCAAAGATACAATGCTATTAGATATACTGATAAAGACTAAATTGCAAGATGTCTTGCTGGGGTTGGTCTGTAACACAGCTGAATAGAGTTACTTCTCCCAAAGTCATGAGACATTTCCAGGAGTAGCACATGGTGTTATAACCACCTGATCCCACCTTGCCCCCACCTTGCTCCAATTTGGATTTCTTTTCTTACTGAATTGGAAATTCTTCCAGCCAACTGTGGCTTCACAAGCCCTCCAGGTGATTCTAATTGAGGACTATTAGCAGCTACTGGAAGAGAGTAACAAAGGACCAATCTCCCTGTATGGTTTAAAGACTGCATCTAGTTTTTCAGGCTTAATACCTCTCTCTTATCCGCAGGCTGGCCCTTTAGCTGCCCTCCCCTCCCCCTTTCCTGCTCCTGACACACCAATATCCAAAGGCTATACTTGCCTCCCTCTCTCTAGGACCAATCCTGACCTATGGCAGAAAGGATTGAAAGACCTCGTTTTTTGAAGTTGCATTTGGGCATCACCTCTGACAGTTATAATAATGAGACAGAGGAGTCTTTCTGTGACCTCGTCCTGGACACTGCTGTCAAAAAATAGTGAGGCGCTTAATCAAACTAAAGTATGTCATGCAGTGGGTGGAGTGACAGGGAGCTTCATAATGATCCTGTGGACCTGAGATAAGAAATGTGTGTTCTACAGACCTGGCAGATCTGAAGAGGATTTGTGGTTGTGCTTGGGACAAAGTGGGCACAGCAGTGATCTTCAGGGACTAATGACTGAGATCGAAGGAGTGAGTCTATCTCGGTGGTTAACATTTGGTGCTACTTCCAGCCCAATATGAAATCTTAACAACTAGGAAACTCTCATCTGGTCCCTGAAATCTAGATGCAGTTCTGGGAAGAGGATGGAGGAGAATCTGAATTGGTAATTAAATTTTGCCACCTAGTGGCTATGTATATGCCATGTACATGGGACTAGCCACTGTCATCCATTTGGTGGCAATTTACAGCAAATCTCAACCTTGTACTAGGAGGGACTAACTTTCTTAGTAAAAAGTAATCCTTTCCTTTATACATTTATAAAATGATGGAAACATCACACACCTGCCAAGCCATATGCAAACATGGAGCACACTATGGTCTTTACCCCTTAAGATTAATAACATGTACACAGCTGATCTTCATATGAGATGGAGTGGAATTTGTTTAAATTAGTGAGATTTTAAAAATCTTTATTTTACATACTGATAACAAAAATCATAGTAACTCATCAATTTTCAATCTAAAATATAAATTTTTAATGCATTTTTGAATTTCATTAAACTTATTTTATATCAAGGGAGAAGCTCATTAAATTTTTTGGAAGAGTTAAAGCAAAAGTTTAAAATACAAATTACTAGGAAGGTTGGATAGAATATCAGCAAAATATGTAAAGTTGTATTGAAAACATTTCATCTTACATAATAAGGCACTGAATCTAATCACTATAGGCCATTTTGGTCTCAAGCTAGAAAAAAATCTGATTAAAGCTGAAGAGAATTACGAATGACAATATTTAAAAAACTTTATATGTGCATATATATACATATAAAATGTATGATATGAACTTGGTTAACTTTTCACATTATCTCTATGATTTAAAGCCTTATGCCCCATTAATCAGTATTTTATGCATTGAATGTAATTAGATAAATTTATCCATTTGTGGCTGAAGGATTTTAGATGAGCAAACTCCAAAAGAAATATTTGTAAATTAAATATTTTGGAAAGGCACTGATAATACATTTTTAACACCAAAAGATTATTAACCTAAAAATTAAACCATTTCTACACAACGTGGTATAGTCATTTCCTGTGTATTAGTCAGGTTGGGGCCTAAATGTAAAAGCAGTAGGGAATTCCATGGAATGGTGTAGCTCCACCGTTGAGACTTGAAATTTCTTTTTGATTCTAGACTGATGTACTTCTCTTTCTCTCTTTAAATGAACAGCAAATTTACTTAGGTAATTTTCAGCTAAATTTCTGGGTCTCGAATATAACTAAAAACATAATCTTTTATCAATAAGTATTGGTTAAATAAATGGATATATTGTACTCTCTAAGTAACGAAGTGGTCAAGTTTATAGTTAAAACTTGCTTTTATACAGAGAGGAAGAGTAGAGAAATTGAATGAGGTGGATGTAGTTGAACAAGACAGAGGTTTTTAAGTCTGTAAATCGTCACGGTGGAAACATTGGGGACTTTAAAACAAGAAAGTTAGAAGTCTGAGTATTATCCATTAAGATACGGATTCAGTTCTTATGGATATTTTAAATTTTTCAAGAAAATCTGTGGTTTTTAAGTAATGGAAAAAGCAAATGATGTGACAATAAACATTCCAGTTAATTTAGAGAATTTAATTAAATTTTGTGTTTAGAAAGTATACAATTTAACCAATACTTTTTCCTCTCTATTCTTCCTTTTGAAAAAAAAATTCTTAATCTCTCTTCAAGTTTACTGATATTTTCTTCTACCATGTCCAGTAAGCCTACCTAGTAGATTTTTCATATTCGATACTGTATTCATCAGTTCTAGCATTTCTATTTCCTTTTTTCTATAGTTTATATTTCTCCCTGGAAAGTCCCCATGTATTCATATGCATGACCATCTATTTCTTTCATTCTTGAACATACTTATACTAGCGAATTTAAAGTCCTTGTCTCCTAATGCCCAAATGTAGGCCATCTCAGTGCATCTGTCCATGGTCTACTTTTTTCCCATGTATTATATTTTCCTATGACTTTTTACATCTAGCTATTTTTAATTATAAAATGGATTTGGGGCCAATCCATTGTAGAGACTCTGGGTTCTGATATTTTTCTTTGAGGAGTGACTCTTTTCTAGTATTACTTATCTATCTGTGACTCAAACACCAAACCTTCAAACCTTTCTAGTGTGCAGCAGTTGAAATCATTGCTCTGTTCTAGTCAGTCCCTCAGCTATTGCTTTCTGCTGGGGTCTATGGAGTCTCTTCTATGCATGTGCAATTTAGGGGTCATCCATAATTTCTATGGATTTTTATGAATATTTCAGATCTTCCCTATCTGGGACATTCTCTTCTATGACTTTCATTTGAATGGGATTCTCTCCCACTCCACTTAACTTCCCAGCTTGTCTGTTTTGTTAGCTTGGAACTCTGTACCCTTACTCCTCATGCTAGAATAAAATTGTTGCTCAGTTTGTAGCCAACTAGTTCTTCAAGACTGCCATGTCATCAGCTATAAAACCATGATAGTGCGCACTTAACCAGAGCAGTTATCTGCCTTTGATGATCAAATACTCGGTCATTGGATGAATACTTTGACATTTCTGCCTACTTTCGGGTTTTTTTTTTCCTCCATAACATCAAATGTGTGTGTGTTTTTAAATGTTTTGATAGAGTTTATAATTTTTTCTTCTGCATTTGGGTTAGTCACATATGAGCTCCTATGCACATCATTGTAAAGTAAACATTTTGTCTATCATCTTTTGGAAAACCTCCCTATATTTAAGGAAATTTCCAAGCTGTGAATTCCTCTGTAAAGTGAAACAAGGCTCAAATCCCCTATTTCCCTTGTAGGCAGATGTGCCCTTGAAACTTAGGCTCAGCTAATCAGCCATACTCACACATTGGAAAGTAAGAAGTGATAAGAGGCACTGTTTATAGATATCATCTTATTTTATTTATTTATTTATTTTTAAAGATTTTATTTATTTATTCATGGAAGACAGAGAGAGAGAGAGAGAGAGGCAGAGGGAGAAGCAGTTTCCCAAGGAGCAGGGAGCCCAATGCGGGACTCGATCCCAGGACCCTGGGATCATGACCTGAGCTGAAGGCAGACGCTCAACCCTCTGAGCCACCCAGGCGCCCTATAGATATCATTTTAATTGATGCAGGCAAGAAAACAACAACCAACTTTTACCGGAGAATTCTGTCCTCAGTGATTGTTTTTCTGTGGATAAGTGGTTAACTTTATGGTATAGAAATAGAATTGGTGTGGTGGTAATGCTTGATTCTGATGATATTCTGGTTTTGTCCTTTTTTTTTTTTTAATGTTGATTCATCCTTTTTTTTCTGGCCCTGTTATCTCTACAGTATACAATCTCTCCTATACAGTTTGATTCTGGCTTTTTGTTTCCCAGCATAGACCAGACTTTGATGGACAACATTCTCACTTTTGAATGAAAGAAAGGGTTTTGGTTGACATTAGACAGAAATAACAACAAAGAGGAAAATTAGGAAATCTGTCATCTTAATAACATTATATTGATGAAATATTGACAATGCAACAATCCTCTTCTAAAAAATAGCAAGTTTCTACTGTTTCTCATTATCTTCAAAACAATATCATTAAATACGTCTTCTACTACATGAAGGGTTTCCAGAAATATGCAATACTTAATAGCATCCAGATCATTAGGGGGGAAATGACTAGAAGAATCAAAGAGGTAAGCACTTGGAGGTAATCTAGATGGAACACAGTGTGTGTATGGAGCCTTAATACTTTTTATCATGGCATTTATAAAATAAAAGTTAGGCTTCTGTGAACCTGCTAATTAATATGACTGTCATAGACATTTCATTAACCTAAACAGTTTAGGTTTCCTGTAGATAGACCACATGCATTCTCATCTTTAACCTTTCCATAATGTTTCCTAATTACAGATTTCATTGATTCTTAATAGCAGTGGGACAATAGTGGTTTATAAAGTTATGTTCTAATTTTTTATACCTTTTTTTACACTGATATGTAAAGTACGATTTTTGCCTTTCATTTCCCCTCTAGAGTTAATTATGTGTTCTAGGTAAACAAAAATTCCTGATCATGCTACCACTGGCTTAAACTTTACAATGAAACTCATTATTTCCATTTATTCCTAGCCTGCATTATGGTGATATGTGGCTAATTAGTTGTCAAAATGTTTTTTGAGAGAGAGGTTAAAGAGTTCTTCAAATAAATGTCAACATTAATTTATTTATCTGCATTTTTAAAAAGTTTTCTTTTTTAACCTCAAAGGATACTAATGAAGTTAGGATATGAGTTCTCTCTGGTTAATAAAATTGCAAAAGTTAAAATGGATTATTTCAACTTTTTCCAAAACAGTGAAAAATGTTTAATTTTTAAAGGCTGTCTTATGTCTGTTTTATTCAAAGGGGTCAGCTCCTTCATTTAGCTGTTTTCAGAATTTGAGCAACCTTTCTTTCTTCTGTTTGATATAGTTACTGACCAGTCCAGGCCTCCAGGTTTGCTGGTACATATGAAATCATATAAGAGTAATTAAACAAAATGAAGTAGATGCCTTTCTGTAACAACCTTTGGGCTTATATCATAAATCCTGTACAACTGGTTATTAATTGCTTCAATTTATGAATTGTGAAATACAAATGAAAGCACTATACAGTAACAATAGCATATAATTTAAATTATATAAGCCTTTCACTTTCAGGAAAATTCTTCCAAAAGTGCATATAAACAAACAGTATATAAAACCTATAAAGAGTTGCCTATGGATGAATAGGCAAAGACAACTGTGAATAAAACAATGTTTGATAGAGATGCTTTTTTTCTATATGTAGTATCTTTACGTTGAAGTGTTTCCAGAAATATATAATGCTGCAGGTCACTGATCATGAGGAACAGGCAAGAGGCAAAGGATAGAGTGAAGGTGAAAATGAGGAACAAATAGAAAGTGGAATTGTTTTTATAAGACAATGATCAGATGGGAGGTAATTTCAAAACTTGACTTTACCAGGTAGTATTTTCTAAACGTACCATGTGATTTGATCACCTGTGTATGTATATTATGCCATAAAACAAGCCATAAAGGCTATGTATTATAATCTCAAAAATGGTTGACAGTGGATCAATTATTTATACTTATGTCAAAAGCAGTAATCTTGATTTTTAAGGGGCGTAATGACCTCCTGAAACTATCCCCCAGTGGATTTTCTAGGGTGTCTCGCTGGCAAAACTCAGCCCCAAATAGCTACCTTCATCAAAGTGTATAGAACATTTAGTTTCGTTTTCAGCAAGTTTCAGCAAGTTGATGTCCTTACAAGTTTATAAGATGAATACCTATCAGAATAAAATATTAAATGGTACAATTAATTGGATCCTACAAGTGAAAAGCTAGGCCACTATAGTTCTTCCTTCTTAATAATTGATTTTTAGAAATCTTTTTATTTATGTCCATATAGGTGGAGCAACACTCTTAAGACTTTCTTGTGAGACCCATAGCCACCAATATATCTGCAATTTATAACAAATTAGCCCACCTGCAGGGGGCTGGTTAAATTTAACTGGAAGTAATTTCCTAATTGGCATATCCTGGAATCAAAAAAAAAATCTAATAGCATTTGTAAGAGGGGAATAAGCAGAAAATTGATACCTATATAAACTCTATTGTGTTAGGCATAGAAGAATAAAAATAGATTTTCTTTTCTTTTTTTTTTAAGATTTTATTTATTTTTCTGACAGAGAGAGAGAGACAGCAAGAGAGGGAACACAAGCAGGGGAAGTGGGTGAGGGAGAAGCAGGCTTCCTGCCTAGCAGGGAGCCCGATGCTGGGGCTCAATCCCAGGACCCTGGGATCATGACCTGAGCCAAAGGCAGACTCTTAACGACTGAGCCACCCAGGCGCCCGCCTTTTTATCTATGGATTCTCTCTTTTCAATGTTCTCCAGATGGCTGTAGGTAGGGCTGCTCTTGGTGTGGGTGGAAAATGATGTCATACATATGCAAGACTTAACTGACCAGTGTCTATACCACTTCACTGAGTTCTATTTTTTGTTGTTCAGGATGGCAGTGGGAACATAATAAAAAGTGGTAGTTGGGAAATTAATGTAAGAGGCTTCTGGAACAACAGAGTGAATGATAAAATCGAATGTGAACAAACAGATTTCAAGAAAGCTGTTCGGAACATTAACAATTGATTTTTAGAAATCTTTTTATTCATGTCCTTACAGGTGGAGCAACACTCTTAAGCAACACTCATAACTAAAAGTTTCTGTTTGCAATGGTGCTATAGTGTCCATTTCCCATCAAGTTCCCATAGTAATATCTCATAATGAAAGAATTAATAAATGATAGTATTGAAGTGCCCACTGTGATTTCAACGAATGAAAAATGTGTTTGCTAAATTCTGATCACCTGAAATGGGAATTCCTTCCTGCTCACATGTCTGTTCTCCTGAAACAAGGCAGCTGCTGGAGAAGGTAGAATGTCTAATAAATCACCAGATGATTTATTAGAAGATCAGCTGGTGTCAAATGAGGCAAATTTTTATGTTATAAAAACAGATACTTTCGGGGCGCCTTGCTGGCTCAGTCAGGAGAGCATGCAACTCTTGATCTCAGGATTGTGAGTTCAAGCCCTATGCTGGGTATGGAGCCTACTTAAAAAAAATAGATTAAAAAAAAATACATGTACTTTCTTGTTAACCTCTCAACAGAGCAGGCATTGATCTGTCTTGAGTGTTTCTGCACTTATTTTGTACAAAACTTGGGTCATGATTTTCTACCTCTTTATCATAGAAGACAATATTGAGTTTGGGAAATGTTATTTATTTATTTATTTAATTTATTTATTTATTGTTATGTTAATTACCATACATTACATCATTAGTTTTTGATGTAGTGTTTCATGATTCATTGTTTGCATATAACACCCAGTGCTCCATGCAGTATGTGCCCTCTTTAATACCCATCACCAGGCTAACCCATCCCCCCACCCCCCTTCCCTCTAGAACCCTCAGTTTGTTTCTCAGAGTCCATAGTCTCTCATGGTCCATCTCCCCCTCCGATTTCCCCGCCTTCATTTTTCCCTTCCTATTATCTTCTTTTATTTTTTAACATGTAATGTATTATTTGTTTCAGAGGTACAGGTCTGTGATTCAACAGTCTTACACAATTCACAGCGCTCACCATAGCACATACCCTCCCCAATGTCTATCACCCAGCCACCCCATCCCCCACCCCCACCACTCCAGCAACCCTCAGTTTGTTTCCTGAGATTAAGAATTCCTCATACCAGTGAGATCATATGATACATGTCTTTCTCTGATTGACTTGTTTCGCTCAGCATAATACTCTCCAGTTCTATCCATGTCGTTGCAAATGGCAAGATTTCATTCTTTTTGATGGCTGCATAATATTCCATTGTATTTATACACACACCACATCTTCTTTATCCATTCATCTGACGGACATCCTGACTCTTTCCATAGTTTGGCTATTGTGGACATTGCTGCTGTAAACATTGGGGTGCACATACCCCTTCAGATCCCTACATTTGTATCTTTGGGGTAAATACCCAGTAGTGTAATTGCTGGGTTGTAGGGTAGCTCTATTTTCAACCCTTTGAGGAACCTCCATACTGTTTTCCAGAGTGGCTGCACCAGCTTGCATTCCCACCAACAGTGTAGGAGGGTTCCCCTTTCTCCGCATCCCTGCCAACATCTGTCGTTTCCTGACTTGTTAATTTTAGCCATTCTGACTGGTGTGAGGTGGTATCTCATTGAGGTTTTGATCTGGATTTCCCTGATGCCAAGCGATGTTGAGCACTTTTTCATGTGTCATTGAGTTTGGGAAATGTTCTTTTTTTAAATTTGAGTATAGCCGACATGCAATGTCACATTAGTTTCAGGTGTACAACTTGGTGATTTGACAAGTTTATGCGTTTTGTTATGTTCACCACAAGTGTAGCTAATATCTCTCCTGTTCCAGCACTATTATCGCATCATTGTACTATCCTGTAGTATGTGTGCTACAGTATACATTATACTATACCATTATACTCTGCCTTTTATTCCCGTGACTGACTCATTCCATAACTGGATGCCTGTATCTCCCTCTCCCCTTCACCTACTTTGCCCAAGCACACACTCCCCTGCCTTTCTGGAAACCATCAGTTTGTTCATTGTATGAACTGGTCTGTTCTGCTTTTAGTTCACTTTTTTAAAAGATTCCACTTATGAGTGAAATCATATTTGTTCTGTTACTACGTGATGTGAATTGTAAGTGCCATTTAGAATAGTCTACCTTCTGGCCATTTTATTTGTCAAATTCTGTGTAGTCAAGAAGCATAGTTGGAGGCCTTCACAGACATCATTATATACTTATAGACAGATAACTATACATGTATATGTGATCAGGAAGGATTTTGACCTTTCTCCTAGATCTCTGGGTTGGGGAGCTGGGCATATGTAGTTCTTTCACATGTCCTTCCAATTATCCTTATGTAGACTTTCCAGGGGCTTGCATTTGGGAACCACTGATGAAGGAAATCACTAGAATTGCTATGCTCAGGCAGATTCTTCCATTCTTCCATGATGCGATGGTAATTTTCCCAGTCCAATGTTTTGCTTTTCAAATTGTAAATTTTGAATATTGACTGATAAGTTTGTTCCCATAAAATAACAAAGTTTGACTCAAATGAATTGTGTTTTATGCTAAAGCTGTACAGACTCTGAATCACTGTCCACTCCCCTTATGGCCTTCTGTTTTCTAGGTTGTAGGGGAAGATTAAAGCCACTCACCTATATTTTAGTCATGAACCAGAATGATTAAAGCAAACGATCCACTTACTAGAAACACATACTCCAAACTCAGCATCTAAGACATGACAATCTTTGAAAAGGCACCAATTTCATCTTCATAGCATTTATAACTACATTTGCACTCATATTATTGGTGTTCATAATATTTAATTAAATTTTGTGTGTACTGTGATAACAGAAAATAGTGTATATACAATGAGGAACCACCGAGGCACTCTTAGTGAACCTACAACTCAGTGGTATTAGCAGAAATGTCTGGGTATAACAGCAAGAAACCTGCCGGCCAGAAGTGTTGAGCAGCTTTTTAGGCAGAAAAATAATGTTAATCCCGGAAGTAAAATGAGTATTGGTCAGTTAAAATATCAAGTATCAATGATAAGTTTTGCTGAGGTCTCTACTAAGAAGGAAATATAACATTGCAAAATTTCCTCTTTACCTCTCTGGCTATTTCTTACTATTTAATATTTTGTGAAAGTTATTAGCAGCCACTGTGTCATCCAAGATCTATGGGTCATACTTAACATTGATGTTTCCCTCTACCCCAATGCACAATTGTTCTACATAGCCCACCTCCTCCAACTCCTTAGCCTCTCTCTAACCTTTTCTTTACCTCTCCACTCTGGATAATTGATTTTTAGAATTTCATGTTACTGGAAGTTTTGCCTCCTTTCTAAACATCCTCCACACTGCTGTGAGGGCGCTATAAGACACATGTGTAAGCATGTCATGCTTTTATACCACATCTCTCTATGTCTTCCTATAAGCCACAAGGAAGAAGTCCAAAAAGCTTAGCAAGTTATATAGATCCTGTTGCGATACAATTTAATTTCCTATGTAGCCTTCCTTCCTGCTTTTCCTTTCGTACCATTTTCTCCAACCTTATGGAGCTAATGAACTTCCCTACATGTTCTCATGCCTTCTCTCATCTCCAAGCTCCCTTGGCCTAAAGATATGTCCTTTCCCTATCATCATACCCATAGCATCCTCTAATTTACTTTTATTTCTAATTTTTTCATTCTTCTGGGCACAGTGCAGTATAACCACTTTCAGAAAGTTTTCTCTGATATTCTCAGTCTGAATTAGGCACACGCAGATGATATTCTGTATATTTACCATTCTGGATTTTACTTGTTTGTCAGTATATTAGGCTGGAAAATAGCTCCTTGTAGGCAGGGGTTGGGATGCATTTATCCTTATTTCCATCATGCCTAACATGGGACCTATGGTCATATACATATTATAGGACCATAATTCCTGAGGACAGACACGCATATTGTAGGGACCCATAAAGTCTTGAAATAAGTGAAAATGTGAGAAATTGGAGGAGTCAGTAAACTTGACATCTCTGTGCAGCTGAAGAGCAAGAGTAGAAGAGGTGATGGGGATATCCAAAACACTGGGGAAGTATAGTCAGAAAATAAAAGAAATTGATCCTAGGTGCTTAGAGGTGAAGAAGTTTGGAGAGAAATACTTGAAGATGTAGCTCAGGGAATGAAATAGGTAATACAGCCCAGTAACCAGATTCTACCCAGTACTAGCAATACAGTCAGGGAACTGCATTGGGGCAGAGAGCTGTCATAGGATAAACAGAATTTGGGATTAAATGGAAGGCTAAGTAAGAGGCTGATAGTCAGTGGATGCCAGACTCAAAAGGTAGAGAGATACGACTAGATGCCACAATCTTCAAAGAAGATATTTTTACACCAGGAAGAAGGAATAAGTTTGGAATGTGATAAAAGATAAATTGATAATCATTTTCTAATGTGATCTGAGATACACTAAAAGCAGAGGTGTTGATGGCAACCTACATTTTGCTTACTGGCAATAGATTTTTAATATCTTAAAAACTGCCTTTGAAGACATAATCAATTTCACCCAATAGCTGTGAGGGCCTACTCAGCTGCGGACAGAGGTTGCTGATACCTCTGATTGGATGTTATTGGTATTCTCTGAGGCATGGGAAATTGATCTCACATGGCCAAGTGATGTGGCTGGAGTGCATTAGCCAGGCAATAATGATATTATAATTGTAATAATTTACATACAGCAGATTTTACATGTGTTACCCTTTAGAAAGCACTTCAAATACATTATTACTTTATATTGTCTTCCTTCATTGTGTTTGTCTTTCTTGTTATTGAACTATCATACTTGCTGACTTCAGAAAATGTCTTCTCCCTATAATATTCAATCATCTCCTTCCCTTTGTCAAAACTTTTTGTTTTGAGACTTGGGGTCTCCAACAGAATATTTCTGACAAACCTCATCAGTTTCCAGTCACTGACTCACCATTGTGATTTCACCCTTCCCCTTCTCAATTTAACAGAGCTTTAAAATATGCTTTCCAGTCAAACGGAGTTGTTTCTATGGTTTTACATTTCTTCCTGGCGCCTTTATAACATTCATGTTGACATTGATTTCTATCAGACCATGAGCTACTCAAGGTGAAGAAAATGGGACAAGATGGCTAATATTTGTCAAAAGTCAGTACAATTGTAAGTGTCCTACAAGCATAAATTAGCATAATAGCAGCTCATAAGAGAGGCACAAACTGATGCATATGTAAAACTAAGGCACAGAGAGGTAAGGGAGCTTTCCCAGAATTGCACAGCTACTCAACGGATGAGCTAAAATTTTAATCCAGAGCCTATGCTTCCAACCATCATTTTACTGTTCTCTAAATTATACTTTACTATACTGTGATTTCAAATATCCACTATGTCACCGATTAGCTGACTGTCATTACAACTTACTCTCTATAAGACTCAATATTCCTCTCTGTAAAAATATAAAATCAGTAAGTATCTCATAAATTTATTATAAGCATTGCATGAAAGAATGCGTGTAAAAGCTTTAAAAGGAATTAGAAGATGGTAAGCTCTTATTTTCTCGATAGTATACCAATGTTGTATATGGTTGATATTAAGAGACTTTTGGCTCAGTAAATGAATAAATGTTAGTGCTTAGTAGTATTCAATGTATTATTAATATAACATTAATAAATGTAGTTATTTCACTATTGACTGATACTCATTTTTAGTGTTTTTTGGTCTTTGTCCAGAGATTTTTAAAAACTTTTCAATAGTGTATACATTTCTTAAGTTGATGGAAGGATTTTTATAGGCATTTTATGTTATGCTTTCCTTAGTAAATGCTAAATTTCATCATGCAGGAGAAAAAGATTTTTGTTTTTGTTGGTATATGGTTAATATGTACTTGTACTCCCTGTGTGGTGGTTCCAATTTAATTGGTTTTTAGAATAAAGCTCACTACTTACTATATGTTTTCATTATTGAGAATTTGTTTTAATATATTCTATACATATATTGTGCCATTCTTTATTTCCTTAAGTCTTTTACTGTTTCATAATCATGGCATTTGAAATCTCATAAGATGTTATTTGGGGGCTTGCTAGAAATGTCATTTACATAGTAATGGCTCAAGTTTGTAGCATCTTCAAAGCATAATAGGAGATAGAATTCATAGAAGAGTAATAAACATCTCTCTTTGGGGTATGTATTTGTGATTGGTATGACTTTGCTCCCAGAGGGAAGTTAGCAATGCAGCAATATGATTGTGTGTACAAGGATAAAAATAATAAGTAAAAATGAACAAAAAAACCTCCTTTCAACTTCAACACAGAACTATTATTATTATTATATTTTGTCAGAATCTAAAGTCTGTGAATGCTAGACATGTGACCTCTATGTTTAGCTTTGAAGTGGCATAAACTGATAGGATTTTCAGAACATATCTAGGTGAATAATCTGAATCCAGAAGGACATTGTTTAGACACCTACTTTTAGAAAGTGCTCTAGCTGAGCAGTATCAAGCAAAGAATCCTTGTTGTGCAGGGCTCTCCCCTTCCTCCTGTGGAGTAGCTCTGGATGTACACCTAGAAAGTTAAGTGGGTATAAATCACACATGACCTGCAAAGAGAGATAGTTTAAAAGAAAGTGCTAAATTTAATCCAAAGGAATGCCAAACCAAAAAACAATAAGCTTTCCATATGTTCTTTTCCTCATGGGTGCTACTCTCAAGATGGCTTAAATGCGTTAGAATTCTATAAATAATTACAAAACTCTTCTTTAGTGATATCCAAGCAAGCTAAATGTTCTTGCTCTGTGAGCCCAAGCACAAAAACACACGGTTTCCTTTGGAGATCGCAAAGGCAACGTTTACCAAGTAATCAGTTGATTTCCCCCATTATGTTCACATGTCTATATCCTTATTTAGAAATTGGAACTACTCAGACAAGGTCCACTTGTGTGAGGTCTCTCAGAAACCCAGAACCCGAGTGTTTGAATCTGCCTATAGTTTGCATGAGAAATCAGAACCTTTGCCTAGTTAGGAAAAGAAAGAAAACATATTCCCATTTCCAACTTAATCTAATCAGAAGATTGGAGAGGTTTAGCCTTCAATATATTTTGTAATTCTGGTAACAGAATGCAAGTAAAAAATTTCAGCTAACTTTATAGAGAGCAAGTAGAAATTATTTTTAAGACTGAAATTATAAAAGAAGAAATCTCTGGTATTAAGGATAAGGGCCTCAAAGGTGATCTAAAATGTGTAATTGTGAGTTTAAGTTGGGGGGAGATAGCATTAGATTCTTATTGCTATAAAAGTCCAAGTGTCAGATTAAATACACTGGATCAAAAAGTCTTCTAGGAGTGATATTGAAAGCAATGTTGGTGAATTTGAGAGAGCCATGGAGAGGGGTTGAGATGCTAGAACTCAGAAGGTAGGTAACTATCCCAGGTTTAAAAAAGAAGCAAACGAAGCTGGTGCAACCACTCTGGAAAACAGTATGGAGGTTCCTCAAACAGTTGAAATTAGAGCTACCATTCGATCCAGCAATTGCACTACTGGGTATTTACCCCAAAGATACAAATGTAGGGACCCGAAGGGGTACGTGCACCCCAATGTTTATAGCAGCAATGTCCACAATAGCCAAACTGTGGAAAGAGCCAAGATGTCCATCGACAGATGAATGGATAAAGAAGACGTGGTATATATACACAATGGAATATTATGCAGCCATCAAAAGGAATGAGATCTTGCCATTTGCAATGACGTGGATGGAACTGGAGGGTGCTATGCTGAGTGAAATAAGTCAATCAGAGAAAGACATGTATCATATTACCTCACTGATATGAGGAATTCTTAATCTCAGGAACAAACTGAGTGTTACTGGAGTGGTTGGGGGTGAGAGGGAGGGGGTGGCTGGGTGATAGACATTGGGGAGGGTATGTGCTACGGTGAGCGCTGTGAATTGTGCAAGACTGTTCAATCACATATCTGTACTTCTGAAACAAATAACGCAACATATTTTAAGAAAAAAGAAAAAGAAGAAGATAGCAGGAGAGGAAGAATGAAGGGGAGTAAGTCAGAGGGGGAGACGAACCATGAGAGATGATGGACTCTGAAAAACAAACTGAGGGTTCTGGAGGGGAGGAGGGTAGAGGGATGGGTTAGCCTGGTGATGGGTATTAAAGAGGGCACATTCTGCATGGAGCACTGGGTGTTATGAACAAACAATGAATCATGGAACACTACATCAAAAACAAATGATGTAATATATGGTGATTAACATAACAATAAAAAAGAAGCAAATGGTGAATTCCAAATGTCAATGAGCTTCTTATCGATCCTGAGCACAATTTCAGGAAGGTCCATTAAATGAGTGCTTTGAGAATCCTTTGGATAAAAGGCTGACAGCAGAGATTCGCTAAGAATGAGTCACGAAGTGACTCAGTTAAGACCTATGGAAAAAAGTAGATTTTAGACATAGGACAATCTGGGTATCTCCAGCGTAGAGTTACTGTGGGGCTACCCTTTGCCTCTGCCCACAGCTTCTCCCAGGGAGTATTTCCAAGGAAAGGATGGTTGCCCTGTGATCTAGAAATTTATGTTGGTTGGCAAATACATAAGTAAATAATAAAATAAAACAAAACCATAAACTATCCTTTAGGCTGCTTTATGCTCAATTATTAGATCAGATGGATGTGCCTTTAACAGGAAGCACAGAAAGCCCATACGGCAGACACTATTAAAGAGAAAACTTTCTTTCTTTCTCTTCTCTTTAATGTCCTTCAAAAGACCTGTGTATCATCTCAGTAACTATATTTTTTTTCGGTCTCAAAGTACTTATCAAATGTTTCTCATTATGGGGGCTGTAGCTTTTGAATTATTCAATTGTTAGTTAATAAGAGACTGCATAATATTATAAATCATAGAATACACACTTATTACATGAGACATTCTCAATTTCTCTGGTTAATAATAGAACTCCTATTTCATACAGGAATTGGACACCGTAGGCTTCAGTAGGCCCTGCTAGCCCTAGAATGAGTAATGATAAATCTAAGCCAATGGTTTTCAGCTCTATGTGACTTAATACCTCTAAGTTCTAACACATTCTTGAATGGCCCCTTCACTACAGTAAAATGTTAGTGAAAAACATAATGTACATATTTGAGTCTTTAAGAAGTGAATATAATTCCACAAGTTATATAAAGGAGAAATAATTTGAAATCAATTTATAATAAAGAATGTATATAGTTGTGCCAAAGTATTTGCATATTTAAATACCATGGAAGATAATACAATTTTTATGTGCGCACTTGTACCTTGAATCACTGTAAATGCAAAACTACAACATGGTAATACGTGTGAGTTTTATTGGACAATTCAAATATTGAAGCTGCCAGCCCCATTGTTGACATGATTGATCTGGACTGACAAATGCCAGAGATATCTTCTGTTTGTCCCCATCCCCAGTTGTACTGCACAGTTTACCCCGCTTTTGTCCAAGTAGATTGACCTATATTGAATAATGACTTCATTCAGGATCATATAATTTGAACAGAGACATTTTGCCTTAACCCACAAAATCATCTCTTTTCTTTTATGTGCAAATTTATCCCATGGTAATTGCTTTAAAGATCAGTTTGAATGTTAGAAAAGCATTTTGTACAACATCACACTATAATATCCAGATTAGATTATATTAACTATGTAAATACTGTTTAAGTCTACGATGTTCTTTAGTACTGATGGTGAAACAAAACACATTTACCTGTAGTAATAGACTCCTGTTGATTTTTAATTTGGGGCAAAATTATGTATCTTAAACTTCATTTGAATTTCAGTTTTAGATACTAAGATTATGGAATCTCAAGAGGAAAATGAATCAGTGTCTGATTCTATTCTGGGAATCACGATTTGATCACCCATCCAACAATGTGTGTTAACTTTCCTTCACATTGCACGCATACATAGTGCCAGGCTGACTAGTGTTAGAAAAGGTGCATCTTCAGTAACATCTTCATGAAATGGTCAGTCTCATTACATCTAAGTATTTTCTTTTTAAACCCTTCTTTCTTTTCTGCTATCAATAAATATCTTCCAAGAGATGAAGAAGCAGAAAAACTCAGAAAAGAACCTTAATCTAATTAAGTAACTAGATCCCCTATCTTTTAAGAATTTTTGTTTTCAAATAACTCTCACTTTCTTTCCTCTTCAAGCTTTATTTTTCTTTACCCTTTCCAACACCAGACTTTCCTGTTTGTTTTCTTTACCTTTTTAAAATAGACACCTACAGTAAAGAAAAAAAAATAACTATGACATTTCCAATGCAGCTACAAATTTTGCATTGCTACAGAAAAGAAGGTATTATCTGCTTATAAAGAAAAAAAACAATAAAAATATGAACCAAGAAAGCACAGAAGGTAGTAACCACATTTAGTTGTTTATCATGGAATCATCTTTATAATCCATCTGTTTCAACTCCACAGAGCAAATTATGAATAATTAGGAAGTTTCTCCTCATTTTATAGATTTGGGCTTGGAAGCTTGTAAGGCAAGTACAACACAAATATTATTTACTTTTTTTTTATTTGGATTTCAATTTTGGTAAATGGCTACCAGGTGGGTAATGGAGGCTTGTGGGACATACAGATGGTTTTCCTACAGCTTTGATGATGTCAATAGTATATTTTTCCATTCTCTTTTTATTAAAAAAAGCACATTTTATTTAAAAAGAGAGCATTATATCAACAAATTATAAAATTTGAAAGACACAAAGAAAACTAGGCATTTAAAAAAATTCCTGTATAAAATTAATTACCACTGTTGTCTTCAAATATTTTTAGCCCCTTTAAACTTAAGCCTAATTCTATCCCAGGTTTGTGGTCCTGATAATATAAATTTGAAACCTAAAAAACAAAAATCTCTATTGGGCATTGCCTACATATCAGCTTTTTTAGATGCCAAATTCCCTTTTTTTTTTAGGTACCATGACAGCAGCAAGTCAGGTAGTCAGGGACTCTGGTCTCTGCTTGGTTACAACAGAAGTTGGGTGTGATGAACACTCCACTGAGGTGTAGGATTGGGCACTTGGGCTTAAAGCTGACTTGCTGGGAGGTTGCCTTGAGATGTAACTCAACAAGGTTGGTAGGTTGGTTGCTAACAATTTTGAACTATGGGTTGTTATGAGTCGAGCTTCCAACACCCCATCAAGCATCCTGACATGAAGAAACAAAGGACGGTGAGGTGAGCATTTAATTTGTTTGGCTTGGTAGTTCGATTAGGGAATTGGGGGACAAACAGTGTCCCATTCTTTATTCTTCTACCTAACTCAGGGCCAATTTGGGACATGGGCTCAATGGAAAAGTATGCTGAGATCCAGCAGAAATATCCATTTGACCATAAGAGATAGTCATTCTAGTCTTAGTGATGTTTCTTTCTCCTTATCATCTAGAGTGTGACTTCTTGCAGTTTGTCCCTCTGTGAGTGAATATTGGGCAGAGGACAAGTTACCTACACTGGAGGATGGAAAGAGGTTCTAGCAGAAATGCAAAATAAACTGAAAACCACAAAAGTGCCTGTGTGTGGACCAAGGGAGAGGGCTGTGGAAGACAAAGGAAGAGGAGCCAAGAAGCCAAATAACCTCCCTGCTTTCTCTACCTTGTGAGAGTGAAATTGTCAGTGATACGTATCAATAATTAATTAGAGGCTTTATAAAAAGTAAGACTTCTAATAGATACCTTAATAGCTGAAGTCCCTCCTCAGTACTACACATGACCCATGGACAGATTTTAGTCATCATTAATTATTCAACAAATAGCTAAGTTCAGGGAATAGTCCTAAACTATGCAGGACTTAAATCAAACAAAGTGAAGGGCACTCTCTCTGCCTCATAGGACATTAAAAATCCTAGCTGCTAAGTGAGAACAATGAGGATGGATTCCATGTCCTATACCTGCTTCCAGTTCTAACTGGGACTCTGCTGCTGATTGGTTCCCTTGTTCTTGTTCTGGGGACCTGCCTATCATTTGGCATATTCCCTACTCCTCTCAGGGCCAACCCACCTGTGGATGAACCTACCTCACCATAACTACCTACCTAGATCTTTGATTGTTTCTTTTTTAATGTCTGGTTACCTTGTAGCTGCAATAGAATGTGGTTTGATTTTTTTTTAAGATTTTATTTATTTATTTGAGAAAGCACATGTGGGGTGAGGGTCAGAGGGAGAAGCAGACTCCCTGCTGAGCAGGGAGCCTGATGTGTGGGACTCGATCCTGGGACTCCGGGTTCATGACCTGAGCCGAAGGCAGACGCCTAACGACTGAGCCATCCAGGCGCCCCAGAATGTGTTTTGAAACATGAGACTCCGAGGATTGGTAATGGATGCAATTGTCTGGACTCAAAGACCTTTTGGAGAATGAATTTAGTAGCCAAACTTAAAAATTTTCTTTGTTCTTGACACATCTGGGGCTGAATAGATTGTTTAATTTCTACATCAATTTATTTTAACATGATTCATGCACATCAGTTCTGGTGTGAGTTTCTTCTCCTCCTCCAATAACAAGTAATCCATTCCTTACTTAAACTCAGTATAAATATAAATTCCATATGGTATGTAAAGCTAACTTTCTGAATTACTTCTATAGACCATATCCAATTGTGTGGGTTTTAAGACAATCAATATAATTTTCAAGCATTTAAAAATTTTCAGGAAAGTGTTCTTTTTGTTTCAGTTTATAGCACTTTAAAACTTATAAGTTACCACCTACTACTTAAATCACTAACTTAATGCATGCCAACATTTATTTTTCTGTTAATCATATTATCTAGATGTTTTCTCAAAGTCCTCCTATGGCTTTTTGAAAATAAAAGAGAAGTCATGATTTAAGAATTGGTTTTAAAACCAGAATCATATATAGTAAGAGGCTGTATATTCTTTTCAGGTGTCCAGAATGGATATATTTCTTTTTCTGTGTACTAGTTTGTCATTAAAAATAGTTTCTTGACACTGATTTTTATTTAACAGGGTTTTATAAAGTGAGTTTAGGCAGTAAATAGGTATATGCCATCATCTATAGTTTATTTGAAAGTGCCAGTCATCAATCTTGAATGTATATTCTTAACCATGTAACATTTCTCCAGCTGTCAGGAGTTATCCCAAATTTTGAGATTGGAACAAAGACTAATTTGGTATGTTTTCATCCATAATAATAAAACAATTTGGCATTTCAACTGTAAAATATAAAATCTAGAATAGTCCAAGAGAATTGGATAACTTCTGCTCTCTGAAGAATGTGTATCATTTTCAAAATATTTAAGAGTACACTGCCTTAAATGCCAAAATAGTAACAGTCTCCAGGGGGGCCTGCCTATCTTAGTGGAAGCTTCTGTAGAAGGCCAAATCTTTCAACCTCTAGAGGTCAAGTCAGCTTTAAGTAATAATTGGTAAATCTCTCGTTTAAATAGCCATGAGATTCCACATCAGTCTTTATCTCTATCACTTGCTTTTTTTTTTTTTTTTCGGTCTTTCTCAGGAGGATTTTATTTTTTATATTTTCTTGCAAGGTTCTTTTTTTCATTATGTTCTGTTAGTCACCATACAGTACATCATTAGTTTTTTTTTATTTTAAATTTTTTTATTATGTTAATCATCATATATTACATCATTAGTTTTTGATGTAGTGTTCCATGATTCATTGTTTGCGTATAACACCCAGTGCTCCATGCAGTACGTGCCCTCCTTAATACCCATCACCGGGTTAACCCAGCCCCCCACCCCCTCCCCTCTAAAACCCTCAGTGTGTTTCTCAGAGTCCATCGTCTCTCATGGTTCATCTCTCCCTCCGATTTCCCCCCTTTCATTTTCCCTTCCTTCTCCTAATGTCTTCCGTGCTCTTCCTTATGATGCACAAATAAGTGAAACCATATGATAATTGACTTCCTCTGCTTGACTTATTTCACTTAGCATAATCTCCTCCAGTCCCATCCATGTCGATGTAAAAGTTGGGTATTCATCTTTTCTGATGGCTGAGTAATATTCCAGGGTATATATGGACCACTTGCCTTTTTGAGTAAAAATTCATGGCAACAATGATGGCCTTCATGGGACAAGTTGCTAATTAGGCTTTTTAGTACCAAAGGTCTTGGTACCAGGTAACCAGGGTAATCTGACCATGGTGCCCATAACTGGCTGTCTAATTGTCTCTTTTTCTTTCTTTTTTCTTAAAGACAATTTTAAATGTAGGGTTTTATGGTTTTACACATATGGCTTATTTATAAAATCATGCCTTTGAATGTGTTTTCCTTTGATAACTTAGATATTCAAGGTTTCATGTCTTTTTTTCCTGTCAGAAAAATAACCAGATATAGCACTATATCAAGAAATGCCTAAAAAAAAAAAAAGAAATGCCTGATATAATATTTAGTCTTACAACCCTTGAATTCTTTCAATCCACATGTTTAATTCACCCCTGGGTAATTGTACATAATTATAATGGCTGTTCCTGCTAGTCAAGAAACATTTGTGTGGTTAACATTGATAAAGTGTGTTGTAAATGGAAATATGTTTGAGTAGAAATGGTATTCTACAGATATTTCCCTTATTATAACTGATTTTCCAAAGGATTAAGATTCTCAAGTTTGTCTATATCATTCGACTTTGAATCATAGGAACATCTCATTATAATGAACCAAGGGCCTATTTGATAATTAGTGAGAATAATTTTAACACTTACGAATAACTACTTAGGACACAGCTAATTTGTAGTAGAGTTTTGAAGTGAAAATTACATGCTTCTCTTTAAGTAGAAGAAAATATGGACACTACCAATTTACACTCCATATACACAACTAACTTCAACTTTTCCTTAAGAAAGGTTAAATTTTGCCGGTCCAATTCACAAAATAAGGGGCTAATAAGCTACATCTTTATTCTCACTTTTTTTGTTGTTTTTAAAGATTTTATTTATTTATTTCACACAGAGAGATAGCGAGAGAGGGAACACAAGCAGTGGGAGTGGGAGAGGGAGAAGCAGGCTTCCCGCTGAGCAGGGAGCCCGATGTGGGGCTCGATCCCAGGACCCTGGGATCATGACCTGAGCTGAAGGCAGACGCTTAATGACTGAGCCACCCGGGCACCCCTTTATTCTCACTTTTAAGTGCTTTCTTCTTAATCATAGAACAATAGTACTAGAGTTTAGAATATAAATAGCTTCACTTGGAAAGAACATACTGAATGAATTATCAAAATGATTTTATTGGTTCCCAGATTTCCAGAGAAGAAATAAAACACGCTTATGAAAATTTCCCAGCACTTAAGTCCATTTAAGGTCTATTTCATATGCCCTTAAGTTGTTCAGATGTGACTGCCAGTAAAAAGAGAGCACCTGATAATAAAACCATTCTCTCACATTCTTCTTGTGTGTACACAGAACACTGTCTCCATCCTGCTAGTAACACTGTCTCTCTGTCTCCTTAGCTTGTGTGTGAGGAGAAAAATGTTAATTTTCCTTCCTATAAATTAAGCCCTCAAAAATTGAAGGTCCATCAACAAACTTTTATTTTTATACTGTCTTACAATTGCCAGCTGGCTTCTATTTAGATGTGGTGACATTGTGACTTAGAATATGTTTTTTGGTCTTTGTTCATGGTTCCTGGCCTACAGCTCCCAAAACCCTTGGAAATTCCTGAGCAATAGGAACAATGGGAACATCTTTTGTCATATTTGGTGTCTTGTCCTGGTCCTGAAATTGCTTCAGCACTATAAAGGTGAAATGAGTGTCTTATTCATAACTAGTGCCTTTCAACCACACCTGAGTTTGCTAATGAAGTGACTTTTTTGAAATCCCCTAAAGGGGGGCAATGAATAGTCCCTTTCCCTCATTTTCAGGCAGGTAGAATCAATCACCAAAGGTCAGTGATTTAATCAATCATGCCTACATAATGAAGCCTCCCTCAACCCAAAAATGGATGGGATTCATAGAGCTTCTGTATTGCTAAACATGTGATGATTTGGGGAGAAGAGTGCATTCAGAGCATAGAAACTCCACACATTTCCCCATACCTTACTTACCCTTTGCATCTATCTCTTCTTTTGGCTGTTGATTTTTGTATCCTTTAATATCCATTATAACAAACCTATAATTTAGGGAATAAATTGGTATCCTGAATTCTGTGAGCTGCTCTAGCAAATTAATTGAACCTTAGTAGGGGGTCATGGGAACCTTTGATTCATAGCCTGGTCAGAAGCACAGGTCACTTGAGATTGGCATCTGAAGTGGGGGGAAGCCTTGTGGGATTGAAGGTAGGTATCCAGGTAGATAGTGTCAGAACTGAGTGAAATTGTAGGACACTCAGCTGGTGTAGAGAATTGCTTGGTGTTGGGGGAAAAGCCTCACACATTGGGACTGAGCACAGAATCATTAGGTGTTGAATCATAAAAGAAGAAAGCTAACACTTATAAAAATTGACTATGTCCCAGAAATTATATTAATACCATTTCTTCTAATTATCACACTCATGTTTCCAACTAATGCAATTGCTTTTGTGCTCTGAAAGGGTTTATAACTTGCAGAATTCATAGTTTGAGAAGAAACCACGGTGGAACTCAGGTTTGTTAGACTCCAAAAGTCACATGCTTTTGTATTTTCATACTGAACAGAGAAGAGAGAAACTAGACTCTTCTGCCCCCAGGGAACCAAATTTTTCACTCAGAGAAATGAGTTATCTGTATATTCTGTAGATAAAATAGGTAGCAAAACATCAATTCAAGACTATTTAAAAGTAGTAACATGAGTAGCTAGGAAATATGTCTAGTGACATAAAATAAAGCTGCTATGAAACCTAACAATCTCCCTCGTGATTACCAAATCATATGCACAGCTACATTTAATAAGAGCCACGTGAATCAATGTCAGGTTCTGAAAACTGAATTATCAAAAGAAGACTAAAATTTTCAACAACAAAGATTTTGTCTAAATAGTAAGAAAATTATGTTAAACAGAGGACTCTAGTCACCAAGCAGTTCTGATTCACAATTCAGCTTGCTCAATGTTTATAAAATATGACAACAAATAATTATAAAATTCTTCTAACTTTGTCCATAATATAGTTGCCTATATTTCCTCCTGCGAATAAAAAGTACAGATTTTCTGTCAAAGCTTCTTGCTATTGTTTTCCAATTTCCATTTCTGGAGAGATCTGAAATGGGCATGACTTAAAGTAGTAATTTTTCAGTTTATTTATTCATTTATTTAGGTTTTTATTTAAATTCCAGTTAACATAAAGCATAAAATTTGTTTCAGGTGTACAATATAGTGACTCAACACTTAACATACAACACCTGGTGCTCATCACAAGTGCCCTCCTTAATCCCCATCACCCGTTTAACCCTCTCCCCACCCACCTCCCCTCTGGGAACCATCAGTTTGTTCTCTATAGTTAAGAATCTGTTTCTTGGTTTGCCTCTCTCTGACTCTTTTTCCCCCTTTGCTCCTTTGTTTTGTTTTTTAAATTTCATATATGAGTGAAATCATATGGTATTTTTCTCTGACTGACTTACATTGCTTAGCATACTAGTCTCTAGCTCCATCCACGTCATTGCAAATTTCATTCTTTTTTATGGTTGATTAATATTGCATTGTGGTGTGTGTGTGTGTGTGTGTGTGTGTGTGTGTGTGTGTGTGTGTGTGTATACCACCTCTTTTTTATTCATTCATCAGTCGATGGACCATTGGGTTGTTTCCATAATTTGACTATTGTAGATAATACTGCTATAAATATTGGGGTGCATGTATCCCTTTGATTTAGTATTTTTGTATTCTTTGGGTAAATATCTAGTAGTGCAATTGCTAGATAGTAGGGTAGTTCTGTTTTTAGCTTTTGGAGGAATCTCCATACTGTTTTCTAGAGTGGCTGCACCAGTTTGCATTCCCACCAACAGTGCAAGAAGATTCCTTTTTCGCCACATCCTTGCCAATACCTGTTGTTTCTTGTGTTGTTGATTTTATTTTATTTTATTTATTTATTTTTTTGTGTTGTTGATTTTAGCCATTCTGACAGGAATGAGGGGATGTCTCATCGTAGTTTTGATTTACATTTTCCTGATGATGAGTGATGTTGAACATCTGTATGTCTTCTTTGGAAAAAATGTCTATTCATGTGTTCTGCCCATTTTTGAATTAATATTTTGTTTTTTGAGTGTTGAGTTTTATAGGTTCTTTTTATATTTTTGATACTAACCCTTTATCAGGTATGTCATTTGCAAATATCTTCTTCCATTCTATAGGTTGCCTTTTAGTTTTGTTGATTATTTCCTTTGCTGTGCAGAAGCTTTTATTTTGATGTAGTCCTAATAATTTATTTTTGCTTTTGTTTCCCTTGCCTCTGAAGACATGTCTAGAAAGAAGTTGCTATGTCCAATGTCAAAGAAGTTACTGCCTGTGTTTTTTTCTAGGATTTTTATGGTTTCAGGTCTCACGTTTAAGTCCTTAATTCATTCTGAATTTATTTTTGTGTATGTTGTAAGAAAGTGTGCAGTTCTTCTTTCGCATGTTGCTGTCCAATATTCCCATGCTATTTGTTGAAGAGACATTCTTTTTCCACTGGATATTTTTTCCTGCTTTGTTGAAGATTAATTGACATCAATGGACACATCATCTAAACAGAAAATAAAAAAAAGGAAATAATGGCTTTGAATGAAACACTGGACCAGATAGACTTAACATATATATTCAGAATATTCCATCCTAAAACAGCAGAATACACATTCTTTTCAAGTGCACCTGGAACATTTTCCAGACTAGATCACATATTGGGTCACAAAACAAGCCCCAACAAATGCAAAAAAAAAAAAAAAAAATTGAAGTCCTACCATGTACCTTTTCTGACCACAATGCTCTGAAACTAGAAATCAACCACAAGAAAAAATCTGGAAAGACCACAAATACATGGAGGTTAAGCAACATGCTACTAAACAATGAATGGGTCCACCAGGAAATCAAAGAAGAAATTAAAAAAAAACAATACATGGGAACAAATGAAAATGAAAATACAATGATCCCAGACCTTTGGGATGCTGCAAAAGCTGTCCTAAGAGGCAGTTTTTATACATTTTAGACAGAAATGATGAATTTGTGAGGAATTTATAGGATAAGGAAAACAGATGTTTGGGAGCTTTAATTAGTAAGGAATTCTAAGTGGAATTTGGGCTGAGGTAGTAGGTTAGGAAAAAATAAGAAAGTTAATTTCTATAGCCTTCTCGACTTTAAAGTTACTATCTTTGGTTCTAAGGATGTCTTTTTACTTAATACATGTAAAGGGGTATTTTTCATATGGGAGATTTGTTTTCCTGCTTTCCTGGGGACAGATGAGGGTCTGAGTGTGTCCTTGTATGCATTGTTTCTCAAATAGCTTCAATTCAAAATAATCAATATGTCATTGTGTTACAATGGGGGCCCCTACAACACTAACCAAATCTCCACTCTCCAGACATCAACTTGGTGTCCTACAATTCAATTCAATTTTGAAACTATTTCCCTGCAATTAGTGTTCTACCCCACAAGTTAAGGACAGTCCCACAAGACTGCCCTCCATTTCAGATACCAGTCACAAGTTCAGGCCTCCCATTCTTCTGACCCATCAGCTATAAATCAGAGTTCCTACAACTCCCTGTGCAGGTTTGCTAATATCCAATCCCTACCAGCATCTTGATGTGTTCACCAACCCAGAAGCTCTCCAAATTCTAATTTTTTTTCAGAGTTTTTATAGTTTATATTGCATAGGCATAATTGATTGAGTTAATTGCCAGTGGCTGATGATTTAATCTCTAGCCCTTCTGCCATCCCCAGAGGGCGGTAATGAAAATTTCCAACCTTCTAATCATGCCTTGTTATATCTGGTGGCCAGCAATCACCCTGAGGCTCTCTAGGGCCCCCAGCCACATCAGTCATTCATTAGCATAAACTCAGATTCAGTTGAAAGGGAGCTACTATGAATAACAAAAGATGCTTATCACTCATGGAATTACTAGGTTTTAGAAGCTCTCTGACAAGGTTTGGGGTAAAGACCAAATATATAGTTCTTCTATCACAATATCACATTATCCTACCCGTTCACTCTTTTTTATAGGACACATCTTAGACCTGAGGTTCTAATTACTGAATGCATTAAAATTGCCCCAAAGAGCCTGAGAATATGAATTTCTAAAAATTTCCTAGGTAATGCTGATTCTGCTGGTCCAGAGGCCACCCTTTCTGAAGGGCCAAGATCTTGTCATTATTTAGAACAGCAACTCCTCTGTGCCCATAATTTCAGGTACCCCATTCTCTGATCTCCTTTCATCATTTCCTTTAATACTCTGACTTTAAAATCTTTCAGTCTCTCTGGGGCTTCCATATTATTATCTTATCACATTAACTTTGAACCTAACTCTTTTGAGGTCCTCTCTTAACCTGTTTTCCTGCCTAAATTCCATGGTCAATCAATCCCTTGCATATATCCTCAACTTCCTCATTTCTCTTTCAATTTGTTGAATCAGCATGGAAGATAACCCTGGCTAGATCCAAATTTCCATTTATTTCTGAGCAACTGGATATATGGAACAAATCACAAAACACACGGTCTTCTCCCACTGTAAATTTATAACTGAGAGACTCTGCACTGCCAATTAATCATTCATACTGCATTGCATATGCCCCAATCCATTCATCATCTAGTTTGCCTAGATAGCAGTTTTGCATCTTCTCCTGTCTCTTAATCACCCAACATTTCCCTAGGAATCAGTCTCTTTGGTTGCTACTTCCCTGAGAACATTGAATCAACCAGAAGAGAATTTTCCTAACTCCTAAAACCATTTATACCCCCTTTACTATATCTACATTCATAGTCTGCCCCCTCTCTATGAACTGCCTGGCCCCTGTCTATATATGTTCTCTGGTGATGATTACTTCACAAATGAAGCAACTGATAATGGAGTTAAACTTAGTTTCTTCTTATAACATAGCTTAGATTCAAACCCACAGAGTCTGTTTCCCAAGCCGGGGCTCAAAATGTGTGCATTTGGAATGGGGGAGCCCAGTAGGAAATCAGGGCTGGAAAGATCCTGGATGAAACTACTGATTGAGGAAACAGACACTCACTACTACGAGCACCTTGAGATATAGACCTTAAGCATTCTCATCTGGACCAAAATCAGTCAATCCAGAGAACTGACTAGTGTTTGAGATTTTGAGGGTCATTGAACAAATATCCTCATTCAACAATTAGATATGAAAAGCTTAATTGGCACATTATCTTACGAGCATTTAATTTATAACATATATCATTGATATCATTGGTCAAATACAACTTTGGAAATGATCAGATAGCAAACAATTACAAATCTGTATGAGTGGGAAGGGTGGAGAGAACCCAGAGTTTTCCCAGATGCCTGAAATTAGGTAAATTTTTATATCCCAGGAGGGAAAGGGCACAGAAAGAGATGATTGAGGACATAGAAAATAAACTTCAAAATTTTTGTTATTTTGATGTCAATTATGTGAAAGGAAAACTAATGAGTATGTGACATAACTTTGTCATTCACATCTGTCAGTGTGTTCAGCAATATTTCATAATGTATAAATTCTTTAACAGTAGTTTGTTAATAAAGAGCCTTGTTTCTGAAGAATTTATTCATCAAAATCTCTAAAAGAATTCTGAAAATGCTAAGATTTTCAATTTAAATATCAGATGACTCTATATAAAATAACTTTATACAAATGTACATGCTCTGTGAAAACAACACCACTATAGTTATTGGCTGGTGATTTTGGTTTCATTTCACTTGATAATGACAAATCTAGTTAAAACTTGGATTCTGAACTGAATTTGAGAATAAATATCTCAAAAAGATCAATTATATATGCCGTCCAATCTTTTAAAAAAATCTTCCCTAGTTGTTTCTTAAGATCCACAAGATCTAATTCGGGTTACACCCTGGAAAAGTATCTAGATTTATGTGTAGCTATTGCAAAGTGGGAGCTCTGAATGTCTATTTTGTTTTGGTGACTCTTAGTCTAATTGCTATAAAATATTTAATAGATTAGTTGACAAATGGAAAATTTGAACTTCATGCACTAAAATTTTACTTTGTCTCTTCTATATGCACCTTTTTTTCAAGACCTGATAATACATTTACTTTACTATATCATGATATGTTTCAGGTTTTTCATCTTCAGCTACAGAAATCCCCCATCTTTTTAATTATGTTAACAGCCCTTAGTCACCCAGCATTGCCTATCCACCTCCACTAATTCACAGCTCTATTATACTTCTCCAGGGGATATATTTCCATAGTTATGCCTTCTTATAAGATTTATTTTTTTCTTTCCATTTTTTTTTTGACTGCCATCCAAACTTTTTTGGCTTTATCAGGGATTTTTTTTACTTTGTTTGTTACTTCCTTTTTTTCCCCCATAGCTTTTCATAATTTACTGGGGTTATATCTGCCTAGGCTTTTAGTTTCCTTACAGATTTGTTTTTAAGACTTCAAACTTTTTCATTTTATTTTTAGCTCATGGTACTTGCAAAAGTCTGTACCCTTTTGATTTTCACTTGCTTCATTGACACATTCTTGTGTTTTGTTTTCATTTCAAAATACCAGAAAGTAAAATGTCTCAGCAGCCTGGTGAGAGGAATATTTATAATTCAAAAAAAATTACTTTTTTGGAGATATTTGCTTATGGGTTAAAACTTGTATATAAATCCCTGGAAAAAAATCTTAACTTTCCAGGGAGTTGATTGACATTCTTTTATCATTAAATGCAATCATTCTATGATATCATTCTATATCTGGTGTGATATTTGTATTCCCCCACTGAGAGGAAATAATTAACAAAGATTTGTTATTACTGACATATAAATGTTAATGTATTCAATTAGGTATTATTAGAACTCTATTAAGCAAGTGGACATGGAAAAGTATAAAAACAAAGATGTATATAATTTACCTTTATTCATAACAGACCTCTTTTTTCTTCTGAAAATGAAGAGTAACCTGGTGTTGTCCTAGAATATTGACTGGAGGAGAAGAGTGAGAAAAGGAGAAAAGCCCTGATTTAGAGCATTTTCCCATTTCTATGGTGTGAATACTATTACCACGACTCATTTCAAGCTACCAACAGTTTAACAACTAGCCCACAGAATTTCTGAAAGCTTAATAATCAACTCTCACAAGCTGGTACAGGCTAAACACAGATCCAGCACAAAATCGAAAATGTTTATTAATTTTCAGTAGGTCACAGATACCTTTGAACATATATTAATCTCAATGACCCTTAAACAAACACAAAGCTTATATATAGATTTTGACAAAACTTGGCCATTCTGTCCGTGCATCCCGGTATAAGAATCCCCTTCTACATGTACCTGTGATTTAAGGGGTTCAGAATTTATGATTCACAGGTGATAATTTACCTTTTATTTTTAATTTTTTCTAGTTTTTTAAAGTTTTTATTTAAATTCCAGTTAGTTAACACAGTGTGATATTAGTTTCCGGTGTACCATATAGTGATTCAGCACTTCCATAGATCACCCGGTGCTCATAGTACCCTCCTTAATCCCCATCACATAGTTTTCCCATCCCCCACCCCCAACCATCTGTTTGTTCTCTATGGTTAAGAGTCGGCTTTTTGGTTTGCCTCCCTCTCTCTTTTTCCTTCCCTATACTCATTTTGTTTTGTTCTTAAACTCCACCTATGAGTGAAATCATATGGTATTTGTTTTTCTCTGACTGACTTTTTTCCCTTAGCATAATGCTTCTTAGCTCTATCCACATTGTTGCAAATGGAAAGATTTCATTATTTTTTATGGCTGAGTGATATTCCATTGCATATATACATATATATATATATATAAGCAATATATGTGTATATATGTGTATATATCACATTTTCTTTATCCACTCTTCAGTTGATGGACACTGATTCCGTAATTTGGCTATTTTAGATAATGCTGCTATAAGCTTTGGGGTGCGTGTATCCCTTTGAATTAGTATTTTGTGTTCTTTGGATGATAATCTATCTTTTAATCTCAACACTTTGGCTTTCATAATTTGGGAGCCAGGTATTTAACTGCAGCATTAAAAACTGCACTTCCTCAGTGAAACTTAAGAACTGTTGGGAAAAGGTGCTTTGGTCTCCAAATAGCATGCTTCTCTTCCTGAAGCAAACCATATAGAAAGCTACTTTTGTTTCAGTGATTATATATGATTTGTATACTTCCAATTGCTAGTTATCTACTTTGGGATTCTTTGTTTCAATATTTCTATCAGAAAATGTGAATAAAGAACAAATTTTACTTACTGGTATATTAAAATGATAAATTTTTCATATTTTGATGATTTTTGTAAAAATATAAAATCATAAGTTAAATTTAGTGAATATCTGAATTTCTGATCTATTGTTATAAAAAATCTAGATGTTGTTTTGTTAAAAAATGTGAAAAGAACTTATTCTTTGATGTTTAATTGCTGCTTCAATGATTTGTGGCTTCTTTTTTTTTTTACAGTTTGTCTAATTAAAAGAACTCTCAATTTCAAGTTTTATATGCATCAATTGCCTGATTGGAAAGTAAATTCTCTAACCCATATAATCTGGAGTCAAGAAACTTGTAAAACAAAACAAAACAAAAATCACTTTAATTTCATTGCTGACAAGTTTCCGAATTTAAATCTCAACTTCCTGTGATGAATTTATATACTTTGTGCTGACAAGACAGTATCTTGGGGCTTTGTTTTCCAAGTCAGTTCTAAATCTGCAGTGTATCAAAGTCTCCTCATTATGCTTTGGATGTTATGGTAGATAAATGGTATCTTCACAAAGATACATTCATTCTGGTATTGAAAATGCCTACTTAACATTCTGTATGAATAGTTTTATTGAAAAATATGTAGACAAGCCATTAATTATATGCAAAGACTTGGAACAAATTCTTATAAGAAGCATAGCATGGCTTCCATTAAATGTACACATTTTATACAAAGTTACTGAAAGTCTTCCTGAGGTTAAACAATAAATCTTAGAAATTTAATCACTCTCCTCCCCAAAAGGTAATTTTTTTTCCTCTGTGACACACATAGGGCATACACTCAGATCTTAGCGTAGTTTAAATAACCAGAGAGTATTTTCAATGCAATCTTCTGTTTCTTAAAAATCTAGTTGCTGAGAGTAAGTTGTTCAATTATCTTCCTCAATTTCTTTTTGTTTTGTTTTGTAATTATTATTCTATTTTGGTTCTCCTTCAGAATTGTGAAATATCTTGAATCGGAAAATGCAGAGAATGAGAGACAATGCCTCCTATCATAAAACTGAATCTGGAAAACGTATTTTGTTTTAGATTATATCTTGAATTCGAAGCACAATTTTATTGAAGGCGTTTTCTAGCTCCTATATTTCACAGCAGTATAGGATTTATTGTACTTTTATTTGGAAAGAGATTCAGCAGATAAATGATCACATTATTTCTTACATTTTTAACGTTGATATTCTAAGCTTGTCACATTGTAAGGATTAGTGAAGAGTCTTTACAAGTAAAATACACAATCTTTTTTTTTTTTCAGTTAAAAAATGCAAACATTGTAAGTACACATACACAAACAGGTAAAAAAAAAAAAAAAAAAAAACCTTAAATACAACTAATTGGCCAAAAAAGAAACCCATAAACATGCCTTAAAATTCTTACTATCTTGAGAACCAAAATGGATTGAAAACAAACATTTCTAGGGAAAAAAGACTCAAAAGCTAAAATATATGACAAGTTCCTCATTGCTATCCAATATGTGACTAGCCTGGCATTTCAATAAGTGCTAAGTTTTTTTCTAAAAATGTAGAAATTGGACTGATGGTAGAATTTCAAAAGAGTCCTTTTTTAACAAATGCCATTCTTATGAACGGTAAAGTGAATTGTCCTGTTACCTTAGGAGCAGACTCAAATGAAGAAACCCGTTAAATTCTTACCAAGAAGCCTCAGAGCAGCTTATTGAGCCACACTGCTTATTCAAAATTCTGATTAGAAAATTCTCTCTACACCCTCTTCCACATGACAAATGCACAGGACTCTGCAGTCCAGGCAAGTGAATCTTATTTATTAACACTTCCAGATGCCCGAGACCAGGACTACATTAGTTTCTCAGGTCAAAAGGATGAACATAACATTAATGGCTCATTGTGTTGGAATTTCTTTTGGCCATTTCATTTTTTTTTTAAATATTTTATTCATTTATTTGACAGAGACACAGCGAGAGAGGGGACACAAGCAGGGAGAGTGGGAGAGGGAGAAGCAGGCTCCCTGCCTCGATCCCAGGACCCCGGGATCATGACCTGAACCGAGGGCAGACGCTTAACGACTGAGCCACCCAGGTGCCCCTTGGCGATTTCATTCTGCCAATAAAAAGTTAGAGAGCTGTATTAATCCCTCACCATAAGTCAGATGTTGTGGTCTATGTTGAGTGAGTAGGGATAGAAATATAAGTAATCCACAGTCAGTGACCTCAGTTTGCTTGAAGTTGATCAAATGTATTTGATCAACTGTATTTAAATTCCTGGTAATGCCCAGGGACAGTCCCGAGTGACATGAACATGAACCAAGATGCCGAGTGCTCATCTCAAAATGTCTGCCTAACTCGATTTGTAGCTCCATTTATTTACAAACTCGAATTTCTGTGGTTCTGTTTTGTTTTTTTATTAAGTAGATAAATGAATGTTGGCCACTCATTTAAACTCTCTCATTTTTAAGCTTCTGTGATGCCATTTTTGCTTGGCTTTTTATGCCTCTAAAGTCACACATAATTTTTCTTTCTAGGCCTTTCTAACGTCACCTACTGTCAAATTCTGATTGCCCCCTCCTTGCCTCCGCAGCCCCCAGAGGCTGGCCCTCCATTCTCTAGTCTTATATACTCACTTAGAGTGATTTTATTTCCAACCACATCAGAAATACCTGTAATTTTATGGCTCTTGGATCTGTACCCATATTTTCAACACCTCTTTCAGCTGGAGACCCACGTAGGACTCCCTTCTAATACCCTCAGTCCCCTTCCTGAGCATTTCCTCTCCAGCTCTCGTCGCATTCCCACACCCTCTGCTCCAACCTGTCCCGCAGCCTGCTTTCCTTAGGCTGGTTATTGAGATCACACACCTGGCCATCAGAGTCAGACAGTCCAGCTTCACGCTCCCCTCCTCTCCGTCCATCTGACCTTCTGCCCCAGTTGGGGCAGTGAATCACCATACCTCTGAAATCTTTCGTTCCTATCTTCCTTTCTCTTGCTGTTGGTACATCCCTCATTGCCGCTCACCTGGACTGTGTTATATATTAGACATCTTCCCTTCTCCAGTTTTCCTCCTCTACAATCTCTCTCATGTACACTGCTATGTCTTTCATATCCTCAGAATAAAACCTAGGTTCTTATCTGAAATGCAGGCTCCTTAGGATTTAGAGATCGCAGCTATCAGCCTCGGCTTTTCATTCAAAACACCGAGGACATTTTGCTCCCAAACTACTGTCCCTGAAATTGATTTAATGGATCTGGGGTATGATCTATGCAAAAGTTTTATTTCTGAAACACCCAAGGGATCCAAATAGAAAGAGCAGAATACCTCTGACTCTGTCCTTTTACCCTTTCCCATCTGCCCTCCTTAGGGGCCTGAATACTCTTCCTCCACTTGCTGAACACCCCATGCCTTTGCCCATCTCACCCTTTATCTGTTTTCCTTCCCTCCTTTAGTGCCTCTTCCTCAGTAATCTGCTTAAACTATATTCAAAACAGCTGAAAAGTCAGTTCCACTAACGCACCTTTAAATGCACTGACAGATTACCCTCCACTCCTCTCTTTTTTATTTTTGAGGCAAGTACACTTACTGTAATTGTTATATTTGTTCCGTCTGCTGCACTGTGAACTCCTTTAAGGAGGGAACGTGTCGTTCTGATGTTCTCACTCTATCCCATGGCCTGGGACAAAATACGTGCACATTAAAAGATTTTAAAATTGACTTTAAGGTGTTCTACATGATCAGATCCTGTGTCTAATATTATTGAGGGTGCTTTTGCTCATTCATTCATACATTCATTGACTTCCACTCTAGAATGTAAATTTGAAAACCATGCTAACCCCGAAATAGGTTGCTCAGGAAATTTTTCTTTTTCTTTTTTTCTTTAAAGATTTTATTTATCTATGTGAGAGAGAGAGAGAGAGAGCATGAGAAAGAGAGAGAAAGAGAGAGCACGAGCAGGGAGAAGGGCAGAGGGAGAGGGAGAAGCAGGCCCCCCACTGAGCAGGGAGCCCATTGTGGGGTTGGGGCTTGTGGGGCTGGGTCCCAGGACCCCAGGATCATGACCTGAGTTGAAGGCAGGTGCTTATCAGACTGAGCCACCCAGGTGCCCTGCTCAGGAAATTTTTCAATATATATATTTTTTTAATGAATAAAAGTGATCTTTATTACTGAAATTTCAGGAGTTCAGTTCTCTTCTAATCATGCAAGTTCTTGCTCATTTTTATTTGTACTATATTCGTCGTAAGTTATTTCACTCATTGGAAAGATTTGTATGTTAATATTTTGATTTGAAGTAAACTATTCATGTAAATATCAATTGTCTATAGCTCTAATTTTTCCAAGTCTTTCCATGTATTTCATTATACTTCATAGGGATTTAAATGCCTTTAAACTTCTAGAATGTGCCCTTGGGAGGTCAACATTACTTCTTCTGTAGATTAGAAAAAATTTTCCTTGTTCTACTCCCTGGTACCGTGCTCTTATTTTTTTTGACTGAACTCTGAGCCATCTTGTTTTGCTACCATGATGGATGCTATTAACTTGCATTTACTGTCATTATTTTATAAATTCTGGTCTTGGCTTCCTGATAAACTCTATGTCACTCACTTCCAGGCACTATCAACAGTACCTCGTGAGTGACTGACTTTTCCAACTTCATCTTTAGACATCTCTAGCCAATCCCTAGGAATTCTCTGTATTTACCTTAATGCCCTTGAACATGAGTCCTAAAATGGTGAATACTGAGCAGAGAAGTTATGTCCATTTTAACACATTAATGGCACTGCCTGTGTTTTGATTTTTTTTTTTTTTCTGCTTGGTTAGTTGGCTTTTGTGTGCTTTTTTCTATTGTTCCTAACTTCTTTTTCATTCTTAAACCTTCATTTTCAATCATTTTTCTGTTTTTCTTTTCTGTCTTTGCTTTTTCTACTATCACTATTCACATCTTGGTCACCTATTTCCTAAAGCATTACAATAGTGTAATAAGGACAGCTAATACTTTGAGTACTTATTTTGTGCCATGCAGTATCCTAAGCATTTTGCCTGTCATTTCAGACCCCATAATAGCTTTATACTTTTCTGAATAACCCAATCAATAGTTCATGTTGGTGAGGGGTAGAATGAGCATTCCCATTTACTGTTGGTAGGGGTGGGAAAAAAAAAAACAACTTTATACATTTCTCACCATCTTAACCCAATGAAATTTATCAGCCTTTATTTGGCCTTTAGAAGATACTAACTAATATTAGTCAACTGTAATATGAAGCTATTAAAAAAATCAAATCTGATAGTTGAAATCATAAGTATTTTTCTGTCATTTGAGACTGTATCTTCTATCTCAGCTAATATGCATGCACTCTGCATATACACATAGTATTATGCTTTTCAACATTGTTAGCCCCGGGCTGTGTTCAAAATATTCAGGCAAGAAATGGTCGCTACCGCTTACTTTGCTACTTTGAGTCTTCCTTTCTGCCCATCCATAGTTAATAGAGTATTTTCATTGTTTTACCATTTACCACTCACCACTTTACCATTTAAAAAAATATAGCATTCCTGGGGTGCCTGGGTGGCTCAATCGGTTGAGCTCAACTCTTGGTTTTGGCTCAGGTCATGATCTCAGGGTCCTGGAATCAAGTTCCACATCGGGCTCTGCGCTCAGTATGGAGTCTGCTTGAGATTCTCTCCCTCTGCCGCTCCCCCTGCTTGTGCCTGTGCACTTCTCTCTCTCTCTCTCTCTCTCAAATAAATAAATAAATAAATAAATAAAATCTTTAAAAAAATATAGCATTCTCAAGTTTATTAATTTGTCCACATCTCTCAAATCTCTGACCTCACATCATTATTTGGCTGCTCATGACACTATTCTTACCCATGACTTTCCTTTACATGAAAAAAGTTCCACCCAACAGCATTTAAGCCATGTTCTCTTACTTACTAGACCTATGCCAACTACCCCTTGTATGTTCATCTCACAGTATGTGAGTACCAAAATTAACTACAAGATGTAGAAGGAATTCATTAGGATTCTATGTAATTATTCAGACCATGAAATCACATAACTTTGAATATGGAATTGTGAAGCCCTTAGAGGTCATTCAGTAGAAGACAGACCTCTTCTGACACTTTTGAATGGTGGTCTGCTTGAATCTTATTAAACAAAAAGTACACACTTTGTGAAGTAGCCAAAGTAATTACTACTACTAACATAAAAAAATGACTTTCAATTTTTCAGGTAATAGGCTTTTATGAAATTTGTAGACCTCTGGGAAAACACAGAATTTCTAACCTTTCTTTGGGCAGCTTGCAAATATGCAAGGAGAAATTTCTTTTTTTTTTTTTGAATTAAACATGGGATATCCTAAAGTTATCTAAATTTTTCATGAATTTCAAAGAGCTTCTCATATTTTGAAGTATATTCTTGATGCTCTGCATTATATTAATGTATCCTTTGAAATGAGAGTCTCAGATAGCAATATTTGGCTTGTAGTGTAACAATATATTAATTTCTTAATTACTCTTTTATGGTGTAATAACTTTGTAATAACTCTCACTACAGTTTTATTTTTTCTTCAGTTTTAACATAAGTCTTAGTATTAGTGGAAATTCAGCTTATAGCGAACTAATTTATTCTGATCTTCACAAAATAAGATACTTTGAAGTTTTCCTTCCTATATTCATTTATTCGTTAATCCACCAAACATTTAGTATTGAAAAATTCCAGGTAACAAGTACCATCACCCAGTTGCTAAAGACACTGTAAAACAAATAAAAATCTTATACTTGCTATAAATAGGGAGACTAAGACAAATGAACTGAAACTTACAGGATGTTGTGACATGTGTTTCAAGTTTGGGTATCTCAAAAAAATACATTTCATAAAACTAAATATAGAACTTGATACTTGTTTCTATTAAATTTGGTTTTATAAACTTAGGCATCTTATTTTTGAATCTTAAATAATCCGATGTATGTTTACAGTCCATATCTTTACCCATGCCATTGATAAAAATAATGAATAAACAAAGTCTAAAGAAGAATGGCATCCTAAGATGTTACTAGAAACCTCTCTCCAGGGTGAAAAGAGAATAAAAATAAGGGTATGTCAGACATGTATCACCAGTAAAGCAGGTGTATTAGGGTTTCCAAAGAAACAGAACCAATAGGATATATAAAATAGGTTATATTAAGAGATTTATTGGGGAACTGGCTCATGTGATTATGAAGACTGAGAAATCTCACCACCTGTTGTCAGCAACCTGGAGATCTAGGAAACCCAGTGGTGTAACGGCAGTCTGAGTGTGAAGGTCTGAGAAACAGGGAAATGGATGGTATGAATTCCAGTCCAAGGGCAGCAGAATAAGTCAGCTCCATCAGACAGGCTGGAAGGGAATGAATCCTCCCTTTCTCTGCTTTTTGCTTTTCAGGCCATCAACAGATTGGATGGTGCTCACCCCCTTGGGGAGGGCAGTCTGAGGCCACTGATTCAAATGTTAATCTCATGCAGCAACACCCTCACAGCAATAATGTTTAATCTGGGCACCCCAAGGCCCAGGCAAGTTGTCACATGCAATTAATAATCACAGAAGGTAAAATCCCTCTATGATCTCGAAATCCTTTTTCTCCATGCAGGCCAACTATCATTCTGCTGTACAGATAAAACCAAAATATTCCTTTTAGAAACAATATTTACCGAATTTCCCTTTATTATGTCTGTTGTGATGACATTATACCATCTCTCTGCAATCCCGCCTGATATTCAAGGAAATGTGGTATAGTGATCCAGAGCATAGGCCCTATTTTGGGGGCCCAACTTGCGGTTGCCAGACCGAATTCTCAGGACACAAAATGAGACAAACAAGAAGGCAATAGTTATCCCTAAGAGAGAAAGCATCCACTATCAGTGGGTACCCGAAAACAGATTCACAAATCATAATTCAAAGATCCAATTCCTACAAATGTTTTTTTGCCTGCCAATCTGAATTAGGAAAGGAAGGAACAACATAAAATTTTACCTTCCTCTCTCTTGTTTAAAAAAGTTAGATTTCTTTTTTCTTTTTAAAGAGGGAGAGAGAGAGGGTGGGGAGGGGCAGAAAGAGAATTTTTGTTTTTAAGATTTTTTATTCATTCATTTGGGGGAGAGAGAGAGAGAGAGAGAGAGAGCGAGCATGTGCGTGCACGAGCGGGGGGCGGGGCGGGGAGGGTCATCGGGAGAGGGAAAAGCAGACACCACACTGAGCGGGGAGCCTGATGCGGGGCTCCATGCGGGGAGGGATCCCGGGACCACGGGATCGTGACCTGAGCAGAAGGCAGACACTCAACCAATTGAACCACCCAGGCGCCCCAGAGAGAGAGGGAATCTTAAGCAGGCTACACGTCTAGTTCGGAGCCTGAAGCGGGGTTCCATCTAACAACCTGAAATCATGACCTGAGCCGAAATCAAGAGTTGGAGGCTTAACAGACTGAGCCACCCAGGCGCCCCTACTTTTCTCTCTAAACTAGGAAGCACAGATGGAGATCCGGAAGGGCTGACTTTGGTAAGAATTCTCCCTCTTTGCTGGCTTCTGACGGTTTTCCTGGGATCCTGTTTGCAGGCTAAAGGAGTGAAGGGGGTGTGCCAGCAGGTCTCATCCTGGTCACCAGAAACTGTAGAGGAGGAAAAAGAGTTTTCCCTTTTCTCTTTCTTGGGTGCTTGGCTGAGACCCCGTTTTCTCCAGGGCACCCATAAATGAGTGTTTATCTAGGTTAAAAGTTCTCCACTATAGCCACTGTAATTTAAGATTGTCTTTGGTGAGGTTAACCTGCTTGTCCAGCCTTATAATTTTATTCACTTAAAGCCTCACTGTGTAGGTTCTCTGGTTTCTAAGTTGAACCCAGTCCAACCACAGATTCAGTCTGGTTTCTAAGTCGGACTCAGTCTGACCCCCGACTCAGTCCTGTTTCTTAAAGATTTTATCTGAGAGAGAGAGAGAGAGAGAGATTGAGAGAATGGGAGAGAGAGAGCATGAGAGGGGGTAGGGTCCGAGGGAGAAGCAGACTCCCTGTTGAGCAGGGAGCCTGATGCGGGACTCAATCCTGGAATTCCAGGATCAAGATCTGAGCCGAAGGCAGCCGCTTAACCAACTGAGCCACCCAGGCGCCCCTCAGTCTCGTTTCTAAGTGGAACCCCGCCTGACCTCCCCGCTCTCCCCCCGACCCGGTCCAGTTTCTAGGTCGGACCAGTCCCCCCTCCCCCCCTCCCGCTCCTTACCGAGTTTCTGTGTCAGACACGGGTTTCCAGCTGACTTCCCTGCGTGGGCAGGGGAAGAAACGCTTAGAAGTTAGAAAGCCCAAAACACAAAAGCTGTGGAGTAAGAGCGAGAGGGACTTTTATCCACCTCCCTCCAGAGGCAGCAGGAAAGCAGTGAGCTCCAGGGACTCACCAGGTACTTAACCCCTGAATAGTCATTGCTCCTGCAGACTTTCGGATTCTCCTTTTGGTTCCCTCTTCTGAAACCGAACGGTTAAAAGTGAAACTAAAGCATTTTAAATATTTTGAAGAGCTTATCTGGGCAGAAATCAATTTGAATCAGGCAGCATCCAATCTAGCAGACAGAGAGAAGCTCTGAGGAGTTACGCAGAATGAAGGACTTCTATAAGCAGAAGGGAGCAGCAACAATGGTTATACTAGGCAAAAGAGCCTATTGGTTATTGCAAGGTTACTTTCCTTTAGGGGATTGTAGGGGTCTGTCAGGCAGATTTGTTAGGTAGTGCTGCCCAGGAGATTCCTGATTAAGTGGTTTAAGATTCCATATCTGGGGGAGCTGAAATGTTCCAGAAGTTTGGTTTGGTGATGTGGGGCTTAGCATAAGTGATTGCATTTTGGCCCCCTCGTTTTTGTTTTGCAATTATTTCCTTAACCCCCTCAGTGAAATGAAGTGAGGAGAAGTTGAATTAAGAAAAGGCTAGAATGGGGATGAAGCTGGATCTCGTGAGGTAAAGAGAAGAGTCATGATATAACTCCTTTAGCAAATGAAATCCAAAGTAGAATCTGGATCCTCAAAATTTACTTTCAGAGCAAAGAGATAATGAAAGCTATAGAGGCATAAAACTGTCAAGGAAGTAAAGTGAGTTTTCTTCTACACCCATAACTCAATAGCAATCAAAGGAATTAACTCTTTACTTTATACGGGTATCTATCTTTGAAGTTAAGCCATTCTGGGTGCAAATTCCTTTAACTTTTGAACTGATTATGGTGGTATTTACTCAGTTTTTCTTCCAGGGTGACACAATGTTATTTTAGCTCATATGAAAATCAATGTCTGGAAATATTAAGTAATATATTTTGTGGTTGCTCAAAATCTAATTTTCAGCACTATGGTATAAGTACTTGCATATGTGGTCCTCTGTATATTTGCTTTTTTGAGTAACATACCTCATAGTTTGCTTTCTTTTACTTTTCAATCTACACTAAAAATCAAACTGCTATCACTGGGTCATACATAATCAATCAAATAGACCAAAAAGCTATTTGAAGTAATTTTCTATCACTAAGCTGCCTTTGGGGAACTGTATAATTGGTGTGCTTCACTAGATCGTCAAATGCATGCAAATGTCTTTAATACTCATGACTTTCTTCCAGGTAGTCTCTTGGGTTCATAATGGGTAGTATTTTTGCTTTTTGTAGGTAGGTGACTTTATATATTTTTAAGCTCTCATTGTATAATAATAGTGACAAGAAAAATAAATGTTCACCAAGGAGTCAAAGATAATCACTAGACCACTATTTTAAATGATAACTATAGGCCTCTACTGTTTGGGGATGAGTATAGACAATATTTTGAATAAATCCTTTTTCTTTAAGAACACTTTGAGCGATTGCATGCACTTTTTTTCTTTGTAAGTATCATTTAAAATATAATTTGCATTCTCTCTGATCTTGGGGTTTTGATGTTGTGTGCAATGAACTGAGACATTGCATTACAAAAAGAAATCTTTATACACTTGACAGCTTTAGGTCTCCAAGGAATCTATTCAATTAGTGTCATGTCCTGGTTCCCCATAGTGTGAAAATGCACACAGAATTGCAGATATTTTAGAAATTGTATCTAACAAACCAGGAAAAGCATTATAAAATTCTTTCCTTAAAATAAAATAAAATAAAAATAACTTGGGTTCCTGCATAACATATATAAATAAAAGAAGTAGCATAGAATCTGGCATTTAGTTCATTCTGAATGAAGGTGTGTTATCTGAATCAGCTAACCTAAGATTATATAGCTGTAATTTTAATTAGGTATATCGAGACCTATTTAGACAGGCTGGTCAAAGTCAGATATTTTTTCAAGGGCAGCTGGGAAAATCCCATTTCTGGGAGGGGGAGAGAAATGTCATCAGTTAGGTATTATAGACTGGATCCAGGACTGAGGTCATGTAGGAGAGGACAGATTCCCAGAGTAGATAGGAATGAATAGAGAACTTTCTGGTGAGTGTCAGCCTTTATCTATGGAAGGTACGGAAAGTGGAGACTAGAGGGGTTGAATCTATTATTGAAGTCAAATGGTTAGCAAAGTGCTATGAATGAGATTAAAATATTACCAAAAAAGAAGAAATATAGTTAAGCACGGGCATAAAGTAGGGAACAGGAGCAATCAAGGAAAATTTCTGTGTTTGATTTCCCTAAACTCACTTTCATTGGTTGCTGATTGTGTGGTCTAAAGGCTTGGTATAAAGGCACAGTTTCTGTTTGTACAGTTTCTTTCTTAGACTGGAGCAATTGCATATATGCTTCCATCCACTTGCTACAGGCTCCTGCTGTGGCAGAATGTTAAGTAGAAGGTTGTTGCTCATGGTGCCGTTAATGCTCAAATGGCTAGAGTGGTTTTGAGCTCCACCTTGAACTACAATCTGACTTCTAGAGATGCCTTGGTCTTTCCTTCCCATACCTAATGTCTTTCCAGTTTTCCTGATTTTTTTGCCTAATTAGTCCAAGTTTCTTTGTCTCAAGTTTCATTTCTGGTATAACCTCTATTCCTGGTTGTATACTCGTCTTTTTTCCAGCCATGTCTTGATCTCTGTTCTGTGTATTGATCCTGACTCTGCACCATTACATTGGTCATAATTTATGAACAATTTCCACGGGCTAATGTCTCCATATTTGGTTCATTCTTGGCTTTTCATTCATTTAAAGGCCTACTATGTGCCAATTTTTTTTTTTTATCCTACTATCTAACCAGGAAGAGATAATTAAGCAACAGGCATGAAATACATTCTCTCCCTTTGTTGGTGTTTGATCACTGAGAGCGAAAGTTACCCGGATCACACCTGCTTAGGAACATACTAATGAGAGACATCCTGACAAACAAATTGATGGCATTGTCTGGCGGGAGAATTCTTACCTTTGGAATGCTTTTGGCAAGAATTGCATAATTCTCTAGAATTACCAATGGCAAAATAATATGGAAACCGTGGATTTATGGAGCATGATCATCTGAACACAAAAATGGTGAAGTTTCATCCCAAAATGGCTCCTTCTGTGTAGTTGATGTGGTTACATATATGTTCTGGAGATCACATATTTTAATCTGTGCTTAGGGTGCATCCCAATGTGATAAGAAAAGGCATGGACAGTTATATTGGTGGTCTTAAACGTGTCTCTGATTTGTCTTTGTCTCATGATTGTTTCCTTGAAATTAGTAAAGTTCAAAATGGATAAGCTTTCTGATTCATAGGAGACTGAATAAACAATCTAATCGTTTTTGCATTATTGCAATCATCCAATATCTTTTTGCTATTATTCATCAGTGCCCACAGTTCTAGGGCAGTTCAATGTATTTACAATCTCAAGGAGTGAGATATTTTCATTATAAACTTTCTGTTATGAGAAAAAAAAGAAAGTACTGTGGCTATATGAAATAACATATTTGAAATACTTCAAGTTAGATCATGGTTTTTAAAGTTATTTATTTTTAATATATAAATCCTATAGTCTCTTTTATAAACATTCATTGAGGAAAAACTACCTATATTAATAGAATTCCTAAAAATTTACAATTCTTTATTCTAGAAATATAGGAAAGTTCTCAAACAACATTACTAAAAAAATTATATAAATGTAATTGTACAATGTAGCATATATGGTAAACATTTAAATATTTCTTAATCCAAAAGAAAGTAAGTTGGTTGTGGCTAATAATTACAAATTAAATACAGCTAAATACTGTGACCATGCTGATATTTATTATGTGTTAATTAAATCTTGTAAGCCTTGGGATTTTTTCAAGTAGCAATTATTACTTATAGATGAGGAAGCAGATTCAGAGAAATTCAGTGGTATTTCTCAGATTATATTGAGTAAATGACACAAGTCAAATTGAAAATAAGAGCTGTTTAAGTAGTCGTACCCCTTTTGCTACAGCATGCTTCCTAATAAAACACTTTTATAAAGTACACATTATCATAGAGTTAACTTGGAAAGAAGTTGCTTTGGATTCTATACCATTATTAGAACACTTAATTTTACAATAACTATTGATTTCTAATTTAAAATTCAAACAGTTGGGGCGCCTGGGTGGCTCAGTTGGTTAAGCGACTGCCTTCGGCTCAGGTCATGATCCTGGAGTCCCAGGATCGAGTCCCACATCGGGCTCCCTGCTCAGCAGGGAGTCTGCTTCTCCCTCTGACCCTCTTACCTCTCGTGCTCTCTATCTCTCATTCTCACTCTCTCTCAAATAAATAAATAAAATCTTTAAAAAAAAATAAAATAAAATTCAAACAATTGTTTCACTTTTACCATTTTAAACATATATAATTATATCTGTCTATAACTATTTCATTGTCAAGTTAGTTTCAGTAAAACATTCATCATATTAAATTTATGTTATGAATTTTAATTTATTATGTGGTTGTATGTGTATTGAATTTGTTTTATAATTTCTTTCTTAAATTTTTATTTTTTTAAAGTATTCTATTTATTTATTTTAGAGAGAGCACAAGCAAGCGTGAGTCAGGGGGAGGGGCAGAGGGAGAGGGAGAATCTCAAGCAGACTCCCTGCTGCATAGGTTGCTGGTCTCAGGGCTTGTTCCATGACCCTAAGATCATGACCTGAGCCGAAATCCAGAGTTGGACAGATGTCTAGCCAGTTTAGCCACCAAGGTGCCCCTGTTTTGTAATTCCTTAAGAGCTATAAACATAAGGAATTTGATAGAGTTTTATGTTTGGACACACAAAAGAAGAATTTAAGTCAACACTAAGAGTCCATGCAAATTTTTATTTTCTTTTAGAAAGGCTGACACTTTCAAAGTTTTTAGAAACAGAGGTGGAAATTTCCTGTACTTTGATGTTGATCAAAGTTAAGTGGTTACAGTTTGGAAGGGAATAGATTGCTAAAGCATTTTAGTTCCTATGATGATGATTTCTCAATGAAAATCAATTTTTGCCATTAAGATATGCATGTATGTCTGTTGGTGTGAGTTACTAGAAAAGTGAAAGATCAGGTAATAGAAAATAATTATCTAATATTGCTATTGATAGCCCACCTTCATTTAAAAAAATTTTTTTAAAGATTTATTTATTTGAAAGAGAGAGAATGAGAGAGAGAGAGAGAGAAAGAGAGAGCACATGAGAGGGGGGAGGGTCAGAGGGAGAAGCAGACTCCCTGTTGAGCAGGGAGCCCCATGCAGGACCCCGATCCCGGGACTCCAGGATCATGACCTGAGCCGAAGGCAGTCACTTAACCAACTGAGCCACCCAGGTGCCCCATTTTAAAATTTTTATAAAAAATAATCAGCCTATATTCTTTAGTGAGAAATTAAAGCATAAAAAGTTTGCTAAGATCAGGACATATGGTATACAGTGAAGACCAACTACATATGTGGGGAAAGAAGAAAAGGAAGGGGGAAGGACAAATAGAAGAATGTATCTTAAAATTTGACTTGGAGGAGGAAATGATATTTAAGAAATGGGATTCCAAATTCAGTGCCTTTAACTAGTAAGAGTTTAAGTTAATCAGCTACTAATTGCGTTCAGCCTTCATTCAGTATTTCTTCCAAGTCTGGTTCTGTTCACCTGAATGTTTTTTCTATTAGAGTGAGTTAGTCTGAGGGAAGCTAACTGACATTCAGAGTTGAGTTATCATTTTGATATTAATTTCGTTCATAGTAGTAAATACTTAGTGGTAGTACTCAAAAGTCTTGAGTTTTTAACTCTGTAATAACAATGTTTCAGAGAGGTGGGTGCTGGAATTGTGTCCATTTTACAGATGGAGAAGTAGTGGAATGCAGAGACCATGTAATTTAAACAGGCAGTAGGGCCAAATTCAAACTCTGGAAATCTGACTCTCTGCATGTTCTTAGCCAATATATCGTATAGTCTCTTGATGACCTGGTAAATAACCTTTACCAGCCCACAGTGTGCCTTTAAAAAGATCTCATTAGCAAAAACATTTATGGATGGTTCAGATTTAGAGGCAAAATCTATAATGGTTGCTATTAAGGAGAATTGATTGTCTGATGCCTGTGTCATAGACAACTCTTATTCAGCAACTAAAGCTGGTCTGTGATGCCAAGGATTGAGCAAATAGTGCAGTTCCATAGTGACCTATTTATAATAGGGCTGTACATAAATATTTTATACTCTATTATGTTTTTTATGTTCAATGTGTGATGGGATATTCTATCTATTACATTCTAAATTAAAATTATTTTATACTGAAAATGTTTTAATTATATTTTTTCAAGTTTGTACTTTTTATATTAAAAATGTTACATTAATGTTGATTTTGACAAGAAAAAATAATGACTGCTTAATTTGAAGTTGAATATAATTGGGAACATGTACACATAGAGGCAGGTTTACCCTCAATATTATCTTAAATTAGTTGATAGCTTTTGACATGATTGGGGGTGTTAGCACCACTTTAAGCATTGACTAAATCTGCATCCCTATTATAATTAAAAATGTATGAAATTCTATGTATGGAAATCTAATCATGTTGTATTTTATGTGTATATTTTATTTTGATTTGATTTATATTTATAATTTTATCAAGTCATGCTACTTAAAAATAATTACCATATATCTTAACTAATATGAAAGGAGAAGCCTAATCATAAGTTAATTATATTTTCTGCTGGTAAATATTTCAAAGCACTTTGTCATTATGACAGATAAGTGTACCTGTATATTCCTTACCTGCTAATTTTCATGGTGGAGTTATCCAATTAAGCTCTCTTTTCTATTGAATTTCTTATTTGTGGTAGGTAGCCAGATGTATCTTTTTCAGTTGACTGAGTAGCAGCTGATAGAATCACCCATACTCCTGCTAAGATGATGATATAGCAAGAGAGCTTATAAAAAGCATCATGTGTAGTATCATGATCAGATTCTTAAAAACTATAATGCCAGTGAAAAACTCAAACTTAAAAATGTCCTCACATTTAATATATTTCCAAATGCAAGTACATTTCATTCCTCCATAAAAGTGTTGTATCATGGCTATGTTTTCACCACACCAATAGCTGGCAAACATTTACTTCTGAGTAAACTCAGTAGTTCCATCTGTAGCCAGTTATTTCTATATCAGCTGCTTGGTTGTCAAAATTACTTAACTGATGTTGAAACAGATTATGTTCCTCATTCTGTTAAATAAGTTAATATATGTAAAGCATTTCGACCAGTGCCTGGCATACAGTAAGCAATATAGAATGTTATGTGTTACTTTTTTTTTCCTTCACAAATTTAAGCTTGGTTCTTTGGCAGATTTTAGGATGAGACCATGTAGCTAACTTTCTACATTTAAAATATTATATACACACTAACACACATCATTTAAATGTTTCTGTCAAAGAAATAACCATGAATTTATTCCAGATTTCAGCAGAGTTGTTTATATACATTTTAAAAACACTTCTCCATAGGAAAATCTCATTATAAATTTTACTCTTTATACTAGAAATAAACAAACTCATGTGGTATTCCTTTATTTAAATTTTATAGACCATGATTGTGTACTTTAATACTACTTGTGTTACAGACAGTACACTTTGGGGGAGTGTTTGCCTTGTGAACCTAGAAGTAACTCTGAAAACTTTGTTAATGCTTCCTAGATGTCTGCTTTAAAATGAATATCTTAAATGTCTTTATATAACCTTCTTTTCCTTTATATAACCTTCTTTCCCCAGTATAGATAAGATTTGAGGTGTGTGTGTATGTATGAGTGTTGGAACGCTCCACATTGTAATCTGTGGGCATTTGAAAAGACCCACGTGGAAGGTTTAAATACTGATGAATGGAAGGAATCCTGCTTTGTGTTAGTCAACATAAATTATGGCCCAAGCAACTAAGAGAAAGGCTATATTTAAATTTTGACTGACCCCCAAACTGTATGTGTAATGGAAAACTACTATTAAACTTCATGTCAGAAGAAACCACCTCTAATTAAATTTTTTTTTCCTGAAAACGGTCTATATTTTTCAGATGAAAATTGTAACCCTCAAAGTAGTTTCAAAAGTTTCATCCTAATAAACTTTGATTAGTACCTACTAAAGCCAATTAAACCATTAAGACACACAAAAGGAGAAATTTAACAAGGCATTTTTATTCATCCTTATTTAAAAAAATGGTTATTTTGCAGTCACAACCCTTTAGTGGAGTAAGGATAGGGTGCCCTTGTTTATTGCTAATCTAGGCTTATGCTTTTAAAGTAAATGGCTCGGGCGCCTGGGTGGCTCAGTTGGTTAAGCGACTGCCTTCGGCTCAGGTCACGATCCCGGGTCCTGGAGTCCCGGGATCAAGTCCCGCATTGGGCTCCCTGCTCAGCAGGGAGTCTGCTTCTTCCCTCTCATGCTCTCTATCTCTCATTCTCTCTCTCTCAAATAAATAAATAAAAAATCTTTAAAAAAAATAAAGTAAATGGCTCATTTGTGATTTGAGACCATTTTAAGGTTAGCTGGGCTTCAATTAAAAAAAAAATGCTAATAAACAAAAAGCCATTACAGCTAAATTTACCTTTACCTTTTTTCTTCCTGTATCATGATGTATGAATTTACAAGATTAACAAAGTAGAGTATAGAATTTGTGGTTAATGGGTAGACTTCTATAGGCCCAGAAGTAGATGGATTCTAAGCTCTAAAAAAATCAATATGTAAGGGAAAAACGGCGGAGATGTGAGCATACCAAATTCAGCTCTTTCAGTCTATATCATCCCACTTGGGACGGGATTTGTTGATCTTAAGAAAACGTCTCAGGGGTAGAAACTGAATATAAACTCTCATTTAATATGTTGCCAATAAATTAAGGAACCTCTCCAAAGGCCCCCAGGTAATGGGCAACCCAAAAAGCAATCAATATGCTCAAACTAAATTGTAAACTCTGAAAAATGACATCTGCTCTATAAGTGGGTTAAAATGAAGCAGAGGGAATGATGTCATTGAGGATAGAGAATGGGGCTGATGTTGGCACAATCATTGAAAGCTGGGCCTGCAACTCAGGGGGGCCTAAACTATAACTTCCTACCTGTGTGACTTTGGCCAAGTTTTTAAACCTCTCTGAGCCTCAGTTATACAACTGAGCTAATAAAATTCACCACACTGTGTTGGCATAAGAAATAAATTGGAAGTACTTTGATAAGTCTTGGGCACACAGTTTTTACTCAAAAAAATCAAAATTGTAATTGTTATCATTTTTTATTATAACTACATAAAGTTGGACACAGCATTTTTTTCCCCCACTGTGACTCTAATAGTGCTCAGTTATCTCTGACAATAGTTAAGACTGCAGTAATTTAAGTGACGCCATTTATACAATCTTTTTGTCTGTGTTTGTTCTTTCTCCCCTTAAATGTACACTTTGGCTCTTGGTGGCACTCTTGCTATAGTCTCTCAGATCTCCCTGTGTTCTCTTCAGTCTCTTCAAATTGGTTCACACTCTGAAAGAGATGGCTATTTAAAAACTCGCCAGTGGCTCCTCTTTATTATGAGGTTAAGGGAACTGTGTTTATGGCAGGGGCAAGGCACCCCTGTCTCCTCTGGCACTATGGACCCTGTCCCTGGACCCATGAAATCTTATTTCCTCTGCCTGGAACTCTCCTCTCCCTTTCTTTTTACCTTCAGGACCACCACATCTGGCTGTGTATTTTGTGCAACCTCAGCATTTTTCAGATCTCTTTCTAAGATGGTATACTTTGGAAACTATTTAAAGGTATTTATTTGTTTCATGGTACAAAATGTCTTTTTTGAGATGGACATAACTGGTGAGGCATAAAACTAGGAATTTCAATTCTTCAGAGTCCAAATTCCATCTCTTTGCATTTCTCTCCACTGCATTTCATTTTTGGCAAATGCTAGCTCCTTTTATGCCTGATATTTCAAAGTCGCCTTCTATAACCAATACCCAAATGCTAGGCTTTAACAGCATTCATTGCAAACTTTTATATCTACTTCCATACACTTGATGGTAGCTAATATTTCTCCAGTCCAGAACTAATCTAAGAACCTCTTAATTTACTCATTACATCCCAAACTCCCAGCAGTATATACCACAAAATGTTTAGAATAATTTTCCTAACTTTCAGGTCTGATATTGTCTCTCCCTGCTCTTCAAAAAAAACTTTGAGGCTAATTTTTTTTCTTTAAAGATTTATTTATTTTTTGAGAGAGAGAAAGAGAGAATGTATGTGAGCAGGGTGAGGGAGAGGGAAACAAGCAGACTCCCTGCTGAGCGAGGAGCTTGATGCAGGGCTCAATCTCAGGACCTTGAGATCATGACCTGAGCTGAAGTCAAGAGTCAGTCGCTTAACCGATTGAGCCATCCAGGCACCCTGAGGCTAATTTTGTATATATCTTAGATAAACTATCTACAGCATCAGACATATCTGCAAATAGCCCACCATATCTCTCCCCACCTCCCACCAGACTGCACTGAAGGGCGGGGACTGAATCTTGTTCACTTTTGAACCAACCCCTCACTCACAAATGCAGTAACAACAATCCAACCCCTAAGAAAGTGGCACTTAACTAAATATGATGCTTAACTTCATGATCACATAGAATGTGACATTGACCGAGTAGCTACTGTCAGGTTCCAAGAAGAAATCATAATTCATGTTAAATTGTTCCTTGAAGTATTTTAGCCTTTAGAAAAAGATAGATTCTTAACTGTCATAGAAGCTGTAAGCTACACTTTTCAGGTAAGCAAACTAAGAAGTACTAATAATGAAGAGAAGAAAACATTTGAACGGAAGCAATTCCTGCATCCTCTGTCTGGGAAAACATAGGGAAGAAAGAAAACATCAGATCTGACGCCATTTTCAGGCAACGTGGTTGAGTTAGAAGAAATGAATGATTTCAGGAAACTTATTTTGTGGCTCTAATATCTTTAGTAGGGCATGAAGGCCTACCCTTCACTGCTGCCCTTTGCCTCCTCCATTCATCTTGAACAACAGAGTTCTACATCAAAGTGATTAGCTGCTGGACGTTTCAGCATATTAATATGATATTCCAGTTAATTCAAATAAGGAGCACCATTGCTCTTAGAAGCCAATGATCATAGGAAAGCCATGATTAGTCATGTCAGGTTGAAAATTTCATCATTCTCAGGCTTCTTACATAACTAAATTGTCAGAAAACTACAGTCCTTGAAAGAGAAGACTGCCGTTTACCACCATTTCAGGTAGAATGGAAACAAACAGAAATGGCACAAAACAGAGATGAACAAAAATGAGCAAAAGTCGAAGCATGAGAAAGAAGAAATTATTTAACTACTACTTTGTGTTCTGCGGTAGCAGCTCCACATTCCAAGTCTAAAAATGGTCTACAGCATCCAAGATACTCTTCACCAGTTGGCAACACTTCTACCATATGCTTGTCATTTGAGCTTTTTCCTATCACTGGAGAATAAGCTGAAACCAGCCAATCACACCAAATGTGCCTTTCAGAAGAGAGTCCTCTACTTCACTATAATAGGAAAATGAACATACCTAAAAGATAATGAAATTAGTATCAGCAAATTTCAAATTACCTTATAAAAAAGATACAGTAAGGATTTTGTACAACTGTACTTTTAGTAACTTTTAAAATACAAAAGCCTCAAACCTCATATTTGCACTAAGAAATACAAAAAAATATTGACATGTGTTACATGGAATGCATAATTTTATTGTGCTAACTGAATTGTTAAAATTTGGAAATGTCTTCCATGTTTTAGTATGATATAGCATTGTAACTGGCAGACATTAAAGAAATCAGTGAAATTCAGGGTGTAGTACTTAATTTCGTACCAATTCTTTTTATAAAAGTACATGTAGTGGATGTATATAGTACATAGAATGTGACTAGACATAATTTTCACTGCCTAAAGTTATAGAAAAATAAGTCTTAAGGGAAAAAATTTAAAACCTCTGTTTAGAGAGTAAACACATCCCTTTTTAAAGCAGCTTGAATTTACTTCTAACTGGCTTACATTCAGGAATCAGATTTCCTAGGACTGACTTGGTCAAACTTCTAATAGCTGTGACTGAGAAAATGTTCTCACCTGGTTGCAGAATGCTTCTAAGCGATTCCAGCAAGCACTGACAGTGAGCAGCTTGTTTGACCTATGGTGGAGAATGGGAACTGTGGCATGTTATAAATTGGCCTTTGCACATTCTCTGCAACTTTTCCCATTGATAAGTGGGGTCTGTGTTCCCTTACCCATGGAAATCTTGGTGAACTTAGAAGGATGTTTTTAGAAGGAAGTGACACAATATGTCTTCTTGGGGCTAGGTCGTAAAAAAGGCCATGCAACTTCTACCTGGTTCTTCTGGATTGCTTGCTTTTGGAATGGTTTTTGGTGTACCTTATTAGGGTCTGAGTGTCATGCTGTGGGAAGTCCATGCCGCACAGAGAAGACACGTACATAGGTGCTCCAGGTGATAGTTTCAGTCTCTGCGTGATTCCAACCCAGGTGCCAAACAAGTGAGTGAAGAAATCTCTAGGTGATTCCAGCCGCTTGGCTCTTCCTGATGAAGGCTCCAGATTTTGCAGGCGGGGGCAAGGCTTCCCCTCTGTGCCCTTTTCACACTCCTGACCCACAGATTCATGAGCATCATAAAATATTTGCTATTTTATGCTACTAAGATTAGGGCAGTAATCAGGAAAAAAACTAATGATTATCAAGGTAATTTCATATATTAAATTAGTGTATTTAGAAATTTACATATAGTTCATTTTATCTTTACCACAAACTAAGAGACCGGTATTTTTAGTTTGCTTACACATGAAATACTGGAGTTCCGAGAAGTTAAGTTTACTGAGACTACTCTTTTTTTTTTAATTTTATTATGTTAATCACCATACATTACGTCATTAGTTTTTGATGTAGTGTTCCATGATTCATTGTTTGCGTATAACACCCAGTGCTCCATTCAATACGTGCCCTCTTTAATACCCATCACCAGGCTAACCCATCCCCCCACCCCCTCCCCTCTAGAACCCTCAGTTTGTTTCTCAGAGTCCATCGTCTCTCGTGGTTCGTCCTGAGACTACTCTTAACTGGGGGGTTGAAATTGAAAACCAGGTTTGCCCATGTCTGAAGGCCATTTTTTTTTAACTATTGATTTTATTTCCCAGTCATGTTTATAAAAGCTGAAAAAAGGAGGCATCCTGTTTAATGGTTGTTTTAATGTTTCTCAAACTCAGTACCTAGACACTGTCAAACATGATTCAAATGAACACTCCATCATTTCAGTCAAAAAATACTTTTGCATAACATATTCTGGAGGGAGGGAGGGCAGGCAGTTGCTGAGTTAATATTTCAGTTAGTCTGATACTGACTTTTAGTAGATGCTTTTGACATGCTTTTTGAAAGGATAGATGAAAGAATGAATGAATTAACCAGCTCATAGTAGCTTAGTAGCAGAGTTCCTTGAGGAACTTTCTAAAAGACCGATTGATGCCTTCGTAGAACAATGTAATAATCTTCCATGATCATATTTGTTGTTTTTCTATTCTGTTTATCATAAGAGGGATAGATATACCTCTCATTACTTCAAACTAGTAAGATTCCTTATTTAAGTGGACACTTAATAGTTGCTGATAATGTCTTAAACTGGAATGCATAGAATGGGGGTGCAGAATGAATCAGGATTCATGAGGTTGAGCTACTGTCACAAAATGAACTTGAAATGACTGGACACTAAAAATAGGTGTCTTACACATCTTATTGAGCTACTATAAGATTTTAAAAGGCAAGACACAGGAAACATTTTTAATGATTTGGAAGTTAATTTTTTTTTAAGATTTTATTTATTTATTTGACAGAGAGAGACACAGTGAGAGAGGGAACACAAGCAGGGGGAGTGGGAGAGGGAGAAGCAGGGAGAGTGGCAGGCAGAGGGAGAAGCAGGCTTCCCGCCAATCAGGGAGCCTGATGCGGGGCTTGATCCCAGGACCCTGGGATCGTGACCTGAGCTGAAGGCAGACACTTAACGACTGAGCCACCCAAGGGCCCCTGATTTGGAAGTTAATATTAACAAGAGACTTTTTTATATAAAATTTTATCAAAATATTGCCATCTTTAAAGAAACAATACTAATGTGTTGACTGAAGTCTTTTATATTAATATTTCTCTCTATGACACTAAAAATCAGGTAGGTAAATAAAAATAAGAGTGTAATCTAATACAATGAGTTCAATACATCTGGTATTATTTCTAAATTATTAGGTTAATGATGCTTTTAAGTGAAAAGTAGCTTCAGGAAGTCATAGGGGCTTGTAAGGTTAGGCACTTAAACTGATGGGAACCTGACCCATTCATCTCAGATCCATCATGACCCAATCTCATATTGATTTTATTTCATAATGGATTATTTCCACATTGTAAAAATTTTATAGGGGAAATTTTACTATAAATATATGAGCAAAACAATTAATGAAAAAAGTTGGTTTGTAATGAAAAATTCTTTTTATTAAAGTATAATTGACATACAATATCCTGTTAGTTTCAAGTATATGTTATAGTGGCTCAGTTTTTTTATACATTATGAAATGATCCTCACTATAAGTCTACTTACCATCTGTAACCATACAAAGTTATTATATTATTGACTGTATTCCCTATGCTGTAATTACATCCTCATGACTTATTTATTTCATTACTGGAAGTCTATACCTCTTAATCCCCTTCACCTATTTTGCCTTCCCTCCCAACCACACCCCCCCTTTGGCAACCAACAATTCATTTCCTGTATCTGTGAGTCTGTTTCTGTTTTGTTTTGTTTATTCATTTGTTTTGACTTAAAATTCCACATATAAGTGAAATCATAGAGTATTAATCTTTCCCTATTGATTTATTTTACTTAGCCTAATAATCTCTAGATCCATCCATGCTTTGCAGATGGCAAAATTTCATTCTTTTTATGGCTGAGCAAGATTCCAGTGTGTATGTGTGTGTCTGTGTGTGTACATAATATCTATTATATATAATAGATATATAATATATAATATAATTATAATATATTATATATAATATATGGTGTCTCTATATAAATATACATACCATATTTTCTTTATTCATCTATTGATGGACACTTAGGTTGCTCTCATATGTTGGCAGTTGTAAATAATGCTGCAGTGAACATAGAGATGTATATATCTCATCAGATTGGTGTTTTCATTTTTTGATAAATATCCCAAAGTGGAATTGCTAGATCGTATGATAGTTCTATTTTTAATTTTTTGAGGAACTTCTCCATACTGTTTTTTATAGTGGCTGCACCAATTTGCATTCCCAACATTAGTGATTTGTGGATTTTCATAAAATGAACACTGTTCCCTTAATTTTGAATTTGCATCGACTTCTTGCTAAGCCAAAATTAAATATGGCTCTTTAAATGGTTGTTTTTTCTCCAGATCCTACTCATCCTCATTTAAGAGTCTCAATGATAAATTTGAGCCAGAGTACCCACTGCCATTTACAAAATTATAAATTGTGGTTACTATCTTGAGGAGGAGATAACTGATGGACATGTTATAAATTGAGTTCCATGTAACAATACATTAAGTTACAAAATAAAACTCTAAACTATGGACTTTTAAGTTACTGTGTGTGTAACAATTTTTGCATATCTGTGGTGGGAGAAATAGGAATCAAGGAAGATAGGTAAAATCATTTATTCTTTTCATATTTTTAAAAGTTATTTTAAAGATTTATCTATTTATTTGGCGGGGGGAGAGAGAAAGAGGGTGAGAGAAACTCAGGCAGACTCTGCCTTGAGTGCAGATCCTGCTGTGGGGCCTGATCGCACCACCCTGCTGATCACGACCTGAGCTAAAACCAAGAGTTGGCTCTTAACTGACTGTGCCATCCAGGCAACCCTCTTTTCACATATATATATTTTTAAAGATTTTATTTATTTATTTGACAGAGAGAGACACAGCGAGAGAGGGAACATAAGCAGGGGGAGTGGGAGAGGGAGAAGTCGGCTTCCCATGGAGCAGGGAGCCCGATGTGGGGCTCGATCCCAGGACCCTGGGATCATGACCTGAGCCGAAGGCAGACCCTTAACGACTGAGCCACCCAGGTGCCCCTCTTTTCATATTTTATTTAGGCACTGCAGGTAGGACATCATCTCATTTTAAGGGCTTTATAATATAATTGATTTATAGATAGATACATTAAAAAAGTATTATTACAGATATCATGAAAAATTTTATAGGGATTACAGTGAGAGCACCAAGGAGAGAGCTTGGTAATTCTACTTGGGATTAAAGTTTAAGGGGCATGATAAATTAATTGAGATGTTTTTATTTTTCATTTATTTAGTTTTTAAAGATTTATTTGTTTATTTGAGAGAGCATGTGTATGTGTGGGGGACAGAGGGAAAGAATCTTCAGGTGGAGTCCCTGCTGAGTGGGGAGCTTGACATGGGGGGGCAGGGGGATGCTGGATCCCACAACCTTTGAGATCATGACCTGCTCTGAAACCAAGAGTCGATGCTCAACTGACTGAGCCATCCAGGTGCTCATGAGATGTTTTAAAATAAAACATAATTTTTAAAATTCAAAATTGTCTAATTCATATTTTATCAACGGTTTTGTTTTTCAGTACTGAAAATAAATATTAAATGCCTCTTTGGTGTACTGTTTCTTAACTGCTCCCTGGTTTCCCCCTGCTACCCTTACAGATTAGCAATCCCTCTACCAACATTTTCTTCCTACACAATGAATCTCATCTTAATTTTAGCATGAATAAAACAAAGTAAGGATGATGAATCAACTACCAGAAGGTCACATCAAGATATTCTAGAAGCAAATTAAAGTGACATTTGCTTAATAAACTCCCTTTACATTCATGTACTGGCTTGCCTCCATTAAAAGTAAATATTCAGAGACACTATGATTTAACTAAAAAGTAACAATAACATTTTGAATTCTCCCAATTCTTCATGTCCAAAGACATTAGGTCTCACATTTTCCTCAATTTCAATGAAGACTGTTTTCCTTACTTTCTGCCATATACTTTCATAAAGTATAAAAGACAGATTACTAACGATTTTCTGTTGTGCTGTGTAATTTTTAAAAATGAGATTCATTGTTGCCAGTAATATGCATGGCTTAATAAATTTTTTCTCCACATAAGTGTGTCACTCATAATTTTAGAACTTGCTATGAGTGATTCTTGGGGAGGGGTTGTGAAGTCTGGACGTTGCCTCCCAAGCAAACTGTCTTAGGGGAAATGGGACTACCTGGACCACAAAAAGAGCTGTGATTTCTATATTGTCCAGTGTTTCTACCCTGCACAACAGTTTCTAGAAGAGGAAGGATGTTTATTGCTTCAGTATTACATTTAATTAAGAAGACTCCATGCCACAGCTGATCTCCCAGTGTCTATTTGGTTGAAGTCTCTGAATTCACTTGGCCTCTATTTTCCAGATGCACAACCCAGCCAATAGGATGGTTGGGCTAGAAGAGATTGTGGTATCAGTGGTTTTGCATATATCTAACTAGAATGTCCTCTCCATCCAGTTTTTTTTTTTTAAAGATTTTATTTATTTATTTGACAGAGAGAGACACAGCAAGAGAGAGAACACAAGCAGGGGGAGTGGGAGAGAGAGAAGCAGGCTCCCCACTGAGCAGGGAACCCAACGCGGGGCTCGATTCCAGGACCCTGGGACCATGACCTGAGCCGAAGGCAGACGCTTAATGACTGAGCCATCCAGGCGCCCCTCTATCCAGGTTTTGAAGCAGAGAAGCCATCAGCAAATTTATCCTTTTCTTAATCTTACAGTGACTTCTCTAAGAGGCCTCACTGCCTTTTTCCTCCCATTTGGTCTTGGTCAGGCATCATAGCCTAGGTTTGTAAACTGTAAACCTTCAAAGGAGTAAAAAATTCTTGGCCCCAGGAGGCCCTCTCCTAAGTAAATTTGTGGGCACATCAGAAATGTGCTCTTAATGACTGCACCATAATTCTATGTTCTACACATGTGCTTGTTTATTCCGGGACCTTGCTGAAGTTGCCTTGTGGCCCAATATAGGGGTAATTTTTATAATTATACTACCAGCACTTGAAAAGAAGCTGTAGTACAGAGTTTAGTATATAGCTATTTGATCATGTTTACTGATGTCTTATTCAAGGATCCTTTCTATCTGATTTTTCTACTTAATCTGTCAAATGTTTAGGTGTCTCTATATGGTTTCTTTATTTCTCCTTGTATTTCTGGAATTTGGGTTCTTATATTTCATTACTGTCTTATTTGGAACATAAAGATTAATTATATATTTATTATAGATTTCATCTTTCAACATTTTAGATTTTCTGAATCATACCTTTCTGATACTATTGTTTTAATCCTGCTTTCTGCCTTTATTTCCCATGCCATGTCTTTGTCCATCATCTCGTTTGTAGCTGTAGTTACCCTTACTGGGTTCACATGATCTACTGATCGTGCATCTTCATGTGTTTTTACAACAAAAAAAGTCTGTTTTTTCATAAGTTTCTTTTTTTTCATTTTTTGTTATAACATTGTTTTACCAAATTTCTAACTCATATGAGTTTGTTTTTTATTTCTAAAGCTTTCTATTTTGATTTCATTCATGCCATATTGTTTCGTTGCTATGCTGTACATAACATTTTTTTTTACCATTTGCCAATAATTTGAAAGAATGGAAGATTTAAAAACATTAATGTTTAAGTTTACACTTCTAAATTATATATTTAAACATATATTCCTCAAATTTCAACATAAGAATGAAACAATATTTTGTAAAATGAAGAAAGCTTACACATACAAGTCTTTTCTGCTCCTTTCTTGGGGACAAATATATATTGAAATCTTGACCATAGATTGTTGACCATGTTAAGTTACATCCTGTTTTGGTCCTCTAAGTATAATCCTTTTTTTTTTTAAAGACTTAATTCTATTTGCTAATACAGTGTTAAGATCAATATTTTTCCTCTAATACATTTATTGTGAATTCTTTATTTTGGTCTGTTTCTCATCTTGAAATGGACTTTTGAAAAAGGGTACATGGGTGATATCTTTCCTGAGTTTTATTCTTGCTAAGCAATATTTTCTGTGATCCTGGAATACATAAATGACAACTGCACTGGGCATATCATTTTTTTTTTGTTCTCTCAGATTAAAACTTTGTGGAGATTTTTTCACTTGCCTTTTGCCATTGAGGATTCTGAGGTGAAACCTAAGAAACAGCAACAATGACAAATTCTAGCAAATTTATTAAATGTCAAGGTTAAGGAAAGAATCTTAAAAGCCATCTAAAACATCCAGGGAGAAGAATGAGGTCACTAGCAAAGGTTTCTGCATCCAACTTTTGCTTTTCCATTTGTTCAAGTTGTTTGTATTTGGTCACTATTTTTGGAGCTTATATGAAGTTATTGTCTTTCTCTGAGTAAGATTGTTTTGATTTGTGAATATTTTAGTTCATTTGGTGTCCTCAGGAAAGATGCTCTATAGTCAGACATACTACCATTCTTCTCAAGAGTTGTATTTTCTCCCTTTAATACAAATACAATAAAATAATTAAGAAATAATTTGACTAAGTTTATCACAAAAATCTGCAGCAGTATTTTTTTAAAAAATTACAACTTCAAGCAACTAAAATTTAGGTTGTCTGAGCTTCTGGAGGTTTTAGATGGGCAAAGAGGTCCAGAGATTAACCTATGTATTAAATTTATTGCCTAGATATTTAATGTCAACTCCAGGAATATAACAAGGTTTTTATGCTACCACCCACAATTTTATCTTCCACTTTATGTTGTTTCTCAACATATATTTGTGAGTTAATATGGCTGGTAGAAAAAAACACCAATTCTGAATTGATTATGACTCAAATGTAAATGAAATTTATTGTGATTATACTAGATTCTGATATTTTGCTTGGGATGTTCCCAGCTGCTGGGAGTTTTGTAGATAGAGCCCTTCATTGTCAGCTTTCTTCTAGGATTTCTTTGGCTGCAGAGAGCTGCATCACCCATTGTCACGACCCTTCCCAGAGTAGCCTCACCCAAAGACTGACTGATATATGGGGTAAAAGGCCCATTTGTCTGATACCAACTCAGACACCTCTGAAGGGCCATCTGAGCTCCAGAACTCCCTGTAGGTTCAGCTGAGGACTTTGTTGAGATTGTATTACTGCTCATCTTCTCTCTCTGCCAATATTGCGTCCTCTTTTTTCCCCTTCTATAGGTTTTAATAGAACACTGCCTAATAAACTTCTTGTACCCATTCTTCATTTCAGATTCTTGGGCAACCCAACCCAATTTGAGGATTAAAAAACAACCCTCTTTGGTACTAATATAGTTGGATCTATTTTTCTTTTATAGCCTGAATCTATTTTCATTTTCACCATAGGAGTACAAAAGAACATGCTTCAGTCCCTGAGGTTTATTTGATTTTATATTTGTGAAGCTTGTTGTGCAGCCAATAAGTATTTGTTGTACCAGATTCTGGGCCAAGTGCTGGTGATTGAGTATTATAGACAAAGCTATAGAACTCTGACCTATTGAAATATTATTAAAAAGTCTCTCAGATAAAAATCAGTAATCACATGAATAGGTAAGATATTTTCATAGTATAATAAGTACTATGAATGGAAACATAAGAGAGAAAAAAAGGGTTGAAGATAGAGTGAAATAAGCTAGGATTAAGAAAGATCACCTTGAAGAAATGACATACAAACTGAGGACTAAGAGATGAAAAGATCACAAGACAATTCCAAGGAATGAGAAGAGCACATGCCAAGACTCTGTGACATGAGAATACTTGGTGTGTATGGGTAACTGAAGTTCAGTATGGCTGTAACATGATAAACAAGGGAGGGATGCATGATATGAAGTTGCAGACATGGTTAGAATTGGGGGCGCTGATGTAGGGTGTGTGTTTCTTCCATAAGCATTGAGGAACTTTGAAAGGTTTAACCAGGGCAGTGACATGATGTAGTTACTTTAAAAAAATGATTACTGTCTTTGCCATGTAGAGAAAAGATAGTAGTGGTGGTGGTGGGGGGACTGGAAATGTGCAAGTATGTTAGGGACCCACTGGAATATTGAACTTAGGAGTTGATAGTGGTTCAAACTAGCATGGTTCTTATAGGGATAGAGTTGCATGAATGCATTAGAGACACATTTTCAAGTTTGAAATGGTAGGATCACAGATTGGATATGCACAAGAAGATGGTGAAGGAAGGGATAGCTATGAGTATACTTATGTGTGGGGTTGAGAAACTGAGTGTATGGTGGGGCCATTCATGAAAAGACTCCAGGACAGCAAGGGGATTTTGGAATTTTTTGGGAAAATAGGAGAGGCTGGGCTCTGGATCCCTTATAAAGGAACTTACAGCAGAAACAGAGACAATTCTGTTGAATGGAGTAGGGTGGAAGAGAGTACAAATGCAAATTTGTTAAATAGCCTTACAGAGGAGTGCCAGGGTGGCTCAGTCCTTAAGTGTCTGCCTTTGGCTCCGGTTATGATCTCAGGGTCCTGTGATAAAGCCCTGTGTCAGGCTCCCTGCTCAGCGGGGAGTCTGCTTGGGATTCTCTCTCTCCCTTCCCCCCCCCCCCCGCTCATGCTTTCTCTCTCTCTCTCAAATAAATAAATAAAATCTTAAAAAAAAATAGCTTTACAGAATTCAATAGAACATGAAGTAGTACCTAGCCCAATCTTTGGATTATAGAGATGAGCAAACAGGCTCAGAAACTATAGGGGCGCCTGGGTGGCTCAGGCATTAAGCGTCTGCCTTTGGCTCAGGTCATGATCCCAGGGTCCTGGGATCGAGCCCCGCATCGAACCCCGCATCGAGCCCCGCATCGAGCCCCGCATCGAGCCCCGCATCGAGCCCCGCATCGAGCCCCGCATCAGGCTCCCTGCTCCACGAGAAGCCTGCTTTTCCCTCTCCCACTCCCCCACTTGTGTTCCCTCTCTCGCTGTGTCTCTCTCTGTCAAATAAATAAATAAAATCTTAAAAAAAAAGAAACTATAAACAACCTGTCAAAATCATATAGCAAGCCAAGGAATATTTTGCCCATTCAGTTATACATTGTTTTTTAAAATAGTTGTGATTATTTTAGAGGTTTTATTTACTTCCTCAATTTTTCACTTGTAAATAAAGTTTTGTTTAAAAATTCTTTCCATTTTTCACTTTGCTTTATCATAATTTTGTGTAAAATCCAATTCAAAAATTATATTGAAATTGAGCTATTGAATTTTACACTGACAATGCATTCTGAATGAAATTCCAAATGATAAATGTGTAGAAAAATCCTTTTGATAAGGATAATTTTAATTAGTTGAAAGGTAAAAGGTTTATAATATTTACATATGAGTATCATCTTTTTAAAAAATCTTTTTAAATTATATATGCAGCCAGGCTTCTAGTAATTGTATATATATCGTGGAAATATTTTTCAAGAGAAATGAATTGGAAATGTTGGAGTATTATGTAAAAAAAAAAATCTTTGCAAGAAAAAAAAGATCTATCCTCTTGTGAAGGATTGCTTTAGCCACTTTGAAAGGTAGAGGTGAAAAAGAAGTTAAACATATCAACATGATTAGCAAATGTGTGCTTAGAAATGTCTTATAGTTGAAAGCAGAATTGTATTACTACCTTTGTAGGGTTTATTCTTTTCCTCCATATTTACGTGACTGTCATCTATAGAGATTATGGGAATTTTAAAAATTGATGAGAGTTAAACACCACCATAGCACTTTACTGAATACATAATAAAACATTTCCATCCTCTAAGAAGCTTTTAAAAACATGTTCCATTATCAGTATAGTTAGGTGAGCGTGCTTCACATGTTCACGTTTTCTTGTTTCTTCAGCTGAGAATCCTTTTATAATCTTCTGAGGTTGATGCTGTGATGGTGTTTTTTAGCTTGATTATTTTCATTTGCTCTTTCATTCCTCATCTTTATGTATATTTACATTTTGTGTGTTGAAATGCTCTTTTTTTTTCAAATATTTTATACAGAAATGTGAAAGGTACAGCTACATAAATGAGAGTAAATTGTCATTTATGTCACATGGCAGTTTAAATATAATTTTACTTTATCTGGTATTTACTTTTTTAGTTTCTGAGGTTCTCATCATTGATACTTCATAAAATTTTTCCAAGTGTATCTTAAAATATCCAAATGCTGCTAATCATTTTCTGTAATACTCTTAAGGGATATTAATGGAGATGTAAAAGAGATTTACAGAGAAAATTAGGCTCCTGAATTGGAGATTGTGTTCCTACTATGGACTAACATAGATAATACACATCATAGAGGAATAAAGATGATACATGTCCTAGAGGAATAAAAAAAAAAACATCTGCTGCAGCCTGGCTAGCTATGTGACCTCAGGCAAATTTCATAGTGTGTCTAGACCTTATCTCCTTCATCTCTAGTAAGAAACTTTTGGCAAATGCCATATATTAGTCTTTTAAAGCCTCTACTTTTAAGATTCTAGGACGTCTGCTCTAGGTGGGAGATGGCAGTATCTTTATTTACATATTGAATTCCATGTGAAAATATTAAAATGGAATTTTGCTTTTCTGAGTAATATTTTGCATTTTTCTTCTTCTCCTTTGGGAGATTTATGCAGTTTCCTCAGAAAGCAACTGATAGAATGGGAGAGGGGTCAAGTGATAGGAGCCAGGGATCAAGGAAAAACAACACAAGGATGCTTTGGGGGAAAATACAGTAAGGCTGGGGAATACTTCCCTCCAACAAAAGGACCAGGGTCACAATTCTACCCCTTTATAAGCTGATCTGCCCTTTAAAATGTCTGGGTACACAGAAGTCCCACTCATTGCTGGGCTTAAACTAAATCCTTCTCATGTGCACCCTCCTATGAGAGAAAAAAGAATATTGGTGGAGGTTCAGTCTAAGAAATGAGTAATGATATCTAGTCGACATTCCTAGACTGTAAATCTTTACATATCTCTCAGCCTAATGAGGTGATTTATTGTCCCATAATGCACAGTGAATCATATAGACACTTCTTTGTGATCACACTGCAGAATGGAACTAAATACTAAATACCAAATAGAATTCCCATGATTCTTATAGATGTCATTCATGTGGCATATTTATACTCATTTTTTTTTCCTTCTACAGCAATTCATATTCTCTGCTTTTAGGCTGCTTATGGAATTTTGGGGGGTCATTTAAATAATATTATTCCATTGAGAAATGCCAGGTAGAAATTTTAAGTAGAAAGGCTATCTTGTTTTATCTTAAATAGCTTTGCCACAAAAATTTTGAAAAAACACCAAAAACCAAAAAAAGAAAAATCCCTCAAAAAACAAACAAAAACCCACCCCACAAACCTCTGACTCTTTTTAGGATTTGAATATTTTTCGAGCTACTTCATAACAGTTTCTTGTGGATGATATTTGGTATTGCCTTTATTAATCTATAGTAATACACTGTGTTCCAAAAGTTATTGGCGAGGCTTAAAAAATCAGCCATGCATAAATAAAGTTAATGAAATAAGAGAGGAAACCACAGTCAGGAAATGGAAGGTAGAAGCAAATGTATTAACGGTGAATTGAACAGGGTTTGGGCTTTGGAATGAGGCAACCAGAGTTCAAAAATCTTGTCTGTGATTTACTAGCTCTGTGACCTTGGAGAAGTTACTTAAAATATCTGTCAGTTTAGTAGATGATATTAGTGGCAACTTCATAGAATTATAACAAATATTATATAAAAGACTTTGCTTACTATCTGGAAGAGCAAGATTATAAGATCTATAAGATTATTAAATGTTAGTTGCATTTTTGTTAATTTTACCATTATTATTATAATTGTGGTATATTCCTTCATTGACATGAAATTTGGGCATAAAGGCAATTACAAAACAGGGCTCTCAATCTTAGTATATGAATCACTCGGGTCTTTCAAAGTGCAAATTCTGATTCAATAGGTATGATTTCTGAGAAGCACCAAGGGATGCTGATGCTCTTAGTCCACAGACCACACTTTGTGTAGGAGTGAATCCATATATATAGACTGTCATGATTTCATCAGAAGTAAAAGTTTGTCAGTTTCTCAAATAAAACAGAATTATAGATTTAAATATTGATCCCTATGTTTTCACCATTTATCATTTTTCTCTCACCACTATAGGTATAATGCAGACTAAAAGCAAAGAAAAAATTTGAAATAATCTTCCTGTGTTCATTTATTCAACCACCTCTGGGTTACTACTACTGATTACTTGCTGTAGGAGATAGAAAGGCAACTTTGACATAGCTCCTCAAGAATCTATCCCTCTATAAGCCTCTTTTCAGAGGAATCCAAAAAATACATAAATAACCATAATTCAAGAGAGAAACTGAAAAGTGCAATAAAATATCTAGACAGGGTGATAGAGGTATTCAGAGTAGGGGGAAATGATCCCCAAATAATATGTATATGTAACATTAATTTAGCTATTTTTTCTTAGGCAGACCTCAGCTAACCGTCAAAGTGAATTTGGAGCCTTTCTCATATCTTGCCTTTAGTTGCCATATCTTACTATATCTTGAAATTCTCAGTTTCTTCATATACTAATAGCAAACACTTGGTGCATACTATCTATCTGGAACTATTCTGTGTGCTTTATTTACATAGATTGATAAATACCACAAGCCATGAAGTAGGTAGAGTTATTTTTCTCATTTTACAGATGAAGAAATGGAGAAACAGAATCATTAAATTAACTCAGGTTTCTGAAATATCTCTCACCAGGCATGTTTACCCCCTTCCAAATTGTAATGACCTCTTGGAGCCTGTTCTCTTTGAAATCCCCTCCTGCTTTGCTCTAATCTTTTCATTCTTGCCATCATAATTGACCTCTCAATTCTTTCAAGTAACCCCATGTTGCAAGATGATTCCATCTTTTCATGAGCACAGCAGATCTTCAGATATGTTTGTTATAGGAAGCAAATGGACAAATATATAAACGCATGCTAAATTTTAGTGCATGATATAATTGTCTAAAGATTTGTCTATTCCTCTGCCAAATATATTTATCTTTAGTAGCAAACCCCTGACACATTCAAAGGCATGACTCCAGGGGTGAGAATTTTAGCCTGTGGGAGAAGATGGTAGGTTCTAGTGACAACTCACTTTTATAGCACTGAGACAGGCTTCTCTTTCTCCTATGTGCTGATCAACACAGTACATTTTATTTTTTTGAGGTGTAAATGAATGCCTCTTTTATTCAGGAAAAAAAAAGTTTGGAACACTGAAGGATTCGATCCTGTAGAGGTCCTTTGCTAAGTTATCTGTTATTTTTATGTTACGCTTTAAGTGTGTGGACAATGTTTAGAGTTATGAATTAATGAACGTTTTCAGATCCATTCAGAAAAAGCAGGTTGTTTTTTTCCTCTTTTAGAAACTTTTTGATTTTTGTGGAATATTTTTTTCCTCCCAACTTATTATTTTTTTTTTATTGGAAAGAGGGGCAGAGGGAGAGAATCTTAAGCAGGCTCCACACCCAGGGCACAGCTCCACACGGGGGGCTCTATCCCACCACGCTGACACCATGATCTGAGCTGAAATCAGGAGTCAAGACACTTAACTGACTGAGCCACACAGGGGCCCCTGCTTACTTATTTATACTCCCTTTTCTAGCTCCACTTCATGAATACCTGTACACAAATAAAATTGATTTCAAAAATTAAAACCATTTTAGGGAAAAAAAAACATTTTAGGGGACAATTTTGGTCATAAAAAATGACCAGGTATGAGCTGCTTCAGTCATTCTAGGGCCTTGGCTGTCAGTCCCATCTCAATATTTCAAAAAGATCCTGATCTGAGATTCTATGACAGCCCCTTGGATATTCTTCCAAACATATTTTCTCTTGTACTATCTTCTCTTTTCTGTAAAAGTGAACACTTGCAAGCTGAAATCCAATCAAATGTGGACACGTGTTACTATGTGATGGTTACCAGTAAAAGTAGATAAGGAATTGTATCATAAACTAAAGGCAAACAGGCATTCCAGAAATGAATTAGAGTATGTGGATGGCTCATGGTAAGAAAACTTCACTGGATAGTTGTTGGGTACAAATATTTTCACCAGAAAATCCATTCGACTCAGCTGAAAATTAGAATCACTTTAGGGAAAAACAGAATGAAGTATGTGAAAGTGTTATATTCTCTGCTCAGATTAATACTATTCATGGTAAGGTTTGTGGTGTTGCCTTTGAGGAAGCTAAAATGTCAGAAACCACAAAGATGCATGTGTGCTGTCATTTGCACAGTTACTAATTGTTCCCATTATTTCCATAATGAGATGTACTATTTCAACAGAGAGACGCTCCTGAGAGTTCCTTTTTAGTGTTTTCAGGCAGGCAGCTCTTTTGCTTTCATGTTATGGCCTTGGCCAAGAAGTTCAGACAGACTTTTTATTTATTCAGCAAGAATGCATAAATTTGTTATTCCATTATTACACTGTAAACTCCATAAAGTCAAGGACCATATCAAGTTTGAACACCATTGTACACTCCACATCTTGCAGAGGGTTTAGAAAAAATTAACATGGGCACATATTTTTTGAATAAATGAAGGAAAGAGTAAATCAAGTTTAACCAAATGCTCTACTCCCATCTGTGGTGCAGAGCTTTAGATTGATAATGTATGAAAAACATAACATCCAGACAAAATCCTTCTCCTTTAGAAGCTAGTTGAACAGATGAAATATATACACATAAAATTTTAAGGAGAAATAATTAGGCCTTTGTAAGTATAGGAAAATTTAACATAAATCTGTCCATTCAACACATTTTATGAAAAAGTTCTCTTATTATGTAAAGTGATTGATAAAAGAGTTTATAGTTGGACAGAACTATAAAAAGTTGAAGATAAGCATTACTAAGAAAACAAATAATGTGTGGTTAACATTCAAAGAAGAAAATATACTTGCAAGACAAATCAGAGAAAGATTTATGGGTACATGTACACTAAGTATTGAAGGATAGATATGCTATTATTATGCCAATATCAAGAAATATTTAGGTATGATGAAAAATATAAGTATATTATATGTATGTTCAGTTAGAAGGAATAGTAAAATTAATAACAGAATGCAGAGTTAGTCATACCTCAATCATAGTATTTTATGGTTATTTATGAGCAAAATTTATTCTTAATTAGTTAATTAGTGGTTTGTATTGACATAGTTGCTTTAAGATTGCTCACCTCCTGTGAACCAATGATTTCTCTTTTACCCCTACATTTCCTTGAAAATAAGAAGAAATAAAGCTCTTCTTGAATAATTTTTGGAAAGAAGCATAGGATGAATAATCAGGATAGATTTGGTTATAAGAAATCTGACTGTACATCTTAATACTTCTATCTCTACAAAGAAAAATATAGAACTCATTATAGTATTTCATACTATAGGAGGAATTCTTATCCTTTGCCTGAGGAAGAAATACATCATGACATATTAGTAAAGAAGTCAATTTTATTACTTACTTTATTAACTCTATTTCTATAGGTTTAAGTAAATTTAGCTGTCAATGCTATCTAATATACTGGAAGCTTGAATGGGTAATGAATTTTTCATACAAAGTTAGTTGAAATAAGTAACTACTGATAGTTTAAAAAATATTAAGTAGTAATTGTATATTCTAAATGGGAAACAAGTGTGTTGTTGGTTTACTAGGACTTTTTCCCTTGCAAAGAGACTATGCCCATTATAGGCTTCTTGAAAGAGCCAATATTTGACCTCTTTTTTTAGCGTGGAAAATTCAACTCACATGTGGCTGACAATTGAATCTGAAGATTTTGAACATTATTTACGTTTTCTAATTCTGACTATTGTTATTTTGTCAGTAATTACATAGTTAGCATACATCTGAACTGTTGTTACTGGGAGTATTTGACTATTCACAAGTGATTCAAGGTATTCATTAGGCTCCTGGTGTGTATTTGTTGATAGTTCTATTATCTTTATTGGTTCACTTGCACAGTATTGTCTAAGATGCTGCAAGACATTGTACACAGGGTATAGATTGTGGGACATACAGATTTCAGTTGTTGTTTGGGTTCAGAAACATAGGATCTCTGTGAGCTTGAGCAAGTTACTCCGTCTCTACCTCTTAACTGTAAAATGGAGTTGCTAATACTGCTTTATAGAATTGTGGTAAAGACTGAGGGGAAAAGGGAGGCTATTAAACAAAGAGCCTGGCATTTAATAAGTATCCATTGACTTCCCTTAGGAATCTGTGTCATCATGACTAGGAGATTGCTTGTTTGGGTTAAAGAGCCCCAAGTACACCCCAGATGTGTCAAAATAACCACACTGAATCTTATACCACTTCTTAGACTTTTCAGTCTTAGAATCTAGCCAAGTTATTGTCTCTATATAGAGAATAATGTTAATACAGGTGTATTCTCAAATCCCTTTTTTACTTTTAGGCACTTGTGAATTACTGGAGCTATTTAGGAAGAAGTCTGAAGGTATTGATTATTTAAACTGACAAGGGGGTGTTACATGCTTGCAGGGTACAGCTGGTCGCCTCTTATAGCCCATTTCTCCGGTGACTGCATGAGGCAAATCTGCAGCACTGCTCCTGGGACACCAGTGTCTCACGAAGGGGCTTGCGTGCACCGCCTGCCCAGGAGGAGCCCGGAGTCTCCTCATTAGCACCACGGACAGCTCGTGCGCCTGGAGGAGGGAGGCTGGGAGGATTCCTCTCTGCGCCACCGCCAGGAAGAGGGAGTGCACTAGCGTCAGGCGGGGAGGAGGAGGAGAAAGGAAGGACAGCTCTGGTGGGGAGTGGGAGAAATCTGGGAGCAGCTAGAGCAGCAGGTCCGGGGGGGGGGGAGCTGCTCGGCTGCACTTGCTTCCATTATTCAGGCGGACTGTGCTGAGCTTCTCAGGGCTGCTTCCCCGTCCCTCTGGGCGGAGGCTGCCTTCTAGACCCGACTCCAGGTGAGTTAAGCAGAGCGATGTACGGAGGGGTCTCGAACTAGAGGCTTGGAATTGACGAGCTTGCTCAGCTCCCCAAACGCTGCTGGCTTTACACATTACCCAGTCATGACAGACTGGTTCTGGCGTGGCTGCAAATGCTGGGGGCGGGAGGATGGGCGGTGGGCAGTTTCGATCCTAGGCAGGATGAGGGGATTCGGATGGAATTAAGCTGAAGTGACTGGATTTTAGGAAATGTCCCCACATATGTGCGTGATACGTGTTTATCTGTAAGCTTTCAAGGCAGTCGTTTGTTTTTCCGGCTGCCGGTTTGGTGCTGTCCCTTCTTCCCCTTGGTTCCTGCCCAATTTTACAAGTCTTGTCAAAGGACGGGACAAGTGTGGAGCTGGGGAGTCCTGATATACACTGGGACAGGGCACCCTTGCTCTCCAGGTGGGGAGCGGGGTTCCTTTCACCCTGACTCACCAGACGGTGAGCGTTGAGGACTGGGAGGTTCTTTCCTCAGGACTCTCCACAAGCTTACAAAAAGGCAGAGAACTTCAGGCTCTCTAGACAGGCTCTGAAAGGTGATGGCAGTTTAGCTTAAAAGCCATGTTGATTCACTCATCTCCTTTTTAGCCTTTGTTCCAAAATTATTACCAGTAGTTCTTTAACAGCACAACTTTTAAGTGTCTGACTGACAGGAAGTATATTTCTTATTCTGAAAATGTTATGGGAAAAGTGATGAGTTCACATTAAGAGAAGAGCAACTTTATTTTCTGGACAGGACTTTGGGGAAAGGGATTGAAGAAATTCTGGGAATGAAATTATGGACATTTCCCACAGAACTTCCTTAATTTAATTACTTCACTTTGCTTGTGTGTGTGTCTAATGTGTGTGTGTGAGGCAAAATTCCTAAGGTGTATTACAAGTTTATTTAGTTTAGAGGTTGCTTTCTTGCTAGTAGCACTAACTTTTAATCATCATGATCATGACTTTTTTTTTTTAAATGTTTTGCTTTTAGGTGGTTGGGGTAGCTATTTTTGTTTTTGAATTCAATACTTACTTTATGGGCCTTGCTGGATGCTTTTCAGTAGAATTGGTGGGCATACAATTAGTCATATGGGCTACCATGCATTTTAATAATAGTGAAGAATATAAATTATGAGTTTAGCAAATAAGTATCAGAACCAAAATTGAGAGATAAAATTTATATCTTTCACATATTTACTAAATTCTCTACAAGGGTCCGGTGTCATTGTATGCTTAAGAGAGCTTATTGGCTTTTCAATTAAGATATATGCATCTACAGTTTTAGCAATTAAGATGTAATATTTTTACTTTTCTTCTCCCTTTAACATCAGCTTAGATTCAACAAATCCTTCCTGTCTGCCACTGTGAGCCTGGTTCTTTCTCATCTCTTCCATTTCTAATTTCTTATAGAAGTTTAGAAAGATCGGTAATATTAGTTCCACTTTTCAGGTGAAAAGACTATGATATAGAGGGATTAATCTTCCTAAATCTCTACAATTGTTATGTAATAAACTAGAAATGTAAGCCTAGGATATTTAACTTCAAGTTCAATGCTTTTCCCAAAAATTGCACAGCTGCTTTTAGTTGAAATTATTACAATAGTGATATATGAATATGCCTTTTGTAAAAATACCTAAAATATTGCTTCTTTTATCCTGGTTATTTATTAAAACTGGTTTTGTTCTTTTACATAAGAGAAAATTTAATTGTGCAGAGTTCTATGCTCTTCACTTTCAAATACTCCCAAACTTCTTACAGCTGACCGTGTGTTCTCCTTTATAAGAGTAGATTTGAAAGGCAGACTCAATATTTACTCAGTATTCTTGGAATAATTTATGTCTTATAATCAAGATAGAAGACAGTCCACATTAGATGCATTTTAAAACTGTTTAGTGTGAACTTGAAACATAGCTACAACTTGCTTTCAGAGTAAACTATCAGACTTCACAGAGAGTAATAGTCTTTAAGATTCCTTGAACACTGGCAGGTAATGTATGCCTGCATAGGATTTATGAGAAGAGGAAGTTAGAAACCAAACAATTTTATTTTTTGATACATGACCACATTCATAAAAATTTATTAAATCTTTATATATGCCATGGGTGCTTTGTCTGATATGGACTGATTCAAAGGAAACCTCATTTTAACTCTTGAGTGAGAGAGAAGGAAAAAACCTTTAAATTTGTTTCAGCTTTTTTATTCATTTTCATTCTTAAGTGGTAATAATCCGCTATACTTAAACTCTTAGAAAGCCATTTGAGTTACAGAGACAGTTTGTGATTTTTTTTTTTTTTTTTGCAGGAGGATGCATTTGTATGTGTTTACATGCTCAATAGAGCCTTTAGGGGTATGGGAAGAAGGTGAGCAAGAGCAATAAATACTTCTTGGAGTCTCATACACTTTGAAACTATTTTTTTCCTGTGATAGACCTAATATACATAGTTATATATGGGAGCTAAGTATATGTTAGTTAGTATACTAACTTTGCATCTGATTGCAGGATTCCATGTACACCCATGGCTCAAGTATTCTTGAATGAATCAGGATGATAAGTTCTATGGCTCTTGACCATCCCACCAATTCCCTCCATGTCCTGGTATTAAAAGGATGGCTTATAATTTTTCTGGAAACTCAAAGCCTCTCAGATCCTATAAAGTAGCTCAAGCAGGGTCTGTATGAAGCTCATCATTGTTTAACCTCTCAGGGAAGGAGTCCTCTTGAGAGTGCTGACCAAAGCCTTATTTCTCTTCCTGGGCAATTCTTCCAGATAGATGGTTAGCTGAGTGAGGAAGGAGGGAGAGAGGAAGATAAGAAGAAAAGATATATCATTTTCTCCCTCATGAAAGGGTGAGGGCCATTATACATCTTTATCTACAAACATTCCTGGACAAGAGTGATTTACATCATTGATTAAGGGCTGTTCCAGGAACTGGGGACATTAATGCCCTAGAATTTCCAGACAACCCTGTGCATAGGCTGAGACAGCTCTGGTGATGTACCTCTCCCCCCTGTCTCTTCCTATCCCAGTGGCAGAGTCACTGCTTAGCCCTGGATGTTGTCTGACCTATGTGCATGAGGAACAGTGAGTGCTAAGCAGGTATGGGTGGAACAGCAACGATTCTTACGCTGGAGTATCACGAACATTCACTGATGAAAGTGTGTTCTTTTTTTCACATATAAGATACCTATTGGGTCATGCTTTCTTGGATAAAAATTTGAAGAGGTATAGATTGAATTTTGGACTTTGTTTTTCTAAAAGTGCCATGTTCACTTAGTTGCTCATTTTCACAGGAGTAGTTCAGAGTGGGCATGGGATACTCAGGGGAGGAATGAACCCGTTACATTTTACATTATGAGATTCATTCCTTATCTCCTTTTGAGGTGACACTTGATAACATAAGGAGTATTAGAGGAGATTTACTGAAGAAAAATTTGGAGATGTATGAACAGTGGACATGATTGACAACTACAGTTTTCACTGCATTGTTTTAATGCCAAGGTAACTTTGGATAAACACATTTTATTCGCCACTTAAGAAAAACTAAGAGAAAGTAGAGGAACTGGGACAAAGCTAGAAGGTTGACTTTAAGACAAATTTGTGATTCTTAAAATGGGCTACATGATAGGAAAGAAAAAGCAGAAGTCACTGAACAAAAATTTTCTCTTGTATAATTCATGAATTATTCTGATTTGTCAAACCAGTTCCTTAAATGTATTATTTAAGCATAGGAAGAGTTAAAGAAAATTATGCTTTTTAATACAAATATACATTTAATGAACTATATTGTAGATAAAAGAACGAACAATCCAATTATTTTTTGCTGACTGAAAAATTTCCTTGTTTTCATTTCACACAATACTAGCAGTTTAGTGTGATGAACTATGTATTACTTGAGCAACAAAATTTTCAACTAGAAAGGGTGTGTATGTTGAACTTTATTTTTCATGGATAACTGTAATGTGAATGAATAGTGAAATGGTAAAAGACAAGGGAAGAAGTTTAGTAATTCTCAAACTCAATAAGAATAAGGATAAATTGTAGCGTACTCATTGTTGGACACTCAGAGTTAACAAGAATTATCACAGTTAATCCTGGAAATAATGCACATACGTTTTGGAGTAATAAAGTGTCTTGCAGACCTGGGTTTGAAATTGTATCTCGCTAGCTGTTTGAACTTGAAACAAGTGGTGTAGCTTCTCTTCACCTCAGATGCTTCTTCTGTGAAATGGGTATATTACTAGTATCTAATTTATAGGTTCTTTGTTCATGTTTTGCCTCTTTGTGTAGTTCCAGGTCCAAGTAAGGTGAAGCTGTTATGTTATTCTTGCTGTTATATTGACCCTAATTCTGCCTTTTACTAGCTGTGTGGCATTGATTAAGATCCCTTTTTTGTAATCTTTTCTATATCTGTAAATTGTGAATAAAATGCCCATTTTGAAGTACATTAAAGAAATTTGATAAAGTCATTTATGTAAGGGACTTAGCAGATGGTAGACAATAAGTATTTTTTCTTGCCCTCCCATATGCTACTGTGGGGATATTCTACATTTTATTTCCAAGTTTTTAATTTCTCCCCTCAGATTCAATGTCAGTCCTGCACAAAACATTCCATCTCCTACTTCTCTTCTGATTAAACTCTAGAAAAGTAGGAGTATTCTCACAAGTTTTATTGTGCTTAAGCCTGTGAAAGGAAGCAAGCTAGGTCTCAGAACAAGTTCTGATAAGAAAAGGGACATATTTATCCCACTAAACACTTACTCCCCCCCATCCTTGACGGTTTTGTACTGTCATTTTGTCAGCACTAAGTGAGACTTTTCTATTTAAATGGTTTCCTATTTGTGGTAGAATAATTTATGGCTGGACTTAATCCAAATAACATAAATATAATGGAGAGTTGGGCAATGATTTATTTTTAACAAGAGGAAAAAAAATAGGCATAATTTTATAGTATTACTTTGAAAATCTTTCAAATAAACTTTGATTCTGTTGGTGAAAGTAGTATCACAAACTTAGTCCTAGTGGTGTTCTTGAAAGGTAATATTTGAATATTCCAAATATTGTCCCCAGATTGGCCTAATAGGATTTAATTTCAGATATAACTTCTCTGCTAAACAGGAAGATTCCTACATGAAGATGTTTGCTCCATCAGATATAGTGTTGCTCAAGGCTATCTGCATAGGATTATAGGGAGAGTAAATAGAAAATTTTCATCTCTAAATTAGACATACTGGTTGATTCATATTGATTGGGTGATTATGATCATTATTAATAATATGGCTCAGGGATAAGCAAGTAGCATATATAGTTATCAAGATAAATCCCGTTTTTAACATCCTGTTTTATTTTCCTCCCTAGGACTCTCAAGTTCATCACTATTTTTCTTTCTTTTGCGTATTATAATGGTGTGTTAGTTTCCTACAGCTGCTCTAACAAACTACTGCAAACTGAATGGCTTAGAACAACACAGATTTATTGTCTTACTATTTTGGAGTTCAGAATTCTAAAATCAGTTTCACTGGGCTAAAGTTGAGACGTTTGCAAAGCTGATTCCTTCTGGAGGCTCTGAAGGGAGAATCTATTTCCTTGCCTCTTTTCTGCTTCTAGTGGCCGTCTGAGATCATTGGCTTATGGCCCCTTCCTCCAATTTCGAGGTGCATTGCTTCTGTCCTTTCTGTCTCCAGATTGCCCTTCCTCTAACTCCTCCATCCCTCTTTCCAGGACTGTTGTGATTATAGTAGGCTCACCTGAATGATCCAGGATCTCCATTTCAATATTCTTAATTCAATCACATCTGCAAAGTCCCTTTGACTATGTAAGGTAATACATCCACAGGGATAGAAGGGGGTGGGGATTAGGAGGAGAGTATCTTTGGGGAGCATTACTCAGCTTACCACAAATGGGAGTAATATTTGTGTGCTTTGAGAAAATTAATGTGTTCGCTTCCTTGTGGGAAAAAAATGTAAATTTGGGGTTTTTTTAGATCCATTCGAAGATATTGATGGATAATTTTCCAACAACAGATGCTGATCCCTTAAATTTATTATCTCTAATTTTAGTAAAGTGTAAGTGAAATCATTGGTTTTTCTAGGGTCAAAAATATTAATTAAACCCATCATCTGTCAAGGCCAACATCTGGATGGCTGAGGTTTAAATTACATAGAGCAGTATCTATGATAGTTCTTATTTATGAAATTAGCTCTTGTTTACAAAGCCAAAACTTTTCAGGACGTATTCAAGGGGATGTCATTTAGTAGTTCCATAATAACTGGTGCTCTTCACAAATATTCGTTGTGAATATTTTATCTCATGAGTTATATACATTAATTGTAGACTTCCAGGAGAAATTTAATGATGGTCATGTCAACTTTTCAAATCTTTCTGTAATCAAGAAGGGAACTGTTGTATAAGATGGATTTATTTCCTCCTCTATACCATTGTTGCCAAAGGGAACATGAAATGCCCTGCTCAAATTAATTTAATGCAAATGAATTCTTACTGTCTCACAAGTTTGTCCTTCATTTTTCTTAAAATTATGTTGTAAATGAATGTGACATGCTTTACTGGTTGTTGTGCAGGGAGCATTGTCCTTCCTAAAAGCTCTCTCATTTGTCAAAAAGAAGCCATTAGGAGAAAAGTAAATTATCTTATCTGATCACAGTATTAAGAATGACCTTAAAACTATAAATTTTATTATCAGTATAATAGCTGAATTATCTTTGCAGTTGTGGAAATTCCAGAGAAACCCTTGTTAAGGTACAAAGCTGTGATAATCATCCAAAACCCATGTTTTTCTTTTACCTTGTAAAAGTTAATGTGTGTGGAATGCAGTTTTGCTTATTACTATCTCCTTGCTTTCCAGAATTAATTTAAAAACTTTTAAGTTTTAAAATATTTTTATTTTTATTTAACATTTTTAATGTGAAACAACATAATTGTATGAATATCCAGCTACAAATAGAGGTTCGTATAATGTGGACTTAAACAAGGGTGATTATGAATGTTCGTTTTTGATAAACCTGCACATTTGTCCCTTTGCATATAAATACAAAGCATTTTAGTGAGCGAAAGTGTGATTGGGAGAAGGAACTCTGTTGATGCTTACGTAGCTCTTTATAAGAAGAGAAATGTACAAGCATATTTTTGCTTTCATGTCCAGAGATATAGCAGTTGCACAATAAATGATATTTTTCTAGTATGGAAGCATCTTCTCCAGCCATGCTATTCATGAGAACAAGAACTTCAACTAAGCTTTCAGCAACCATAAGTAAAAAGGATGGTGTGATAGGCTGCCTGTACATATGGCTCTCTTTAGCAAGCCAACTGTTACTTTTGCCCACCCACATCACTGAGGACATATGGTATTACTTTGGCTGTGGAAGCAAGTGTGTGTGGACATGTCTCAGTGTGGGTTAAGACTGCTGGTTGTCTTCCTCATGTTGCTCATGCAACCAACTGTCTCTGGGTTGAAAACTTATTATCCATAGCACTGGATTTGAGGACAGTAAATGACATAGTTCTTACTAGTAACTGATATGAAAATAATATGATTAATTTTCTCTCTAGGTTGATCACAAGATCTAGTGGATGTTTGCCATTAGAAAGCTTTTAAGAAGAAATAATGGCTTTTTCAAGAATAAAAGTCAGTTTTTTTTTTAACCAAAAGCTAACTCATTCAAAAAAAATCCAGGATTATATGGAACCAGAAGAGTAGGGGCATCAGAAAGGTGGTGGAAATAATTTATTTTGTGGAATAATTAATTAGTGAAATTTAACAATGAATCTATTGTTGTTAACTGTGACTACGTGGGAAAAAATAACAAGAAAACAGATGAAATAGGCTGAAATGAAGAAAGTTGTCAAATCCCAGCACACTTTATTTCATAGAGTTCACAGTGTTCTAAAGCAATTTTTTAAAAATTAGATTTGTTATTTTCAGGATAGTGTGTTCTGAATTTTCAAAGGGAGGCATTTCAATACCTGCAACAAGTATGTATTTTTAGTGGTGGCTCTAAACTCCTACACAGAAAGGCTTGTAAGATGCAGTTTGATTGGAAGGCCAGGTTAGAGGGTGTGTGCTGAGGTGGCAGGTGCACAGAATCTTAGATCATGTACATCGATTATCTAAAGTGAAGAATGGATAGTGCTCTGAGGATTATGGGAAAGATAATGACATTCTCTGTAAGTTACATTTTGCTGCCACTACTGGCAAATTTGTATAATCAGGATTTGTTGTAAATTTCTTTTATAATCACTCAGCAGTTTCACACACTGTATTCTCCAAATCTGAACATTTTCACTAAAACCATATTTGCTAAATATTAGGTAAATAAAATCAAGATTTGTGTAGGTAACAATGACAAATGCAGTATTTCCAGATGTAGAATGATAAATTTTCAAGATGCTTTTGAATATCACTTTTTGTACAAAGTCTCATTTCAGTTTCACTACTTCGGCACATCTGTTAATCAACGTTAAGGCTGTATGTGAAATATTTGGCAATATGGGTTTCACAGATTTATGGTGATGGTGATTGATGCACAGAATACAGTATCATTATTGTTATTCACTGGCCTTGAGAACTTTTATTTTCATTCTTTTTCACCTTGCTGTACCACTGACTGAGAACTTTAAATTATTGATTCATCAAAAAATATATTTTCTTGCAGCTCACTAATTTTTGCTTTTTTTGATAACTATATTTACTGTGGTGAAGTATCAGATTGTCAATGTATTATATCAATGTGGCAGATCAGATGGAAGCAAGCAAATGAAAACAAACAGGTTTATTACCAAGATATATAATATACTGATTTTATTAACAGAATGAAATATATAGATAACAAAACCTCTGAGTGAAATTGTCTTTTTTAAAAAAAGATTTATTTATTTATTTTAGGGGGGAGGGGCAGAGGGACAGAGAAAGAGAAACTCAGGCCGACTCTGTGCTGAGACCAATGTGTGGCTGGATGCTATGACCCTGCTATCATGACCTGAGTTGAAGCCAAGAGTCAGCCACCCAACTGACTGCACCACCAAGGCACCCCAGAACTATCTTTTTTGATATATGTATATAAAGTTTTACAATTGACCTTTCTATGTTAAGTGAGTATTTGTGCATGCACATACACTGACACAAATTCAGTTTTAGAGATCTTAGCCAAAGGGTTGATTTCTTAAGGTGACTGTTTCAAATATGTATAAATTATGGCAAAATTGACATAAAATGGCAACATAAGGAGCCATAAAAATGAGGATAAATGGGAGATATTGGTTAAAAACACTTCTAAATGAATTGGTTTTGATTTAAATGCTTTTCAGTTTTTAGCTAAGGAAATGAATAGAATGGAAATTTTATGCAAATTGTTTATATTTGTTGTGTATGTATGTACATATATGTGTATTATAAATACAAAACAGATGGATGTTATTTTGCCCATACTTATCTGTATACATATATCCATCATGAAAATGAGTGCATGTGATATATACCTACACTGTGTACTTTCATTTTTACATTCATTACTTTTCTCACTCCATTAGCAACAAATTAAAAAAGGTGAAAGTTTTATTTGGTAATTTAATCTTCCATATTCTGTTCTTTCCAGTCTCACATTTATGGATTTCCATTGTTATTTTCTTTGTGACCAGACCTTTGGAATGAACAAATATCTTACAATCTTTGTTGATGTTGGGGAAGCAGTGTGTCTCTGGAAAGGGCGTGTGTACATGCACATGGGCACATGCAAAACTGTGATGAATGTTTTATTTTTGACAGAGAAAAGCCAGTGAAAATTATTCAGTGCGGTAGCACCACTGCAATGGAAAACCAGATATCTATCAATCTAATCATTAAACAGATGTTTTTGAGCACCTAATATAAATGTAGCTATCATAAAATTCAGTCTCTATCCTTAAAGACAAATTGCAGGATGGATTGGTCAAGCTGAAACACAGTTCAGAACCAGGAAATAAAGTTTCTGTGTTGTTCAAATGTCATTTAAACCACGTTATGTTACACACTGAAACCATAAGAAAGCAATTCCTCCATCCATCCCTTCAGGGGATAATGGTGAAGAAGTAAAGCTGGCCATTATGCTTGAATTTACATAATTTCATAATTACCTAAGGTTACATAATTTCAGTAAACTTAAAATCTGATGTATGTTACAGTCTTTCAGATCAGTGGGAAAATAAGTGATTCATAAAATAATGTTCAAGTAATTGGCTATATGTGTTTTATAGTTGCAAAAAGTTATAATACACCATCCATAAAAATTAATTTTATAGTAGGCATTGGGTAAACAACTCAAAATATAAAGAAAAAATCGATAGGCAAATATCATTTATAATATGAGGGCTAAATTAACTTTCCTAAGTACAGCCCAACCAAAGACAGAAACTAATAGAGATTGATGCACTGGACTTTGTTAAAGTAGAAAACTTTAATATTTCAAATGATACCCTGAGTAGGTATAAAAAGAAAATGCCAAATCAGGAAAAAGTATTTGCAATTCATTTGACATATTTGACATAAAAATAGTTCAATAAATCAATAAGAATCGTCCAGTAGAAAAAAAGGACAAAGTACTTTGGCAGGAAATGTTGAAACTCATGTGAACACTAAATCTATTAGAATATATATTGCTAATAAAATTTAAAAAAATGGAGGAAATTATTTATATAGAGATATTTGTGATATTTTAACAAAATTGTAGTATGAATTTATTCATGCTATAAATAAAACTATAAAACTGTCTGTAAAAGTATATGCAGGTTCATGTCGATGTAGTTTGTTTTCTGTTAGTTCTTTTAAATTTCTGCATTTTCCCAAGTATATTCAAACATCAGAACACACTCTTTGCTGTTGAAAGCAGCCTTTCCAATATAAACTCACACATCACTTTCTCTAAATTTTACAGGGTAGAAGCCAAGATGCCTTATCAGAAATTATACTTCAATAATTATTTTGTTTTTAGTAGTAGTTCCTACTCTGGGCTTAACTGGTAGAGGAAGACTTTTTTTTTTTTTTAACAGAGATTTCTGATGTACTTTTTTTTTTTTATTGGAAAGAGCTTTTATTTCCTTAAGTGTTTTGTTGCCTAAGTATGATGAGTATCCGGCAGTGGAATTTAGTGGAACAGATGCTTATTGTGATACATGAGATGAACTTGTTTCCCTCAGCACACATAGGCATGAAATGCATCTGGCTTCTGTACATAAAAGTCAATTATATTCCCAAATGTGTTTCTGTGCATTACCCAGACTTTTAGGGGCAGAAACCCTACTATTCCTTCAAATAGGGGCTTAACTTCATTATGAAGTTTAAATTAGAGGACAAGTTGAAAAATACTAAATTTCAGGCTGGAGACAGAACTTGAGCAGGAGACTAAGGTGATAAGTCATGCAGACAAAGCAACTTGTGTGTGTGTGTTGGGGGGGATGTATGCATAAAATGAGAGAATCTTGTAAAGCAGAGCATAATCAAGTGTGTGAGCATATGGAATACATAAGAAATGAAATCAAGTTCAGAGGAGAAAAATAAGGGTAGCCAAGGGGGGGAAAACTAATGAAGGTAAGCTTTAAAGAAAATAGGACTTAATGTAAACAGTGATGAGAATAAAAGCATTTGGTAAATGTGGGGGAAATAGCATCCAGATTGTGTTGAAAAGTAATTTGGTGTGTGTGTACATACTGCTAGGGTTATAATGTGCAGAAATCAGGCCTCTTGAGGTATAACAACTATAGTTCCTTTTCCATTCTATAGGTTGCCTTGAATATTCCTTTATAATTTTAAAAAGACCATTTTTTTGTGTGTGTGTGATGGGTTAACATCAAGGACATGAGATTTTTCTAGAATATACCACAACTGATCAATAATCTAGTAGCTAAAGCCTTTTAAAATAATTTGTGATAGATCTTTTTGTAATGTAATATTTCATTGCCAGAGTTAGCAGTGCATTATACATAATTTTACCTTTTTCCAATTATTTAGTATGGTAGGTAGAATAATGTCTTCCCAAATAAGTCCACATCCTAATCCCCAGTACTTGAGAATATGTTGTATTATATAGCAAGGAGGAGTTAAGGGTGCAGGTGGAATTAAAGTTTTTAATCATCTGACCTTAAAATGCACAGTTTATCTTTAATTATTTGTGTTTGTCCAGTATAATCACAAGAGACCCTATAAAAGAGGGAGGACAAAAGATCATTCTAGAAGGAGATGGGGGTGACTGAAGGAGAGGTTGGAGTAGTAAGTTTTGTGGATGGTGACAAAGGATACACTCACCTTCTAGAACGATTCTCCCCTGGGGCCTCTAGAAGTAACACAGCCTGGATGATGACTTGATTTTAGCCCACTAAGACTCATTTTGGACTTCTGGACCTTTAGAACCATAAGAAAATAAATTTATGTTGTTTTAAGCCACCGGGTTTGTGTTAATTTGTGATAGCAGCAATAAGAAACTAAATTAAACCACATTTTATTTATTTATTTATTTATTTTGCTGTAGATGGTTGCTATAGAACTGAGTGGATATTTCGGGAAAGAATTGAGAATTAATTTTCACAAGAAAGTCCTTCATGTCAGCATAGTGAGAATGTAGAAAGATGAACTGTTTTATTTATGTAAACAAATGATATGTAGGTTTAAAAAAGTGGTTCTTTTGAAGGCTGATAAAATCATAAGTGATTATGTGAGGCTTGGATGGTATATTCAGGGTTGTATTGGATGATCCTATAATCTTTCTGGCACTGTAAAATCATTAATAATTTTAGTTTAAGAGTACCATAATCCAGATTCCTTTGGACCAGTGCCCCCGATAAGGGTTAGGATTGTGAGGCCAGCTTGAGTTATTTGGAGACCAGAATAGGGAGAAATAGGGTAACCCACTGATAGTCCAGTTTCTAGTGTCCATTCTAATAGTACATTCACCAACCATCTGTGGATATAGGACATTATGTTAAGTAATAAAGACATAGTCCAGTGGTGGAAACAGTTGAAAAGTGTGACAAAAGTGATAGATAAGCTGCTGAGAAGAAGCAAAGTTCTACAGTTGGTGAACCTGACAGTTTTCCAGAACAACAGGATTAAAAGAAAATAGAATTATGAAGGGTTGAATTTCCTCAACATCTCTAATTTGATAATAGGTCAGAAAACTAAGACATGTTTTCTTTTTTTTTTTTAAGATTTTATTTATTTATTTGAGAGAGCGAGAATGAGAGAGAGAGAGAGCACATGAGAGGGGGGAGGGTCAGAGGGAGAAGCAGACTCCCTGCTGAGCAGGGAGCCCGATGTGGGACTCGATCCAGGGACTCCAGGATCATGACCTGAGCCAAAGGCAGTCGCTTAACCAACTGAGCCACCCAGGCACCCTAAGACATGTTTTCTTAAAACTCAGAGAATATTCCTCTTGATGAAAGTTTTAAATATCGTGCACCTTTACATTTTATTGTCCTTTATCTTTTGTAAACTGCTTACAGGAAACCAGCAGACAAATCTGACAAATATGTTGATCATTATGTCTGTGGGGAGTAGGATGTTCATCCAGGGAATAAAGGCTTTGCTGAATAAAGGAATGAAATTCTTAACATTTCCCAGTAGTATGGAATATATCCAATTGAAACTAATGACACACCTTTATAACACATATTACCTCTTGTGAAGTTTTGCAATTACTTTTTCTTTAGTTTATGATTAATGGCATCAGATTCATAAATTGAAATTCTCTATAGTAACTTAAGTAACACCCTCTAGAAGATTTCTTAAAAAAATTATGCCGTAATTTCGCAAATCTCCTTTGTTAAAAACGTCTCTAAATAACTATGTTAAATAAAACTTATGCACTCAAGTAAATTATTACTAAAAGCGTATCTTCTCGGTTTGAGCTGTTTAAAAGTTCTTAAGGTGATTGTAAGGAACAGTATGTTTCAATTTTTTAAAAGATTTTATTTATTTATTTATTTGACAGGGAGACAGCGAGAGAGAGAGAGAGAGAGAGAGCACAAGCAGGGGGAGTGGGAGAGGGAGAAGCAGGCTCCCCGCTGAACAGGGAGCCCGACGTAGGGCTCAATCCCAGGACCCTGGGACCATGACCTGAGCCGAAGGCAGACGCTTAACGACTGAGCCACCCAGGAGCCCCAGTATGTTTCAGTTTATGGTATTTGATTAATCTGATTAAATCTTGGTGGCACATCGAATTCAGCAAAAGTAAGAGCGATAAATCCCAGATCATACTTTGAAATGTCTCCATCAAGCGTTTTAAAACAATTTCTAAGTTCACTAATTTGAGTCATTAAACTTGGCCCTAGAAGAAGGCCCTTAAAAATGAAGCTCATTTGAACTTGGCAGATATCATATACCAACTTTTTACAGTCACAGTTCCTGTGCCTCATTAGGAAAATTGTTATTTCCAGAATCCCAGTGCTTTGACCAGAAATGCATTTATTATTCTAGAACACTTTTATTGAGAAATTAGCCTGATTTCTCATTTAGGTTAGCTCTCTCGGGATTCTAATTTTTGAGTGTAACTAAACTTCAAGACATTGAAGAAAGCTGGAAGATGGGAATGAAGGGAGGTGACCATCTTCTCTATATTCCATATCAAGGCCCTTTAACGAGCTTAGAACTTCATGGGAACTACTTGGATGTAGCTTATATATTAAAATAATAAGCCCTACATAAATTCATTTAGTTCAGATAATTCCTGCTGAATTAGGAAAGACAAGTGTAAGGGTCTTGTGGAATTGTGAAGTCTAGAAAAAAGTTCTATGTTGTCCAATTTACAGTTTAGCAGGATATAAGCCAACTGAAATCAACATAAATGTCACCTGTGGAAGGAATCCAGCCTCTTCAATTATGCACTGAAGATAATTTATCTTAGAGAGGTTAAATAACTAATGCAAAGTCATTTACCCAATAAGTAACTGAGCCAACCAGTGTCAGGCTTATTAACTTCAAGACTATTGCTCACTAAACTACCTCTTCCACACAGAGGTTTGGGCAATCACAATCTAACACTAGCATGTAGCACAAAATGCATGTTGCCGTAGAGTACAGAGCACAACAAAGCATTTTTTTTTTTTACTGTTCTCTTTTCCAAATCCACATGTAAAGAGTGTCCTGTGGAATTTCCGGAATGCCATGATGGTTACATGTAGCAGAGATTGATTACTTGGACTTCTAGACTATAGACACTCAGAACTATGGAAAGCAAGGAGCATTCTATATTGATTTAACAAATTCTCATTTTTTTTCACTCATTATAGCTTGCCCTGAAGTACAATGCTATATATTTGTCTTGCTTGAAGTCTACAGTGGGAAGATAGTGCAGTTGCTGAAGATCTTTGGCAAATGCACATCTCATAGCTTTTTTTTTTTCTAATTTAATGGTTTTTATTTCTAAGTTATCTTTGTCAAAGAAAACAAAGTGCAAGCTATTTTCGTAGAAAGCAAGTTACATCTATCCGGTAGTATAGACACTATATCTTCCTATTTCTCCTTAAGTAGATCTTTTAGTTTAACAAGTATTCATCTTTATAAAAGTTGAACTCTCCTCCAGATGTTATATCTTGACCAGGCATTTAAGAGTTGAACCTCACAGATAGGTGACTTCCACTTCCTTTAAAATTCTCTGCTAGCCCTGTATTACTTTTTTGATGCCTTGCTGGTGGCAAAGGATGACTCAGCTAAGTTGGCTTCCAGAGCTGGACTTTTTTTCTGTTTTCTTGTACTCAGGTTAACTTCTTTTATAAAAAGCCATGTTGTAATTCCTCAAAATGTCCATACTTGAAGATTATGGAATGATTTGTTTACTTTGAATGTCCCTTCAAAATGAGATCTTCAGCTAAATAAGACATGTACACTTTATGTGTGTGTGTGTGTGTGTGTGTGTGTGTTTTAGTGCACTAATACTGTTTACTGAATAAGACAAAGTAATTGCCTAGTATAAGGAGAAACTTAGAAAGGAATTATCTGGTTTGGTCGATTTTGAGATGTTATGACATGGAATTTATACCTTTGTGTTAAATATTAATTTTATGTAGTATACTAAGCTACTGGAGATGGTTAAAAGTGATTGTTGCTAAGTTCAACATTGCCTTTTTAATTCTCTTGAAATGAAACTTGGTTGTTACCAAGGGATAACTTTCCCTGTCGCCTTCACAAATAGAGATTGGTCTTTTCTTACCCTCCACATGCCTTACGTCCAGAAGTAGTTCTTGTTCTTCACAATAGCTTTCATATTGCTAATTTTTCTCCCTGTTGCAAGTCTTACTGTTCCTTTGAAACAAAAATGCTTTGAAAATATTGGTCATGTTCTTTTTGTCTTGTTGATATCAACAGATCTCCTGGTCACTCTTTTGATTTATTTAAGGCTTTAGATCCTTTTTCAAAATCTTTTTCAGCTAAGTCCTATTGTCATTTTCAATGACTTCAACATCCAGATGGAAGGACCATCAAAGTCCCCTCTTCACTCCACTTCTTGACATCCTTATCTCCATTGCTTTTTTCCCTCCCTCCACTTTATTTACCACTTCATGGTCAAATCTACCTTTTCTTTTTTCTTTTTTAAAGATTTTATTTATTTGACGGAGAGACACAGCGAGAGGGAGAACACAAGCAGGGGGAGTGGGAGAGGGAGAAGCAGGCTTCCCGCGGAGCAGGGAGCCCGATGTGGGACTCGATCCCAGGACCCTGGGATCATGACCTGAGCCGAAGGCAGATGCTTAGCAACTGAGTCGCCCAGGCACTGCAAATCTACCTTTTCTATACCAGTATGTGTACCATCAAGATCTTAATGGCAAACATTCCACCGTCTGGACATCAGTCCTCTTTTAATTCATTTGCTCAGGTATCCTCATTCCTACGATTCTTCATCTGCATTGACATTCATCCTAGGCCACAGCTTTTGTTGTCCCTTCACAATTCATTTGTACTCTGCTGTCTTCATTTTCCACTGTTTTGAGTTCAGATGTCATGGTTCATCTGTAGCCCTCCCTTGCAAATATCCTAAGGTCTATTTCCCTACCAATAATAGAACAATGTGTTTCTATTCTTCTACTCATGACTACTAAATATTGATATTTCTTTGGGTGTCATCCTTATCTCTGCTCTCTATACATGTACATATTCTCTAAGCTCTAAACACCATTTCTCTACTAAAAAACTAGTGATTTCCAGTTTTAGAGCCTGTCCCAGATTTTACCTCTGAAAGTCCATACCTCACTTGACAGCAGTGTATGGATACTTCAGAGAAAACATGTCTTAGAAAATGGTACTGCTAACCATTCAGGTAAATAAGCTAGAAGCTTAATGGTCTTTTTTTGTGTTTTCCCTCTGTATTCTACAATATCCAATCCAACATTCATTTAAAAAATATTATTTCTAAATATATCTAGAATTTTCCCACTGATTTTTATTTCTTATGTTCAGTCGAGCCAGATTCAGATTTTTTCTTACCTCCTCTTTTATCCTGTCTCATTAGTCTACCTAATTTATTCTTAACTCGCTGTACTCTGTTAGCTACCTAGAAACCAACGTGATAGCTTAAAATGTTTATCAGTTCATGTCTCTTCCTACTTTTCCAATGTACTTGGACTGAAAACCAACATTTATGCCATACCAGTGTAGCTCTGTGTAATATCACACCTTCTTATCTTTTAGTCACATCACATCAGTCTTTTCTTCCTGCTTCAGTCCAATGAGATTCATAACTTTTAATTACTTCTACATGCCAAGATCATCCTCATATCAGGGCCCTTGAAAATTCTGGTTTCATTTCCCAAGAAACTCTTTGCACTGTATGCAAAGCTAGCTCTTATTGTTTTCAGATCACCTGAAAGAAGTGGCTAAAGTCTACTCTATCAAATGTCCCCCCAACACCTCTACTCTGTTTTTCATCCAGTTCTTGGTTTGATTTTGCATATGAACTCATTTTGTAATGATTTCTTTTCTTTGTTTAATTAGGTTTCTGCACCTGACTTTCTCTGTAGAATTCAAGCCCTAAGAGTGTAGGGACCCTGGCTTTCTTGTTCATCAATGTAGTTCAGTAACTAGTATAATATCTGACACATATGTGTTGGGTGAATTAATCAGTTTAAGACCACTAGATCCAGTGGTATCCATGGATCTATTGGTGTCCATGGAACTATTCACTTCCTGTAGTTTCCAAAGCTCAAAGTCTCCTTGTTCTACCTTAATGAGGTCAGGGAATCAAGTCCAGAGATGGTTTATCTTTAAGTCCACTTGAGAGGATATCAGGATATGCAGCAATGGTCATATGCTACTTCAGTAATTCCACAGTATTTAGGAAGATAAATCACTCAGCCTCTCTGGGGAGATTATAGGCCCCTGTGGTTCCTTTGGGATCTCAAACAATAGGGAGATTAATGCTAAACTTGTTTTAGGACCCTTAGTCATATTTATTTAAAATTAGACATAGATGATTAGTCACGATTTAATATTGCATTTTTCTGAAAAGTCAGTCTGAATATAAAGCTATCATTAATATTAGAAAGGCTGGGTTTCTATTAAATCTATTTATGTATAATTTTTAAGTGTGATGGTATAAACCGGCAGTTCCTAACTTTATGACTAAAAACTAACCATTTGTAAGATTTATTACAATGTATACTCCAAGGCTTCGTCTCCAGAGGTACTGTGTCCACAGTGATATGTAAGACTATACATTTTACCAGATATCTGTCTTATTTCTGAGGCAGAACATTTGTGGACCACACTTTGGGACAGAAATGCATGTTATGTTACATTTTAAGATGTTTGGTTTTTGAAAATGCCAATGGCAAATGATTTATCAGTCTCCCCTGAACTAATGACATAGTATAATTTTAATATGTTATAGCTTACAGGAATTTTAGAGATTTTTTTTTCATTTGTCACATATATAGAGACTGAATCTTAAAGAGATTAATTAATTAATTTGTCAGAGATATCAAATAGGGTCAGCATTTAAGTTTCTTATCACTGTCTGGGCTTTTTATTCTAAAACATGGTGGCCTAGAGTAATATTTTCAGCTTCTAAATTTTATCCTGTTGAAAAATAGAATGAATAAATATAAATGTATTCATGTGTTATATCTACACTTAAATTTACACATATTGCAGTATTAATTTGGATTATACAGGACTTTGGCCATCACCATTGCATACAAGATATATTTTGAACTTATAGATCCTACCTATAAGAATTTACTAATGTCAAAAAAGGCCCTTTTAAAAATGACTCTGGCACCTAGTCCAAGGACAATATTAAAGTGAGGCTCCAATATATATATCTTAATCTAAGTTATTACTGAATGTAAGTCATGTGATGGCTTCTAATGAAAATTTCCCATTGAAAAAATCAATGTTAATAACTGGAACTCGAGAGCTGTAATGGGCTCTATGTTTTTCTGGCTTAGATTGTGTTCCTATAATATGCTGAGAAGAAGAATTGATGACCTGTGAGCTATGGTCACTTCCTGATCCCATTTGATTCTTTGGTCTCTAGTTTTAAAAGGGTGATCCAAGAGGTTGCTTTTTAATGGAGAAGTTAAGCAAAAGAAGCAACAACTTGGAGGCTGTTGGCACTGCCCAGCTCTCTCACTTGAGAAGCACTTCAGCAAAGAGGGCTATTGCCAAGAGAGAGTCTTGCAAGGAAACTTTGTTCCAGAGAAGAGTTTTTTTTTTTTTTTAAAGAAGCTGCTGTAAAAGCTGACCAGAGCTACTGCCTATGGGTGACAATGGAATGACAAGTCTGGGGGCATTACTTATCTGGATTCAGAAATAGATTTCACTTAAGAACAAATTTCATATGTACATACAATCCAGGATGGCTGGTCAGGTCTACTGGCTGGAGTGGAAGAGAATATCTAGAAGATCCGCATTAGAAATGGAACTATTGGGAGAGGGTAGAAGATTTTAGAAGTTGCAGAGATACTGCAGGGATGGTCTGTAATGGAAACTTCCACTTGTGTTGATGGTAGGTGTTCTACAGCTCCTTAATTCAGGACTTACCTCCCTAGTTGGTACCTATAGGTGTGAAGCCTTCCTCAGATCAGATGGTATCACTGTGGACATCATCTGACAGAGGAACATCCTGTAAATATCCTCTGGAACCTCAGTACTCTATGACACGGTCTCATAGTGCTATTTGCTCCAAAATCCTTGCTCAACCCACCTAATTTTGCTATTATGTACAACAAGAAATAACATGCAATACATTCTTAACATCTTTTTTTTTTCCTTTGGTGACCGTCAACATTAAGATACTCAGATGAACACTGTTGAGTCAAGGTGTTTTATATAGTCATTATCAATCTGAAGTCTTAAGGTCTTCTCTGCTTAGGGAATATCAAATCTATTTTATGACAGAAAAGCACAATGGACTCAATTATCCATGTTTTAGGACTTATTCCAGTCTTTAAAGAATAAGGAACAAGTAAAAGTACTTAAAGCCAACATTCCTCATCTACTTTATATTGTCAAATGCATGAAGAGTGTTAAAAAAAAGATTTAGAGAATGCCATGGCATGTCTTTATGGTAAATGTTACTTTATTTTCTGGTTCATCTAGCATACTTTTTTAAAAGTTATTTTGTTTTTCTTTCATAAAAATGGAAAAACATTGATTTTACATTATGTGAGTACTTTATATAAAAGTTTCATAAAAGTTATGATTTTTGTATTTATAGAATGGCAGGAATAGCATTATAGATAACACATCATAGTAACTTGGCATTTATAAAATACTAGTTTTCTATGAACATCAAATCAGAGAGGAAGGTTTCATTTTTTTATTATAATAACAATTTGAATGCCATCTGCTCTTTAAAATTTTATTAAAATATATAGTGGAACTGGTGTTTTATATGCTAATCCTTTCTGAAGATGTTTTTAGATTTTTCAAATACTGCCTCAATTCTGTATAGAATGTATATTTAAAAAGCACCATTTAAATTGAGTACTGTGTGTAGACTAGCAGAAGTTCAGGAAATATTAAATTAATATAAATTTGCCAAAGCAATCCACTGAAGGGTGATTTAAATCTGAATTTTGACGTTGCTGGTACCAGATAAAAATGGTTATGCAGTGGGGCGCCTGGGTGGCTCAGTCAGTTAAGCATCTGCCTTCGGCTCAGGTCATGATCCCAAGTCCTGGGATGGAGCCCTGAGTTGGGCTGCCTGCTCCTCGGGGAGCCTGCTTCCCCTTTCCTTCTGCCTGTGTGCTCTCTCTCGCTCACTCTCCCTCTCACTCTCAAATAAATAAATAAAATCTTAAAAATGGTTATGAAGTTATTAGAAGGGGACAAAGATCTTCAAATTAGTAGTTAAAAGAATGTGTACGTGTATGACACAAGCGCACACATACCCCACTAAGGTTGGCCTTTGGCAACAATCTCCTACCCTGCTCCCTAAACAAATAACCAGGCATCACCTTTGCTCTTCTTTTTTTTTTTTTAAAGATTTATTCATTCATTCATTTATTTGAGGAAGAATGAGAGTATGAGCAGGGGGAGGGGCAGAGGGAGAAGCAGGCTCTCTGATGAGCAGGGAGCCCGATGAAGGGCTAGATCCCTGGACTCCAGGATCATGACCTGAGCCGAAGGCAGATGCTTAACCGGTTGAGCCACCCAGGAGCTCCTTTGCTCTTTTAAAATATTACTCATCTTATTCTTCAATGTAAAATTATCAGTAATGTTAATGTGTGTTGGCAGGGGCTTGAGATTTTCCCTGGACACCCCATATTTCTCTGGAAAGGGTTGATTCTTTTAGAGATTAACTGTGACCATTCAATTGATTTGAATGGTTTTAATGATTTTCAATTTGAAGATGTTTATTTGGAATGAATATGTGAGGTTCAATATGCAGGAGATCTTTCTCAGTATCCTTTTTGGAATGAATGCTGGACTGTAGTTATATCTAGGGCTACATTTCTGCTTAGTAGTCCATTGTTCAGAGCATAGGCTCTGAGGTCACTCTGTTTTGGCTCAAATCACAACAATGGTGGCTACAGATCATATAGATTGAGAATTGTGTGGCTTTTCTCTAAGCCTCTGTTTTCTCAGCTATGAAATGGTGATTTTTTTTAAATTTCTTTGTTCATAGGGTTTCTGTATGAACTGAAAGACAAAAAATATAAGGCATTTAGCAGAGTAAAATAATGTAGAATTTAAAAAATTTTCAAGAAATATTAGTGCTAATACTATCATCTTGTGTCATCATTGTATTATTACACTTGAGCATGGAGATGTTGCAACTTTCTTGGACTGTTTGCTCATTTATAATGAGCAGGATGAGTTTGGGGTGCCTAGGTGGGCAAGTACTTAAATGAGTAATTAAGTCCTCTTTCTTCATGTGGGAGAAAGGGAGAAGGAAAAGTTCTGGATGCCTAGATTGGCTTCCAAGTTTGCTAGAATTATGATTAAGTAGCATTTTGAATACTGGGCTTATTCTGGAAATTATTAAATTTACTTTCCTTAGCTCCATATTTTGTCAATTGTGGAAAAATTGGGATTTGGGGTAATCTTTGAGTGAAGTTTCTTCTTGATAACTATTTATTTATTTATTTATTTATTTATTTTAATGTATTTATTGTGGTGGGCAGAGGGAGAGGAAGAGAGAATCTTGAGCAGACTCCCCGCTGAGCAGGGAGCCCAACACAGGGCTTGATCCCAGGACCCTGAGATCATGACCTGAGCTGAGATCAGGTCAGATGCTCAACTGATTGAGCCACCCAGGCACCCCTCTTGATAACTATTTAAATTGCAATCTTGTAATTTCCTAATTTGGGCAATGGAGGTGTTTACCATTTTTATGCAGCATTATGTTGAAGTACATATTTATGCATATACAAAAATAAACAATTTTAGCAATTTTACTTTTACATATAAAATATATATTATTATAGTATTGAACCTATCATTCTGCAACTTGCTATTTTTGCTCACCTTTTAAATTTTGACATTTATCCATGTTGGTACATGTGGCTTAAGTTTATTCATTTTAGCTACTATATATCATTCAATTATATGAATAAATAACATCTATTTGGTGGACATTTAAGCATTTTAATTTTTCATTATTAACATCAGTGTCAAAACAAGCATTCAAATTTATTATATGTGAGATATCATATTTTATCTCTGTGTGTATATATATATCTGATATTGGAATTGCAAATGTTTAGTGATTTCTATATATTCTCAATTTTAAGTATACAAGATTAGTTTTGTGTACATGATAAATCTATGTAAAGTTACTGATATAACTAGAATATAATTAAATTCAAAAATATTTTATGAAATACTTAGTTTAAACTTACATAAATGTGTTGAAAATTCATTTTTGTATGTGTGCATAGAGATGACGTGTATCAATTTACCTCAACAAGTTATAACTAGTGTCCATGTACAATTTTTTGCCTGACTGATTTCCAGTAGATATTTTGGTAATACTTTTTAAATATTCACAGGTTTTATGGCCTATTTTGCAGGCTGCTATTGAAAAATATCATTCAGATGAATGTTTAGAATATGACGTTAAAGATGAGTGAGTTTTCATGTTAATCATCATTGTAAGAATCCCAAAGAGAGGCATGACTTTCAAATATATCTCCTTGTAAACAGGATAATTTTTAAATACACATTGCATATTAGATACGAGATTTGAGTGTTAATACATTTTTTAAGGTTGTAATTTACTATACTTTTCATGCCTACCCCACTGATTATGCAGAGTTTAAAATGCAATGGCCAGAAGACGAGGAAGTGTTACTAGAAGAATGTGGACATGGACTCTGGAATTGCTAATGATGACTGTGATCCTTTGGGGTCAGCAAGGGAATGGACAAGGCCAAGGTAGGTACAGGCATGTTTTAGTATTTTGAGAGCTGAATATGAGTTTCACTTTACTTTGAAATTATGTGGATCTTTATTTTTATTTTTTATGTGGATCTTTAGTCTGATGTTTTAAGCTATTTGTTTCAGTCTTTCTCCAAGGATTTTGTTAAAGTGTATTATACTTCCAAATTAGTTAAGCTGAGCTAGAATTAGGTGTGAGTTGGTGTATCAAATTTGAAGTCACTGCTTCAAAATTGGCTTCACTCTGTTGCAGTAGACGCTAGAGATACAGATATGTTTGTATGTGTGTGTGTAATTTTACAAGAACATATTACTTGAAGGTTTTATATTTTTGAAGAGAAGCTTTTGGATCCCTGTTTCATTCCTTTAGTAGTTTTTGTTTTAATTTTTTAAATTTCAAGAACATATTCTCTAAAGGGTATGATGTTCTTCAGAAATTAAGTGAAACATTTGATGTTTCTCATTGCTCTGCCAAGTGTGTTTGGAGGAAATTAATGGTAGACCTGAGTTGCAAGGTTGTGGTGTCCTGAAGCCTCATTTGCAGAGTAGGAAAGGACCAGAGACTTTGTAATAAGGTTTTTCAGTGTACTGATTTGATCAATAGCTGTATGGAGTGGTTTATGCCAAAGCTAGTATCAATGAAATGTGTTTTGCGAAAAGTGTTGTATTATTTTTGGAGGTGTGTTGCCTTTTCAGACATAAATTGCTATTTAAAGTTTTATATGAAAAAAGTGCTGACCCATGGCATTTTATTTTTCCTTTGGAGGATAATCTATTTTGACACTGTTTCTGCTTTTTCAAGACTTGAAAACTATGAACAGGAAAGGTATACGGGCAGGGACATTACTCTAGATGGAATTGAGAGTGTATAGTGGTGCTATATAATTGTGATAGAGTTGTTGAGCTTTTGCTAGTCCTTTGGTTTATCAAAATAGCCAATAAAAATTGTGTATATTAAATTAAGCTTAGTAACTCTTTTGAAAAGATGGTTCAAAAAGAACATTGTTTGCTCACCATACGTAATTTGGCTTAATGAATTTTTGAGGTGAAATAGGATGATGTTTTTCAAAAATAAAAATGCATGTATCTTTGTGTGATAATATATATATATGCACACGCACACACATATATGCAGATAACAGATTTTAATGATGAAATAGGCTTTGATTTTTAAAGTTTTTCTTTCATGCCATTAAGAATTTATATTAGCATATAGTTGAATTCTCATTTCATTTTTCTTTTTTGATAAAAATAATGGAAGGAAATCATATTTAATACATAGTATTTTTTTCACCAAAGATCTAAAACAAGAATCTGTAGGCAGCAGCTACATCACATTTCTGTTGGCTAAAAGAATTGTTTATTCCTCTGGCAATGTGTCAGATCACTAAAATGCAGCAAGACAACTGTTTTTCTGCAATAGTGATCCAACAGTACATTTAGTATTATACAAGATTGCCAAAACCCTTTCTGAGGCCATCATTTCCAGGGATTATGGCTTTTCTTAATGGGTAATAGTTTATTGGATATTTAAAATGTTAGAGGAAAAATAAATATCATCTCTTTTATTTGTCCAAGCCCTTTATTCTTTCTTCAATATTGATTGCTTGGATATTCTTTTCTTTGATAGTGACCAACATTTCTAAAGAACATTCCCTGAAATCAATTCCATGCTTAGCTATAGTGAAGCCTATGATGGTAAATGCAAGTTAAGTAATTTAGTTTCATTTTAAAAGAATAAATTAAAATAGACAGTGATTCAAGGGACAAAACAACTTAATAGAAAGCATAATGGAATGCTTTAATTTTATGATTAAGGGAATTTTTGCTTCCTTTAGGTAGCCAGATTGAATGAAGGGTTTCATAGGCATGATATGCAAATCTAATAATTTCAAGTACAACCCAAACAGCATATTATCATGTAGATCAATAATCCTCATTAAATATTAATTTTTTCACCTTTGGGCATTCAATTAAGCAGAATTTAAAGATAAAAGTTTTAAAATGAAAACTTTATATTACTGCATATCTTTTTAAATAAAAATTTCATGGTACTTTACTATTTGTAGGAAAATAATACATTAAAATACATAAATGAAGTTTTCTCTACATTGTTTATAGCTTTGTCTTGAACTTTGACTATTAGGGCTTCCAAAGTCCAGAGTTGTGATTATGTATCAATGAGTATGACTCTTATAGCAAATATGCATGCAAAATGTAATGAAATTATTTTTACCTAAAGTTAAAATTTTTGGGGATGATAGCAAAGCTAAATTGTATTTTTTATATAAGCTCTCCATATTTATCGGTAGATTATATGCTAATTACTTGTAAGTCATTGGGAAATCTGGATGTTCTTTCCCATAAAAACCATGTTAGAAATAGTAATCAAGTTGTGGGAACAGAAGGCAAAAATCTACATATTCTAGAATGTACATAAAGCGTCATACTCAGTATTAATTCAGCTATGTGCAACCACCACTTACAACAAACATGTTATAGGAAATGCATCCTGAATTATAAGTAAAAATGTTGGCTGATGATCTCTCTAGGGGCATCATGGTCAAATAAGAAGAAAGGAACGGACAGTGGGCTGCAATCAGGTAGATGCCCCTTGTCAATTTTTTATATCACTCAAGAAAAGCATCTGCTTGAGTAGTCTGTTTTCCTGACTTCTGACTTATGGAATAATAGATACATATCCTTAGAGAAGCATTCCCTGACTTGGATGCTGCCCATTTCTATGCTGCTTAGGTGGTTTGCACATTAGAAACTATCAACAAAATGAAAATAAAGCCAATCCTTTTTTTTTTAAATAAAGCCAATCCTTAAGATAAAGTGGAATATATATGATTTTAAAAAGAAAATGTTTATTATTCAAATAAAACAAGTAACATAATTGTTCAGATTTATTGTGTCTTTAAAAGAACTATCACAGATGTTAATAGAAGAAATTGGGTGTGGGGTATATGGGAGCTTTCTGTACTATCTTTATAAGGTTTCTGTAAATCTAAAACTATTTTAAAATAAAATATTTATTAAAAATAAAAGAACTATCACAGACATTTCCAAATACTATATACATTGACTTTAGGGATAATCTAGAGAAAACTGAACTGACATCTAACATGTCTAGTTATATTTTGTAACACAACAGTTGTAGCCATGGGAATACTGACTGGCAAGAGGGACTGTAGGGAGGCATTGGAGAAACCAAATGATTTACAGGATTCTGGGAGGTGCCTGAAGCAGTTATTATGTTCAGAACTGAGAAATTACTTCCGAACTCAGCAATACCTTTTCTTTCTTTCTACAACAATATGTTCAAGTAATAATAGGAGATGTATATTAAGGTAAAGGTGTAATTTATATAAAAAGTTAAGAAAAAAATCAGTGACTCAGATGCGTGTCAATATAAAGGCAGAATGAGGCAGTTTGGGATTAAGGTGAATGCTTGTTAAAAGTAAAGATATGATTTTGACTTTAAAAAAATAAAGCATTCAGAAATATTGTTTGGCAGTTCTTAAAAATATATTCCTATCTTAATGGTTTTAATAAAGAAGTGCTATTTTTTTCTTCTACTTAATAAGGATAATAACATGAAGAATGGAATGTATATGTCAGTCTGTTTCCAAAAACAAGTTTGTCATAGTTTTTGAATTAGTGCTATTTTCCTGATTTTTGTGCCTAATAAAGGGTTTAAATATAGTAATATTTTTAATATGTTATCATGAATACACAGAGAATTTTCATCAGTTTGGTTCCCATGATTATTTACATGCTGAAATTCCAACCCTGATGCTAGATGTAAGATATTTTAAAATTTTGAAGAAGTTAGTTGAGATCATGTAGCAAACTTAAATTTTGAGGACAAATCAAATTATGTTTGTTTTCATGACCAGAATTAGGGTTAGGTATTAAGCATTCAAAAAATAAAATTTGATAATATTTAGCAGTTATGATCTTTAGTTTCATGATTTCCATTGTAAAATGATGTTTTAGTGAAGGGGCAAAATTTTGAAAAGTAAATCATTTGTCTTATTTTGCAAGTTGTTAAACTGTATTACCTTGGAATCATATTTAATTATACTAAGCCAATCACCTGTGTTTTGTGTTTATCACACATCTATTTTTTTTTCTATAGAGATAGGAAAAAAAACTTATAAAGGATGGATGGGTAGATGGGTGGGTGGAAGGGTAGATAAAGAATTCTCTCTCCATCTCTATTTCTTTCTCTCTCTCCTTTGAAATCTTTTCCCAGTGTGGCCCAAAAGCTTTATTTTTGTTTCCCTCATTTTTTGTTTCATTCAAGAAATTTAAGTGATTGTGTAATTCTGTCAGTAAATGAAGATAGTATACAACTTTGAGTGAAGGTTTATAGCTACAGCTTTTCAATTAGAATTTCTCAGATCGTATGGCCTATGAATTTTAATATCTTAGTATCATTACTAGTGAGAAATAATCACCTCAAAGGACTTTAATGCCACCCAGAGTTTATGTTTTTCCAGGTTGCTTGGGTAAATCGTTTTCATCTTATAACTGAATATTATTTTAAGAGAGGTGAGCTCAAACATTTGGCAGTCAATATTGAATGATGATTATTTGTGTATCCCAGGAGACCTGACCTTAAAATATCATCAAGCTAAGTAGTGGTGAAATTGAACTCTACTATCTAATAGAAGTCTTTATGTTTCTGGCATTCCTTATCAAATGTAAAGAATTTTCCTTTGTGCTAGTTAACAATGTACATGTTTATAAGGTGGTCTGTAGCAGAATTATTTATGTCCAATTTTAGTGTTTGATTTAAACTTCTTAGTATATAAATGCAAATATCCAATACTTAAAACTCCCATAAATATCCACCCAACAGCATTTAAATTCTAACAATAATTCCTAAGAGCTTCTTAAACAAACAGCAACAACAAAAAGCTAGCCATTCTTAGACATTATATGCAATACACCATTTCCGTAGCTTAAAAAATTCATGTTATATGGTAAACAGGGAAAGTAGTGGTTTAAGAACGCAGTGGATTTACTTTAAAGAAAATAACATTTATTAAGCTCAGAATTTGGATTTTTGAGAATCCATGCATTTCAAATTCTTTCCAGACGTCTGAAGGTTATATTCTTAAAAGGAGTCAGTGCATGCTCTTTTATGCACCCTGCATGGAAGCCCATGACATGAGGGAGGTGATGTCATAAATATCTAATTATAGAGACTTGCTTTGGAATGCTCTCTTAAAAACATTTTTTTTTCCCCCACAGAAAGGGATTTCTCTTCACAACTTAGAGATTGGATGGTTTAAAATGAAATCACTGTTTTTTGTTTTAGTGTTTTAAGCTGTCTTCCTGATCATCAAAGCCATTGTCATAAAAAAAAGGCTAGTTATAGAATATTCCATTTTTATGGGGTAAGAACATGGTAATTGATACCACTTTCTACTGAAATTATATAGTATCATCTGATCTTTGGGTGGCATTCATTCACAATATTTTAAAAAGTATTCTCACCGGGCAGCATAATAAAGTGTGTGTTTTATTTCCCATTTATTTTATTTAATTTGTTTTTTAAGGAAAATCATTTTAATGAAAGTTCTCTTACCTTCAAAAAATTGAATTTATTTAGGAAAAAATATTTTAAACACTGTTCCTAGTGATCTTAGCATTTTCTTTTTTATTGATTCTTTAATGTTCTGTTTTTACATATTTGGAGACTGGAGACTTGGTTTAGAACTAAAATTTCATTTGGAGATTTTTGTTGTGTTTGGAATTTGTTATGGAATTTGACTTCAAGAAGATATAAGTTTATTAGACATTATCTTCTATGGGATATGCTAGCCACATCTCTTTCTCCAGCTATATATATATATGTGTGTGTGTGTATGTATATATATATACATATATATATATTAAAATTAGAATAAAGAGGCCATAACAGCTGAAGAAATAGAAAAAGGAATAGAAGTGGTGTAAGTAGGGGGAAAAAAGAGAAGTGATAGGAGCAGGTATGAGAAATATATAAACTAGGGTATTCTGACACATGCTAATAATAATAAAATATAATGTAAATTAAAAAAATCAATCTGTGAAATTTTTATTAGGACTTTAACTACCAAAAAATAGAGTGGAGAGTGGCTGAGGGAGCTGGTTCTTTCTCCAAGTAGGCACTTAGCCTACTCCACTTAACTTTGTAGTCAGCCTCATAGCCATCTCATGGTATGAAGTGTTAACATTGTGCTTTTAATGCAACTTAAGTTTTTTGTGCACAAACTAAAGAACAAACAAACTAAAGAGCCTAGACACTGGAGTCAAGAAATTCAGAATAGTCACACGGGTGAGACTGTATGTCCTGGTCTTCCGCAGAAATTACTGCTTACTCTTAATTCTTTTTGTTTCTTTCTACTTCAACCTATAATGCCATACAAACCTCAGCATAAAGACACCCTTGAGAATCACTTCTCTGTCACTTATTATGTTTCCTTTAAAAAGCTCATGAATTACACATGATTTTCTAAGTTGCCAACTTAGATTTCAGGAGACTTCAAAAAATATTAATCTGGTACCTTTCCATTATGAAGGCTGTACACACTGTTCACAAGCTCGGTCTTGTCTTTAAGGGACATGTGCCTCATCCAACAACTTTCTTCCCTAAATCATCAAAATCTTGTCTAAAGGCTTTTTCTCAAAAGTTAGGAAGCACTGCGATTTCTATTTGGTCATGTCACATGGTGATCTATTTATCAACTATAGCTTTATCAAAGCATAAACTATTTTTGGATTTTATAGTTAATTGTGTGTGATAGAATAATGGGGATGCAATGTATATTATGCTTTTGTTCTTATGATGATTTTTTTAAACTTATTTTTCCTGTAGTAACTTCTGATGCTCCTTTGTTAGCTCTTCCTTTCTCTTTTTTCTTCAGCTATCTTCCTTTTGTTCCTTAACTCAGATGTCCCCTGCTATGTCTCTGCAGAGATTCCACATTAGTATTTTGATGTTTTTTTCGGTAGTTTTCAAAGGTCACCATACAGAACCCTATCAATATTTCTCAATATGCGCTGTAATTGTTCATTTGTGTCTTTTTCTTATTTCTGTGCTCCTTGATGACTCAAACTATATATCCATCCACTCAACAAAAGTTTATAAAATTTTTACCTTGAGGCAGGAACTATTCTGGATGCTAGCGATAAAATAGTTAAGAAAATTGACAAACAGTCCTGCCATCATGGAGCTTGCATTCTAATTGGGGGAGACCGATGACAGACAATGAGCAACATATATATGTAAAGAATGGCAGGGTTGATGGTGAAAAATAATGCTGTGATGGGGAACAGAGAATTCTAAGATGACAGATTTTAATTGGATACTCTGGAATGACCTCACAGAGAAGATGGCAATTGAAAGCCCAATGTAGTTAGGGCCTAAGCCACACAGAGACTTGGGGCAAGACCGTTCCTTGCAAGGGTACAGTTAGTGGGTAAATCTTGAGCAAGATCATGCCTAGTGTTTGTAGGAACAGCCAAGAAACTAATGTGGCTGGAGCAAAGCACATGTGGCGGTGGGGGGCGGTGGTAGAAGATCTGAGAGATAACAGAACAGAAAGGAAGGGATGGAGGCTATGTAGAGTCTTACTTGCTATTTTAATGACTTTGGCTTTTGTTTAGAGTGAACTGGGAAGCTATTGAAGGATTTTGAGATTTCTTTTTGGTAATTCATTTTGAGTTTTCAGATTATACAGTGGTCACTACTTAGGACTCAATAATTTTGCTTTATTACTCTTGCAGTTAACTACAAACTAGTGTATTAAAGTAATGCTAAGTTCTAATTTAAATTGATTGAACAAGCTTTTATCTCTTTCTCTTTTCCATTACTGAGTATCTTATTTTTAATTAATTTAAAAGCTTTCTACAATAGTGAGCCAATGAAAATTTAGCATAACGTATAACTTATTCTTCATTAGATTTAGGTACTTAAATGAAGATGCTAATTAGAAAAGGCATTTGTTGGAAAATGTTGCTAAAACTGCTTTTGAATTATTATCACATAAATTGATACCATTAAATTGTGTTTCTAGAACCTAAATGTAGACAGTGGTAATAAGTTAATAGCTCTAAGTAGATGTCTTTCATCTCTTTGGTCAAGGATGCTTGAAAGTAGAAAAACTTACTGGCTTCAAATCTGGGGACAAGGAATAACCCGAAGTGCTTTTGTTTGTTTGTTTCTTGGTGGAATTTTCTTCCTGGTAAGGATGTATCTTTTTATACTAAACAACATTGACTGTATTCTGTCTTAAGTCTTTTTTGCCAAAATAGTGTGTGTGGAAATTAAGCTCTCACAATATAATGGAGAAATTCTGAGGACACAGAATGATATAAACTTTAAAGATGAGTAGAAAGCCAGAAGAGATAAGGAGGGAGAAAAATACAGAGAGGGAGAAGATAAATAGTGTAACAAAAATTAGTCAAACAGATTAGCATATGCATAGTAGGTCAACAAGGTAATCAGAATAGAGTACCTACTATATGCCAGACACTGGGGATATAGCAATGAAAGCAGAGACCCAACTGGTTATAATGTAGTAGAAAGGGATAGAGAAGGAAGGCACCCAAGTACATAACCAAATCAATGCTATGAAGGGGTATGAAGTGTACTACTATGAAGAAGATTAAATGTGATAGTATAGTTGAGTGTAACAGGCATGTGGAGAGGCAGTGATCCAACTATGGGGAAGTCAGAGAATTTTCTTTGAGGAATTGATGTTTCAGTTGAGATTGGAATGAAAATACAAAATCAGGTCCTTCGAAGATCCCAGGGGTCCCAATCAGAAGGAATAGCAAATATAAAGGTTCTGAAATAGAAATCAGCTTGATATTTTTGGGGAGTGCAGGCCAGTTTGGTGGAATAAAGGAAAGGCATGGGAGAGACATGAGATCAGAGGCTATAAGGAATCAGCTTAGTTAAGATTTTGCAGTCAATGTTTAGATAGAAAACAAATCAATTGAAAGATTTAAGATATAGATGTGATATGATTAGATTTACCCTTACACAGTTCCTTCCACCTGCAGTGTGAAGGGTATACTACTAGTGAGGGATACAGTGGTGGGGGAAGAGGGATTATTCAGTTGACTATTTCACTTGTTCAGATGAAGAATGATGATGGTTGGGACTGTGACTGTAGCAATAAAATTGCTAAAGTTGTAGCAATGAAATTGTAAAATTGGTTGAAATTAGAAGTTGTTTGGAAGATAGACCTGATGGGATTTACTGATCAAGAATCACATCAAGTGTTTAGTTTTAGGGATATGGCTATAGACTTTTATTGAGGTGGGGAAGGTGTGATGACATGGGACAGATTCTAAGTGCCAGAGGTGTGTAGTTAGATACATGTGTGTTATTGACTTTATTTTTTCCCCCTACATTAAATTGAGATGCCTATTAGAATTCAAGTGGATGTATCAAGTAGGCAACAAGAAGATGACTTGGCTAGAGATGTGAGTATGAAAATCATAGGCCTGTAGATCATGTTTCAAGTCATGTATCTAGATCAGACATTGATAAACTACAGCCCATGCACCAAATCTGTTCTGCTGCCTGATTTTGCATGAGCTATATTTTTTCACATTTTTAAGTATAAAGTATAAAATATACAAAAGACTATCTTATGACAAGGACAGTTGCCCAAATTTTCCTCTTGGCCCACAAAGCCTACATTGTTTACTCTCTGGATCTTTACAAAACATTTCACTGATCCTTGGTCTAGATGGAACTGTTGGAAGAGAGTATTGATACGCAAGAGGGCATAATTGTGGAAATTAAAATTGTGCCAACTGCAGTGCACAGAGTGAAAAATTTAAGTCTGGGCATAATAGATGGTAAGACTTCAAAACAACAATTTCATTATCAGCATGATCAGTGCAACTTCTGCGGCAAAAAGAAAATACTGTCATCAGACAATTCATTCGATCACATAGGAGGTGTTCTGTGTTTGAAGAACGGAGAGAAGTCTAATACAGTTTGATCAAAGAAAGCAAATGGGAGGATGACATTAGATCTGTCTGGAGATTTAGGGCAGGGCCAAATACTTCAGTCTGTTTAAAGTGGTCTTTAGAGAAAGAGGAAGACATTAAAGCATTCTGAAGCAAATCATAGATATGGAAAGAGATCACTCTGGCTTTATGTGCAGCCAGAATGAAAGAAAGCCAATATGGGTGAGGAATTAACATTGTCATTGGTATTAGTGAAGTGAAGACCCCAGGTGACCTTGGCAAAGGGAAATTTGTACAAAATCCATAATGGGCTTAAACAGTGAACGGGATCAAGACCCAGGTGTATGTTTAGTGAAATTTATTAATCCTCTCACTGTGTAAAATATAGGTGGTCAAAATAAGGAACTTCGGTGTTTTTTGTTTTGTGTTTTCTAATTCAATTTGTGAATTCAACTCCGGAAGATTTTGGTTTAATAAGTATAGAGAAAGGTCAGAAGTTTTCTTTTTTTTAAAACTCTCCTAATGAGTAGAAGCTAATGATGACTTTAAGGATACTGAATACTTTTCTGACACTTTGTTTTTTACACCTTCATTATTTATGCCCATCCAGGAGGTTTTGCCCTAGCCCCATGCAAATCCATAATTCAGTGCAGCTAAAACGTGTCCTTCCATCTGCAGTTTCCATGGTTCTTCACATGGAGGATGGCTTTCCCTGCTTGGAGCATCCCTGTAGCACCCACATTGTATGATAATTACTTCACTGATCTCTCACCCTCCTAGTGTGTGGCCTCTCCATGAGGCCTGAAATTTCATACTGTTCTTCTGAGATGTAACAATATTTATACTCAAATAATTAAACAAGTTCTTCTATTTTGAAAATAACATGTCTTCTAATTTGAATCTCCCTTTTTTCACTCTACTGCTTAGCTACTAACTTATTTTATGAAAATAAATTTTAACTGTCTACAATCACTTTCAGATCTAACTCTTACCAGTGGAAGATTAATGTGTGGTCAACATCTATAAGGATATTTCTTTCCATATAGTAGTTATAGCCTTTATTATTGTTTTTAAAATGACTAATGTTTAGTTTGGAATAATTCACCATGAGGATTGGGATGAGGGATAATTTACATAGTGATAATCTTTTTGAATTTTTATATTTAAAATACCATTTATCAAAAGAAAAAGCCAAGTGTTGTATTTTTGCTTCCACTTGACTTACTGAATTGATTTCAAGTTATATATTTCAGTATGAGCACGCTCACTTATTTTGGCTGAAATAATACTACTATCTTGGGATCCTTTTTTTCCTTAATGCCTATGTGCCACTCTCCATTTCTGTTCATTCCTTAATTCTCTTTATTTGGTACGTTTGTACTTTGGGGATTCTTCTGTTTGGGGTTTTGTTGGTTTATAATAATTGCTGCTTTTCTTGGAAATAAGTAGATGTTCTTTTCCATTTTGTTTGTGAATTTGTCTTAGAAGCATTTTGTATGTACCTTTTGCCCATAGTTCCTCAGAGGACCCCTTTGAGGATAATGATTTAATATGTCAGCTGATATAAAGCTTCAAAGACATGACTCCTGCTGACTTTTGCTTTGACATAGATTGAAATGTTCACTCAACAATGACTGATGGAAAGTTTTTCTTTTCTTCCCTTAAATATTACATAACCTTAAGAACAAACAAATGGAAGGGAAGATTGAGTTTTTGGTATCCTTGGTAGAAGTGGTCCCTTTCTCAACGAAACAGGTTTTGTTATCTAACTCTGTGTGTCAGTGGTGAACACACAGGGTGCTATGCGAGCACATGCTCACAGGACTGGAAGACTGATGCTGTGACAAACCACTGGAAAAAATGAATTCTGTTTTTTTCTTCACATTCCAGAGCTAACTATTCTGAAAGCTCTTTCAATTCATTATAAATTATAGTTGTTGTTGTTATAGTTGTTATTAGAGTTGAACTTTCATTCATTTGTGATCTGAACTTTCTGTACAGTGTGTTCTTTTTTTTTTTTTAAAGATTTTATTTATTTATTTGACAGAGAAAGAGATAGCAACAGCAGTAACACAAGCAGGGGAAGTGGGAGAGGAAAAAGTAGGCTTCCCGTGGAGCAGGGAACCCGATGTGGGGCTCGATCCCGGGACCCTGGGATCATGACCTGAGCTGATGGCAGACACTTAATGACTGAGCCACCCAGGTGTCCCTGTACAGTGTATTCTTATGTTTAATCATTTTCACATGCTAAATCACTTGTAAACAGATGTAAATAAATTGTAAACAAATGGCTTGTCCTTGAGAAAGAGTTTCAAAGTGGAGGTATATTAGGTGCCAGCTAAGACCTATGTCAGTGGCTTTATCCATATATATGGAGGGGTGTGTGTGTGTGTGTGTGTGTGTGTGTGTGTGTGTGTGTGTATGGTATATGTGTGTATCATCCAATTTCATCAAAAAGATTATTAACAAAATTGAGGGGCCCCTGGGTGGCTCAGTTTGTTAAGTCTCTGCCTTAGGCTCAGGTCACGATCCTGGGATGGAGACCTGCTGCAGGCTCTGTGCTCCAGGCTCCCTGCTCCGTGGGAAGTCCGCTTCTCCCTCCCCTTCTGCCCCTCCCCCTGCTTGTACACTCTCTCTCTCTCTCTCTCTCTCTCTCTCTCTCTCATGCACGTGTGTGTGCTCTCTCTGTCAAATAAATAAGTAAAATCTTAAGAAAAAAGATTATTAACAAAATTGATACAGAATCTTTAAATCATAAGTGTCCCTGCATTCAAAGTTACCCCCCAAATTTAAATTTTTGTCTTAAAATTTATAGTTCCCTTTGTAAAGCCAGACATTCTCATTTGTGCAAAGAAAGGAAAAAATAAAACAAATGATACATTTGAGAAACAATTGGAGGTCAGCTTCCTCTTGCAGCAGTCTGGTGTCCTTCTTCCCTCTTTACCCTCTCCACATACCCACATGTCAACATTTATAAATTTTATTTTAGAACACATAAAAGGAGAATACAAGTTATCCATGCTGAAGAACTGAAGTATTACTTGCACAGTGATATATCTATCTTAATAAGTATAAATACAAGTAAAGTATAAAGATGCAAATAGAATATGAAATTCTATTTATGATGTAGTTCTATTCCACTGTATTTTCTGGGTAGGCTAAGAGCATGGTAGTGGTATATCCTATTGGGAGACACACCATACTTAAAAGAAGAAAAATATGTATATTTCAATTCTGAAATATTTGGAAAGTAGTAGTCCTTTTTTGGTAAGATTTGCAAGGTTTTTGTTAAGATTCACAAACTTTTTACTGTAAAAGATTAAACAGTAAATATTTCAGGCTTTGCTGGCCATATTTAGTCTCTCTTCTCTTCTTCCTCCTCCTCCTCAAAACTCTTTAGCATTGTGAAAATTATTCTTAACTGTCAGGTATACAAAATAAGCCATGGACCAAATTTAGTCCTTGGGCCCATAGTTGGTGGACCCCCTGTATCATCAGATTTCTGCTTTTTTCTAAAATGTGTAATATATTAGAAATCAATGGTGCCTCTAGCAGTTGAAATTAGTTTTACATTTGAGCTTTGGAATGCAGTGGGATGCCATGAAAGCAGATGCTCTGCTTTTAAAACAAGTTATACACTATTTATTTCTGATATTAGAAATACATGGAAACTACTTATTTAAAGGGCTTTACTTAAGTTTTTAGTGCAACTAGTCACATATAGTAGAAAGAAACAATTTCACTTTCCAGATGAATTTTTACGCAACAAAAGTTTCCAAATCCTATTTTGTCCCCCTGAATAATTGCTGATACCTCTTTATGCACATTTTGTGGCTTTTTTTTCAGTAACTCTAAGGATGCAGTCTAAGTGCATTTTGCTTTTTCAAGCAAAGTAAAATAAAAACCTTGGCTAATATTTATATTAAGCTGAAGTGTAAGATAATATGAAAAAGAGAAAAAAGAAGCACAATAAATTGACCTTTTGGTAACTGCAAAGGACAGCGGATCAAAGACTGGACTTTAAGTCTTATATTTTCAGATCTGACATAATAAGTCCACAATGCCCTAAAAATAGGTCTTAATCCTAAATTGTAATGCCTCACAAATACTGTCATAACATGGGGTTTGGTGGAGAAAGTGGTTGATGTATCCCTCAACTTGTTTCTCTTTGTATGAAACTATGTTTAAATCAATTATAAAACCAACTATTTGGTTGTAAAGAGCAGGTTCTGACTTTGGAGGTGAAAGTATTTTTACTATAATCATTAAAATACATTTCTCCAGATATTTGATTTTCTGTTTTACAGCATAAAGAGTGAAATAATACTGTTGAATGAGAAAGAATCTAGAAAACCAATATAAGCACAATTGTCAGTCACGTTCCCAACTTGTGTCCATTTTTTCAATTAAGTGAAAACCATTCTTTCCCATTTGATTAGACTTCAGCAGTTTCAGGTTTACGGGACAAAAACAGTGAAAAGTATGAAGTATCTGGCTACTCTTCACTTCACCCTAATTTCTCTTATTTTTAATATTTTTTATTAGTGTGGTACATTTGTTAAAATTGATGAGCCAATATTTAGGGGTGCCTGGGTGGCTCAGTCAGTAAAGCAGCTGACTCTTGGTCTCAGCTCAGGTCTTGATCTCAGGGTCATGAGGGCAAGCCCAACGTAGGGCTCCACAATGGGTGTGGAGCCTACTTAAAAAAAAATGATGAGCCAATATTTATACATTATTAGTAATTAAAGTCCTTAGCTATGTCAGGGATCACTCTTCATGTTTTATATTCTGTGGGCTGGACTAATGTATGATGACCTGTATTCGCCATTACAGTATTATACAGAATAATTTTCAGTGCCCTAAAAATTCTCTGGCCCAACCCCTTCCAACCACTGATCTTCTTATTCTCTCCATAGTTTCGTCTTTTCCAAAATGTCATACAGTTGAAATAATATATATGTAGTTTTTCTAGATTGGCTTCTTTCACTTAGTAATATGCATTTAAGTTTCCTTCATTTCTTTTTATGGATTGATAGCTCATTTCTTTTTAGTACTGAATAATATTCCATTGTCTGGATGTACTACTGTTTGTGTATCCATTTGCCTCTGAAGGGCATCTTGGTTGCTTCCAAGTTTTGGCCATTATGAATAAAGCTGCTATACACATTTGTAGGCAGATTTTTGTGTAGATATATGTTTTCAACTCATTTGACTAAATACCAAGGAGTGTGATTGCTGGATCATATGGTAAGAGCATGTTTAGTTTTCTAAGAAGTGGCCAAACTGTCTTCCAAAGTGGCTGTACCATTTTGCCTTCCTACTGGCAATGAATGAGAATTCCTGTTGCTCTACAACTTTGTCAGCATTTGGCATTGTCAATGTTTTGGATTTTGGTCACTCTAGTAGCTGTCTCATTGTTGTTTTAATTTGAGTTTCTTGATGGCATGATGGTGTCTCATTTATACAATAGTATCTCATTGTTTTAATTTGCATTTCCTGAAGTATGATGTTGAACATCTGTTCAATACATTTACTTGCCATCTCTGTATCTTTTTTAGTGAGGTAGCTGTTCAGGCCTTTGCCTATTTTCTATTAACTGGGTCATATGTTGCATTTTGAAAGTTTGTTGTATATTTTACATACCAGCCCCTCTTTATTTGAAAATTATTTTTGTAAATTTATTGGAGTATAGTTGACACACAATGTTGCATTAATTTCAGGTGTACAGCATAGTGATTTAATATCTCTATCTGTTATGCTCTGCTCACCACAAGCATAGCTACCATCTTTCACTGTACAGTGCTATTACATCATTGACTATATTCTCTACACTGTACCTTTTGTTCCCACGATGTATTCATTCCATACCTGGAAGCCTGTATTTCCCATTCCCCCATTCCCCTTCCCTAAGGCAACCATCAGTTTGTTCTCTGTATTTATAGGTGTGATTCTGCTTTTTGTTTTTTTTTTTCATTTGTTTTGTTTTTAGATTCCACATATGAGTGAAATTATATGGCATTTGTCTTTTTCAGTCTTATTTCACTTAGCATAATAGGTCCATTCATATTGTAGTAAATGGCAAGATCTCATTCTTTTTTATGGCTGCATATATTGTGTGTGTGTGTGTGTGTGTGTGTGTGTGTACACCACATCATTTTTATTCATTCATCTGTCAGCGGACACTTAGGTTGCTTCCATATCTTGGCTACTTAAATAACGCTGCCATAAGCATAGGCCTGCATATATCCTTTCAAATTAGTGTTTTTGTTTTCTTTCGATAAATACTAGTAGTGGAGGTATTGAATCATATGGAATTTCTCTTTTTAATTTTTGGTTACTCATCATACTGTTTTCCACAGCGACTGTACTGATTTATATTTCTGTGACCAGTGAATGACAGTTCTTTTTTCTCCACATCCTCATCAACACTTGTTATTTCTTGTCTTTTTTATTTTAGGCATTCTGGCAGGTATAAGATGGTATTTCATTGTCATTTTGAGTCACATTTCCCTGATGATTATTGATGTTGAGCATCTTTTCATGTGTTTGTTGGCCATCTGTATGTTTTCTTTGAGAAAATTCTATTCAATTCAAATCGTCTGTCAGTTTTTTAATCAGATTGGTTGTGGGGATTTTTAGTTCTTTCTTTTATTATTATTTTTTGTTTTGGCATTGAGTTGCATGACACCATTCCTTTATCTGTGTGAGAGTGTGTATGGTATATGTGTGTATATGTGTGTGTGTGTGTGTGTGTGTGTGTTGAGGGAGAAGAGAGAGAGAGAAAGAGCGAGCACAAGTTGGGGGGTAGAGGGGCAAGGAAGAGGGAGAGAAAGAATCTTAAGGAGCCTGATATGGGCTCAATCTCAGGACCCTGAGATTATGACTTGAGCCAAAATCAAGAGCTGGATGCTTAACTGACTGAGCCACCCAGGTGCCCCCTTTATCTGTGTTTTGAAAGACTTTCTCTTAGTATGTGTCTTTCATTTTCTTTCTTTTTTTAAAAGTTTAATTAAGAAATGATAAGTTTAAGTTTTATTGACATATATCACTGAAAAAGTTTGTCACACAACGTGATTTGATTTACAAGTATTATGAAATGATTATTGCAGTAGGTTTAGCTGTTTTCATTTTCTAAAGTATCTCTTGCAGAACAGAATCTTTATTTTAATGAAGTCTAATTTATCAGTTTTTTCTTTGAAAAAACTCTAAGCCTAGAAATGTAGAAAGTTTTCTACCACTTAAGATAACTTAATATTCAGACAAACACAATGTAGACTTTCTTGAAACAGTCATAGCTCTCATACCAAAAAAAATATGAAATGAAAACAAAAACAAAGACTCTGATCCTAATTCTGACTTTTTGCTTTTCTTTTTTTTAAAGATTTTATTTATTTATTTGACAGAGAGAGACACAGCGAGAGAGGGGACACAAGCAGGGGCAGAGGGAGAGGGAGAAACAGACTCCCCGCTAAGCAAGCAGCCCGATGTGGGACTCGATCCCAGGACCCTGGGATCATGACCTGAACCTAAGGCAGATGCTTAATGACTGAGCCACCCAGGCGCCCGATTTTTTGTTTTTCAATTCAAGAACAGATTACTGAGCAGTATAAGTAATACATATAAACATCATTTTTAATGAAATGCCTTATGACAGTTATCAAGTCACCTTGATTCTGATTTACATTATTGTTGTTAAAACAGTTGTAATTTGCCATACATGAGAAACGTTTTATAGTATTTTTGTTTGACCAGGTATATCTTTTAGCTTTTATAGTTTTTTCCTTGCAGTTTCTCTAGTATGGTTACTGTTATTGTTTACATAGACTTTGTTTTATTTTTTAGTTTTTAAGTGGGCTGGGGAGAGGGGCTGAGGGAGAGGAAGAGAGAGAATCCCAAGCAGGCTCCACATGCAGCACAGAGCCCAACAAAGGGCTGGATCCCAGGAAACTGAGATCATGACCTGGGCTGAAATCAAGAGTTGCACACTCAACCCACTGAGCCACCTGGGTGCCCCAATGTTAAGTACTTTATAAATACACTTATTTTCCTCACACACTTCGACATCCTTCTTTATTCATGCAGTCAACATAGAGGAAGCACATCAAGAGGAAGTCATGTGCCATATGATTTGCTAGGTTGAAGGAAAAGGTACTAAATTTATTTACTATGTCTGAGCTTCTTTCTTTGGTCTTTTGTTCTACCTGATACATATAAGTTTTCTCTTCTCCAGGCCTCCAGCCCTTTGACATTTAAAAATGCTTGATACAACCAGGAAGTTGGGTATTTATCATATCCCTTTGGGCTTCCAGGCCAAGGGTAGGACGTGGAGGAAGAGAGTGCTTCTATGTTCATCATGCAGGACACAGGGCAGAAACATAAGAAAGACTAGGCTGCCAACGTGTCTCCTCTTTGCCCCCAAATCACCCAACCCTTCAGCTCCTACCACTTAAATGACGACAGCAGATTCGTGATTCACCTTTATCTAAAATATATCAAGGACAAGGGAAAACCTGTACTATTATTCCCATTTTCTCCTCAAACTTGCTTTAGCAGAGAAGTTCCCAAACTACTGTTAATGTATGTACTCTATCCCCAGCCCATACACAGTTTTCTAAGAAAAATAGTTAAATTTAGGAAAAGGTGTGTACTATATCTCAGCTTTAAATTTCATCACTTGCTTTGGATAGTAAAGCTCCAAGAGAGAATTTTTAAAAAGGAATTTAATAATTTTTACTCAGTATTTTCCAAACATTTATGAAGAAAATTGCAGAGTTAATGTTCCAGGAAAAAACTTAGCAGAAAACCAGGTGTTCTACACAATAATGTAGCTATCTGCATAATTTAAATATAATGATATAAGGGAATTTTTTTAAAGATTTTTATGTATTTATTTCACAGAGAGAGACAGCGAGAGAGGGAACACAAGCAGGGGGAGTGGGGGAGGGAGAAGCAGGCTTCCTGCCGAGCAGGGAGCCCGATGCAGGGCTCGATCCCAGGACCCTGGGATCATGACCTGAGCCGAAGGCAGACGCTTAACAACTGAGCTACCCAGGCGCCCCGATATAAGGGAATTTTTTAAAAAAAGTATCAGTGATAGATCCATTTTGTTTTGTTGTTGTTCAGGAGAGACAGTTAGAAAGTTGGAAAAGTAAGAAAGCATAGAACAAGTTCCAAATTAGAGGAATGCTACTAGGTGTTGCCAGGAGAAGGAAATACTGGAGAAATACAACAAATTCACCCTTTTCCCTCTCCCTATTTAGTTTTTTGCTGGTACGAACAGAAACAAATTCATTTCATGGTTTTGTCATTATGAATGTATAACTTAGCTCTAGCAGACACTCAATATGTACAACAAAAGATTAGATGTAGGTTTAACATCATTATTTTGTTGTTTTTTTTTTTTGCATGAATGCCAGTGAGGAATTTCCACTTACGCTCTTGTTTTCAAGAGGAGTGTTTAATTGAATTCCAGGATTCATTTTACAATAGGACTATGAGTAGAATATAAATTTCTTTGCAAGAAAGATAGTTTGTATGCATGAGTCTGAGAGCAGTTTAATGTTGATGTAACTCCATTGCAGTCTTCCATTTCCTACTTTTTTAAAAAAGGAATAATCTGATAGTGATTGTGAGGATTATAAAAGATAATGCTTGTAAAGATACTCTGTTCACTTAAAGTGTGCTCCATAAACTTCATTACTGTTGACATTTTGGGTTTACAAGGCTACCTTTTGCTGGCAGTTCAAATCCGACTCTGGCTTAAGCCCCTCGGTATTGGAGACAATGTTTATAGGGGTTTAGAGCACAGGCCTGAGATTAGACAATCCTAGCTTCCTATCCTTTGCCACTCAACCTCACTGTGCCTATTCTTAACTGTTTGAAACCGTGTTTAGCATTCATAAGAGGAACTATGATCTCACATAGTTATCTTAGGGAAGCTTAATATAGAAAAGGGGCTTGCAACAGTGCTAGGTACAATGGTGTCTGAGTCCAGCACTATTGCTCTGGCTTAGGGTTTGCCTACCATAGAATCTATCACACTGTATCCTACATACTCAGTGCTTACCATAGTTCCTAACACATAGTAGGTACTTATCAGTATTAGTATTTCAGCTGCTCAGGGGTTAATTATATCACATTCACGGCCCTTCAAGTAAGAACATATCCCAAGACACCTTATTTGGCTGAGCAAAAGTTGGCACTTGTTAAAAATACAAGTTTGATCTTTGAATGCTGCCCTGTACCGCAGAGCTATGGGAGTCCCATCTCTTGGAACTAAATCATAAGCAGTTGGGAAACTATATACTTTGGTGTCCATCCTACTAGGCCTTATATTGCTGGAGTCTGACACAATTTGTGGGATTTTCTACAATGTCTTTCCCCTCAACAGAATTCATGAGACCTACTCTCTGAATTGTTAGGCTTTCATGTTGCAAGTAGAAACATTCTGTCCTAATGGCATTGGAAATCCATTTGAAGTGACTTACTTTTGTTTCCTGTGAGTAATTTTATGTCAATCATAATTATTGTGAGCATTACATTTTAATTTGGGGATGTTCAAATCTCTTAGCATTTTCTTTGCTATATCATAAAAATCACGTGGAATCATTGAGGTAAGTCTGGAAATATTCATCATTAGAGACTTAGTGTGGGATACATTGTTAATATTTCTGGGATTTTATTCCTCATATGTTCTCCAGTAGAATGTAATGTGACAGTGGGGCACCTGGGTGGCTCAGTCGGTTAAGTGCCCCACTCTTGATTTCAGCTGAGGTCATGATCTCAGGGTGATGAGATCAAGCCCTGCATTGGGCTCTACACTGGGCATGGGGCCTGCTTAAGATTCTCTCTCTCCCTCGCCTTCTGCCCCTACCCCACCTCACGGGCACATTGCTCTCTCTCCCTCTCTCTAAAAAAAATAGAATGTATTGTGACAAAAATATCGACTTCATGTGGGCAAGGATATTTGTTATATTTGCTTAATAAACAATCACCACAGATAATAGGTATCAATATTCATTGTTTGAATGAATGTTGAGTGACAGATCTTCCTTTTTTTAATGTAATTTTATTATATTATGTTAATCACCATACATTACATCATTAGTTTTTGATGTAGTGTTCCATGATTCATTGTTTGTGCGTAACACCCAGTGCTCCATGCAGAACGTGCCCTCTTTAATACCCATCACCAGGCTAACCCATCCCCCCACCGCCCTCCCCTCTAGAACCCTCAGTTTGTTTCTCAGAGGAGTGACAGATCTTCTATTTACCACCAATGACTGTCACTATGATTGGCCTGCTTTGTAGAGAAAAATAAATTGGACAAAATCCATTGAGTTTTTTTGAGAAATTAGGTTTTTCTTCCCTTTCTTCTTTACAGTTACAACTCTGGGTAGGTTGATAGATACCATGGACTTAATGATATTTTAGGCCACAGAATGGAAGATATTATACAGTTTGCAGTTTATTTAATAATAATATGAAGTTTGAGCTTTTATTTCGCTATTAAATAATGTATTTTATAATAGAGTTGATTATCTTAACTGGTGTTCAGGAACTACATACAAATGTAATAAATATCTCATAACCTAACTTGAAAGAAAACAAGTGTTTTTTTTTTTTTTTTACTAAAGTATTTTTAAATGGAGCATATTTAAGTTAGAATTACAGGTAATAATCAATTTACATATATTATACATATAAATAATGTATATATTGGATTTTCATTTAGTTTTTGTTTCTGTGATTGGAATTCGTACCCTAACAACCTTATCAGTTCATAAGATTCATTTTCAGAAGAAAAGAAAAAGCCTAAGCATAATTAGTTTGCCGTAGTGATTTTTTTCCTAATTTATAATTTAATAAAATATGCAAGGGCAATTTTGTATGAATGTTTATGCCAAGCTCCCCACATAATTTCCTGCATATACGCCTAAGTAGAAAGTTTTTTTACTTTAGTGTCCATGTTAAAATCAATGCCACTGAGTGTTTTTTATTTTACAATTCTAAGCTACTTAATGTTTAAAAAGAAAGCCTTCTGGCTTTTAAGGCAATAACCAATTTGATCATTGTCTATAATCTAATTAAAGTCTTCCTCAATAGAGTTATTATTTCTGTCAATATTACTGTCAGTATTGGTAAAAACAGTTTGTCAGGGCATGGACTATTCTGGTCTTATCATTTATATGAAGTTTCTTATTTTTCAGATAGCATTAGATAGCATTAGGAGAGAGCTGTGTGGCATCGTATGCAAAATAAAAACATCAGAAAATGTGTATATTATAGTGTAACATGATGATATTGATTATTTTATTGATACGTTTCTGAAAGTAGAGTAAATTTGGAAAAACACTGGCAAAAAGGGATTTTTATTCCATCTTTGGAGAGCAACATGTGATAAGTGATTACATTTTATCTTTGTCTTCCTCTTGATTCTTTCCATCCTAGATGGCTAGCTAAACTTCCATGCTGAGTTTGTTATTCTGTCTTCCTTTTCTCATCGACTCTCAAGATACTACTTTGTTTGGTCTATGTACTCAACAAAGAAAATTCAGCTTAACGTTATAATTTCTTATTTACATAACAGATTTGTGCACCTTCAAAATTATACTCCTTTACGAGAAGATTTCTTATTAGGAATACAAGAATTTTACTTTGTTTGCTACTTTTAAGACCAAAAGAATTAAAAAAAAACAACATTGTGTCGATGGTTTGCATGTGTCATCCTGACTGCGAGCAACCAAGATTAGAAAAGGTGAAATGGGAATTTCTGAAAATAAACACTGTTTAATTTAGAAATTAAACTATAAACCAATTTTATTTATTTATTTATTTATTTATTTAAAGATTTTATTTATTTGAGAGCGAGAGAGGGAGAGGAAGAGGGAGCATGAGCAGGGGGAGTGGGAGAGGGAGAAGCAGACTCTCCACTGAGCAGGGAGCCCTGTGCGGGGCTTGATCCCAGGACCCTGAGATCACCACCTGAGCCGAAGGCAGACGCTTAACCAGCTGAGCCACCCAGGGGCCCCTATAAACCAATTTTAGCACCTTATTGGTACAATGTCTATATTTCCAATGTGATTTTATACAGTGTGATTAACTTCCCTTTCAATTCCAGGATCTCATTCACACATTCAGTAATCACAAAAATACCAATGATTTGTGTAATCACACATTCCTTCCTTCCTTTATTCAGTCAACACTTACCATTACCATTATAGACCATCTCTCTTATAAGCATAGGATATACAGTGTTAACTCAGATCTGATACCTGCATTTGTGGAGCTTACATTTTAGTGGAAGAAAAGACAATACAGTCAAAAAACAAAACTATGTAAATTATAAATGAGATATGTGCTCATGAAGGCAAATTTAGCAGAAAATTTTCAGATTTAGATTTCAAATTTTCAGAAAAAATAATGGGGGAGAAGAAGGTTGATTCGGAGTTTGCTAAATGAAATTTGTCAGGGCCAGAGGAAACAATGAGGAAGGCACGAGGGCAGCTTTTGGGGTCAGAAGACGTGGGATAGGCATATCCAAACTGCTGAATGGAAAAATAAGTGTTTTGTTCCATCTGGTTTACTGATGTTAGAACCAGTGTAGGACTCATATATAAGGGAAGAAAACAACACATTTTAAAATAAGGGGGATAAGACATGGTCAGTGGAAAGAATATAACCAAGACTAGGTTCTAGGTCTGGTTTGGCTAGGTAGAACATGTTTAACTTTGGATAATTCATAAATCCTCTCTAAATCTTTCTTTCTTTGCCGGCACAGTAATTGAGCTGGGGTTACCACTATATCTTCTGTTTCTATGATTGCAAGTTGGTAAATGTTATAAGCTTCCTTCCTGATATTTTTCTTATTTTGTTCTCTATAGTGTGGATTTTTTTCCCTTTCGTAAATCTGTGGCAATTATATTCCAGATGTGAAAATATTTCTATTGTGCTTTGTGGAGATATGTATCCTTTTATTTTGGCGGCTAGACAAAATGTGTTATTTCAAGTGGGAGGTCTGTGGTTTTTCTCTGTGCTTGATCAGTAGATGTTTTCACCTTCCTAGTAGGTAGCTTGTTTGAATCACAAAGCTCAGTAAGCATCATTCTTTCTAAACCTGTCTCCTTTTCCCATAAGTCTGTCAGCTGACACTAGAAAATCCTCAGTATGAGATTGGTATTGTACCTACTTACATTTTCAAAGGTTAAGTTGATGTAGCCTTACATAATTCTATATTTAGAACCAAAAAATTAGAACAAAATATAGTTGATAGTTTTCTGACTTTAAAAAATGTCATTGTAATACTCAAATAAATAAAATAGACACCTGAAAACAATGGTAACATAATTGAGTGTTGAGTTTGGGAAATCCATTAAGTCCTTTAGGCCACAGAAGTTATACTGATTATATTAGTTTACTACGGCTGCCATATCAAAAAGGCATGGGCTGGGTGCCTTAAGCAACAAAAATTTATTTTATCACAGACTGGAGGCTGGGAGTCCAAGGAGTTATTTACCAAATGACTCAAAGTGGCTCAAAGAAGCTGATTTACCTTGTTTATAGAAAACTTCTTTTTTTTTTTCATTTCTCAGCAGTAGCTCAGACCAAAGTGGGTTTCAAACAGAAGTAGCTTTTTGATGTGTTGTAAGAGATGCGGCTGAGCTCTAAATGGGAAACAGTATGACAGTTTCCTACATTTCACATCCTCTTTGCCTATATTCAGGTGTTTTTGCAGAATATTGAAAACAATCTAATGAACTAATTGGAAGGTATATAAGCAAGAAACATAGTTGTATTTTTTTTAAATAAAACTTTCACATAATTCTTTTAAAAATGTAGCTCTTATTTACCTCATTCCTCATATAGACATTGAGCATATTTTATTTCATTTTATTTATAACTTTTTAAAAAGTTATTTGTTTGTTTACTTTTCAGTGCAAAAGGTGATTTTATTAAAGCATGGGAAAGGACCTGAGGGCAGAAAGGCTGCACCTGGGTTGTAAGGGGTGGCTGATTATATACTTGAGAGTTGGGGGAGGTACGGAAAAGGGAGGTTTTCAAAAGAACTTTCATATGCCAAAGAGGACCTACAAGATACTGGAGGACTTGCACATATTTTGTTTTATTATTTTTGATAACCTGATCATTAGATAATAGTATACAAAATATAATTTTATATTTTGCTAAATTTTATTATACTATACTTGTAATATCAATGTTTATAATTTTTGCCTCTCTCTATATTTTTTCATTATAAAATCATATTCCTAAATATTTCCATTATTAGAATATTCATCCCCAAATGGGGACTATAAGAAGTCATACTTTCCAATTGCTAACTTATTTTTCATCAGCACTTACATGGTCAGCATTACTTATCTTTACTTATCTTAAGCAATGGACAATTTCATTTAAGCTTTAGTCCAGTTAGAAATATATTCTTTTACAATTTAAACTACAAACCGTTAAGTTCATAACTTTCTATAACATACATATGCTTTCACTCCTGCCCAATCCACCTTTCAAACTCTGTTTCTTTTATATTCTTCTGAAAAATAAAGGGTCAGGACACTAAGTATGTTAACTATTTTATTCTGTACAACCACATGGTACTTTGAAGAAAACCTTAATTCTCTTTTGATATAGAGGTAATAAAGTGAGTTTATTTTGAAATCCAGTAGGATAATGGCATTAATAATTATAGTCAGTAATTATTAATGATGATGCTACTAGCTATATCCTCATAGTTTGTTGCCCTTTAAATTATAGAATCTTAATTATTTTTCCAAGAGGTCACATATCTGTACATCTTAATAGAGATGTACCTCTTTAATAGAGGCAGGAGTTTAATTAGTTCATCTTAAGAACTGGTCACACCATTCATTTCATGACTGGGCAATTAAGTAATCCTATTAAAATAGAGAGACCATGCCTAAAAATGGCTGGGTAGAATCATAAGACATAACTTCAGGAAGGGAAATAGCACTCTGCCTAAGGAATAGGTTTAAAAAAAATGTCTTACATGTAAAAAGAATATGAATGCAGAATTGATTAAATTGTGCATGGTTCTATATAAGTCACAGTAGCAACCAAAATAATGTTGAATTATCAGTTGTGAAAATGTTTTGGGTTAAGCCGTTTTCTTTTAATTTAATGCTGGCTTATTTTCCTGGACTTCCACACAGCCTTTATGATGTTTCTGATATAGATTTGTCTGCAGTTGGAAAGAAGTGGTTGTATAATGGATGGCATATTGACTGTGTAACTGGCGTGTCTGGATTTGAATCATGCTTCAACCACTACCCATCATGGCATAGGTGAAATAAAGTCTCAGAACCTTAGTTTTCTCTATTAAAAATAGATCTAGAAACATCAATCTCATGATGTTGTGCTGTTTAAATGAGATAATTTATATAAAACACAAAACAGTGCCTGACAGTTACTGTACCTGACAGGTACTCAAATATTTGTGCCTACTTCCTATTACCTGCAGCCCTTACTTTTCTACTCCCCCAAATGATAAAAGCAGCTTTATTAAAAAACAGTTTTCAGGGCTCAGTCAGTTAAACGTCTGACTTCGGCTCCGGTCATGATCTCAGGGTCCTGGGATTGAGCCCTGTGTTGGGCTTCCTGCTCAGAGGGGGAGCCTACATCACCCTCTGCTAAACAAAACAAGACAAAACAAAACAAGACGAAACAAAACAAAACAAAACAAAACAAAACAAAACAAAACAAAACAAAACAGTTTTCCACTCCATGCTTTCTATTGATGAGAAATACAGGAATTGACATTTTCCTATCTGGTAACTTGTATCTCCTTTTTGAGTTTCTAGAGTTAGATATTATCAAGTGTATAGTTAATTTGACCTCATGTCTCTACAGATGGTATTTTAAATCTACACATTGTTCACTATTACTGAGTTTTGGCATGTAGACTGCTGTCTTTGCTTTCTGTGGGATGTGTGTATATGTGTGTGTGTTTATTCAGATGCTATGATTTTTGCCTGTTGAGTAGGTGGAAGAAGGGGGGAAGAAGTCAGAACTAAAAATTTTACTCCAAATAATGTTCTAACTTTACTTTGAAAGAATATAACAGTATAATCATTTAAACTTGAAACCCATTAAACTATGCTTTTCTTTCCTTTTCTGTAAGGATCTCAAAATGAAATGACTGTCAGCAGGATGAGGCACATGCCAGTGTACCCTGCCAGCTTGAGATAGTTCTTAAACCAGGACTTTTTTTAGAATTGTCTATATGCCAATCTGGAGGAAAACTGAGTTACTTTCAGAGTTTTGCTTTGTATAGAAGTGAATTTAGTTCAGATACGCTGATTTGACTTCCAGAAGTACGTAAGTCAATTTTGTAAATAAGTTGGGCTAAATGACTTATCTTTTCAGAAATTCTAGGTGTCTCTTGGCTTATTTTTTATATAAACATCCATGTATATATCCAAAAAGGATATTATAGTAACTACAATAATTAAAGTGACACCTAAAATTACAAATGAATACGTGACGCTCAGATTTAGTAGACGTTGTGTATGTTTCTTACTACACAAGTTACATACTTCTTCATCTTAATAACTTGTTCTAAAGGCAAAAAAGGTGCCCAAGAAGAAATAATACAGTTAAAGTACATGAGGGAATCTGGTACTTTCCATTATCTTAGTCATCATGCATTAAAAAGCAAGCTTATTTGTAGGCTCTCTAAATAAATTATTAGAGTTAACACAAACAGGGTGGCAGAGATTTTAAGGAATTACTTGAGTAAGGTGCCCGTTTCTAAGAGTGATTGGAAGAGGATATTAATGAAAACAGTATTTAGGATCCTGTAACTGCCTTGAAGTAGTCCTGACTTGAAGTATCCTCCAGTACTGAGAAATGTTCCTGGGATGCAGAAATTTAGAATGTACTGAACAATTTAAAAAGCTTTTTTTTATAAGCCAAGAGAGCCAGAATTTTGAACAAATAACTTCATATATAAATGTCATGTGACATTTCCATATATGCAAGAAACAGTGGTTTTTGTTTTATTTTGCTTTATTTTTTTGGTGGTGGTGACCGGGGTGAAACATGCATAATCAGAAAGGCAGCCAATTAAGACAGTAGATACTGAAAAGTAGTCATTGCTCTGTTTTTGTCCCATCTGTGACATCAATAACATTTATTTATTTATTTGGTTCATTTTTTGTTTGAGAGGGAGATAGAGAGAGAGAACCCCAAGCAGACTCCCCGCTGAGCACGGACCTCGACACAGAGCCGGATCCCATGACCCTGAGATCATGACCCCAGCTAAAACCGAGAGTCCGATACTCAACCAACTGAGCCAGTGCCCCTCCCTCCTTCTTAATAATAAAAGTTGATAACATATTAATAATTATAATAGCAACCAGGATTTTTAAAATGCATTTAATGCTTTCTCTGTTCATTAACTGTGCTATTATTTTACTTATATTGTTTTATAAATTTTGACCATAAAATTTGAAATTACATCTATTACCAACATTTTTACAACCAAAGAGACTGAGGCTTGGAGAGAGAAAGTAACTTTCTGATGGACAAAAGAGTGAGTAAATGGAGAGGGTTCTATGAACCCATATGAGTTCTTTCTTTGAGTTCTTTCCTGCCTTCTCTTTACTTTCTTACCACCCATGAAGGTACCTCCATCTGATTCCCTCCCCTGGACCTCTCAGTCATTAAGCATTCCTCAGAAACTGCCCTCCCCATGGTCTTCAGTGGTGTCAGTGCTGTTAAGGGATGACACTTGTCAGTCAATGTTTTACTTGTACTCTTGCAGCTTTGGACTATTTTGACCCCCTAGAATACTCTTTTGTTCATCTACTGAACATCCACAGTTTCCTAGCTTTTGTTTTCCATGAATGACCATGCTTTCTCAGCCACTTTTTTACTGGTCTTCTTCCTATTTCTGCCCTTAAATGGTGACTCTTCATTAGGACTTAATTTATACACTCCATGTAAGAAATCTCTCTTCCCATGGCTCTGTGCTGATCATTTTTTAGAACCAGATCCTCACTCCTACTTCTTCACAGGGACTGTTCCCTGTTTTTTGCCCCATTTTATGAAAAGTAGTTCCTGCTTTATCCTTCAAGTCTCAGTACAGATGCTACTTTCTTGGAAAGGCCTTGGAAGACTCCCAGGTTGAGTTAATTGCTTTGCTATTCATTCTTCATTTGGCTTTTATTTTCTTTTTCACTCAAAATCCCACTTTTAAGAGATATATCCAATAGAGTATATGCTTTACAAGAATAAGGAGAAAGTTTATCTTGCTCTGTAACTATTCTTGAAACATAGGAATACTCTTGACATACAATAAATGCTGAGAAGCTTGTTGAATTCAGTGAAAACCTGCAATGCAAATCATGTTTACTTTTTAGTTGTGTGAGGTGTGGATACCCAGCATTTTCATGACAAGGTTTTGTTTACCTCCATTTTCAATGATGTAGAAGACATGCCAACAGAGTGTCATATTTAGACAAAATGAAGCATTCCAAAGAGGGAATATATGGTTTATTTGAAGCACTTGTGGGGGAAGGAAAGGCAGTTTTCTAAAGGATGTTTCTTCTAAATTCTGTCTTAAAGCTGTTTGTAAGTAGAAAATTGAGTTTGTATTACATTAGAAGATACTATATAGTCTTTATTTAATTCACTGTGCAATCTTTAATCAAATAAGTAAATACATTATTTATTTCCAAGGTTAAAACACACATTCTCCTTGTCTGGAATGCCAATTCTGGAGGAAAACATCTCTAATAATGTATGAAACTGAAGGCCAGTTTTACTTTTCGTCATTCCTAAAGCATTTGAAGACCTAAAGTCTGTCTTCTGTGCTGTTGCATGTTTTCAGCAAATACGCTTTTTAGAAATTAGGTATTCTTATGGATATGAAATTAACCTCAATAAATATTTTTGAACACTTTCTCCATGCTAATGAAAAATCTTTGAAACATTTTAAAAATCTTTAATTAATATTCTGCAAGCAACTTGGACAATAAATTAAAAACTTTTTTTAAAGATTTTATTTATTTGAGAGAGTGAGAATGAGAGAGAGAGAGAGAGAGCACATGAGAGGGGGTAGGGTCAGAGGGAGAAGCAGACTCCCTGCTGAGCAGGGAGCCCAATGCGGGACTCGATCCTGATCCCGGGATCATAACCTGAGCCAGAGGCAGTCACTTAACCAACTGAGCCACCCAGGTGCCCCATAAATTAAAAACTTCTAATGGAGAATATTCAAAATGTCTGCTTGAGATTAAAAATTTTCATTTTTTTTTTGGCCAAAGAATCTCTATTATTTCTAGTGCTTAAGACATGAAAATATAGGTATGATTTTGACCACTAAATAACTAAATATAATATACATTCTTAGATTTGGGGGACTTAGAGAAAAAGAGCTTGTAGGAATTTCTTGGTGAGATCTTGTTGATTGGGTCATGAGCCTAAAGTAAAAAGAGAAAATAAATTATGCTGTACATCAAAATTTAATAATGTGGTTGAATCTTAATCGGAGACGATTGAACGCCATCAGAAATGTCAACATAGTTATTTTTAGTAATATTTGAATGAGAAAAGCTATCCCAAATGTGTAGCAGAGGAAGAGCTTAAAGAGGAACAATAACTGAAAATAAAACTTAGGCTTGAATCCTAGTTGACTTGCTAGTGGCAACCTTAGACAAGCAATTAACCTCTAATTTTCTCCATCTGTAAAGAATGAATAATTGAATTCATCCTACTTTGTCAAACCTTTTTGTGGGGATGCTGCATAACTCTGAAATTTTGTGGTGGCATATAATTATTTAACCAGCTAGATTGATGAAAATTTCTTTTAAAAAAGCTCTTTGTTTTGAAATAAAAATTCCAAATAATTCATAAATCTCCCTTGTCCGACTTTGGAAAATTTCAGGTGATATGGCCAAATCTTGGGGAAATACAACAGATATACATGGATATATTAATTTTTCTCTTATAAGCTTTTAGGGATTACTCAGCTTTATAGATGATACATTCACAGAGAAGGTTACTGCATATAAGAATACAAATCTTTCATCCTCTTCTATTAATTGGAAAAAAAAACTATATAATTGAAAAGTCCCACTTGTTCAGAGTATGCAGTAGGAGATAGCATCTTGAAATAAATTATTTTTCTATTGCTTATGTTTTGAAAGTAAGGTTTATTGCAGGGCAAATGAAGAAAAAATTCTGTCCATAAAAAAGTGATATTTCTGCCCAATTTTAGGTGATCCAACTTCCTTGTTGAAATGGAAAATGGTGCTAAGTCAGCTATATGTTCCTTCTCTCCAGTCCCCTGTGGATTCAATAAATGCTTATTGAATAAATGCTCATCAAAAGGCTATTTTGAGTAAGATACTTTAGAAGCAAAAATTAAGACACACTTAGCCATTTGTAAGGGAGTTATGAAATATGCATTGAAATGATCAATAAAAAACAAAATGTGCTAAGTACCACAGAAGTGGTATACCAGATTATTATGGGAGCCCAAAATTAAGAAAATATTCTGGGGTAAGTATGGAGTCCTAGAAAGGATTTTGGCCAATAACCAGAACTGTTTCAGTGGAGGAAACAAAGCAGTGGTGGTAGAGCAGGAACACTGGACATCATGTTGAGGTAAAGTAAAGAAAAAAAACCAAATGCCAGAAAATGAACACTCTCTTAAGAGGAAAACAAGTTGTATGTGTGCTACCAGTTTGATTTTATTACTCTTTTATAAGCAAATTCTAAAGAAATGAAACCCCATGTGATTATGTTAGGGATCCCTTGGACAAGAACTTGTAAATTAGAGGTACTTTAGGGTCTGTGATAATTTTCCTGAAAGTAAACTTTATAGACTGGTGGTACTCCCTAGGTCAACAGCATCAGTGTTACACTAAGACAAAATTTTTGGACTCCTTCCCACATCTACTGAATGAAACTCAGGAAATGGATCCCAGAATTCTCTTTTGTAACAAGTTCTCCAGGTAACTCCATTGCCTACTTGAGTTGGAGGATCACTGATGCAGACAAATAACTCTTGGAGGCTGTCTGGCACTAACTATGGTAGCCCCATTAAGTATAGCTCCTGCAAGACTAATCTTGTTCATCTTATCTAAAACTCAATGACAGATGAAAAGGATGATAAATCAGAGGCTACAGCTTTGTATATAAAACAGGGTCCATGGGATAATCTATTGTCAACTTTTCTGACTAGAAGATACAACGATATTAAAAAAACAAACAATTTATTGATTTGAGAAAACCCACTATGTGGCAGGAACTATCCCAGATATTTTATGTGTACTATATCATTGAACGCACATAAATTTTCAAGAATCAAGGAAAAATGATCTTAAATCCACATGGTACTATAGTATGTAAGATATAAAAACTGTAAAATCAAAAAGCAAGAGGCAAAATTGTATGTAGAATGAATTGTTAACTTGCTAAAATAAATACATGAATAGAAAAATGATAAAGCTCGTCATCTCACACTGGAGGATTTATGGGAAATTATATAGTAACAGCAGCAGTAGTACTAATATTTGAGAGTAACATATGAGAGTTTAACAGAGTAGTTTCTAGAGCCTGACTACTTGGTATAAATTTACCCACATCTCATTTTGACTGCGTAAACTTGAGTATTTGACCCTTTCAGAACTGCCTTCTTCATCTATAAAATATGATAAGACAGTGTTTACCTTAAATGAAAACTAAATGAGATAAATTATTTATAGGGGTTAAAAGGGTGATTGTTGTTGTAATTAGTCAATAAATGCTATATTCAATAAAACTAGTTTACTTTCATAAAAATATGAAAAATTCTATTAAGGTTTATAATTATGAAAATGTTTCAGTCTAAAAATGTTGTAATATAATGCTAAATTCTCTAGTAAAAAAAGAAGCAAAAACATGCAGTTTAGATAGTTCTCTATGTTCAGTAACAACATAAGGCTGCACCTAAAGAGCTTATAGGTGTACAGTTCAGTAAAACTACAGTGGTTCAGAAGAAGGTGCATTTGCATTCCATTATGACTAGAGAATGCTTTATGGAGGCAAGTTCCATGGCTTTCTTGGATGATATATCTTGGGCCCTATGACAGTTCATAGTAAGACTAAGAGCAAGGATGTTTAAATGCTGAAATATGGTCCATGCAAAACAGGAAAACAGGGACTTGTTCAAACACTAATGTGTAGAATTGTGGCCACTTTTGATGGCAGACATGTCTGTGTTTCCCAGTTCTAGTTGGTGAGTCTACAAAGGTTGATCTTGGCCAGACTATCAATGGATTTGGTGATCTGGGCTAAGGAATGTGGAATTGGAGTGTAAAGGTAGAATGGGGCTTCTAGGCATACTAGTATGGCAATAGTATGTGTAATGAGCAACAGGAAAGAGTAATTGAACTACACAAGGCCTAGGAGTACAGAAATGAAAAGGGGAGTAATGATGATGGGAAGAATAAGAGAGAGGTTAGACTTTGTTTTTTTTTGTTTTTTTTTTTTAAAGCTGATAGAATCTTTTGCCTGAATATGAAAATAAGGGAAAAGTAGTAGTCAAAATGATGTCTGGGAAAAAGGCAGAAATTTTGAAAAAAACAGAGTAAGGCAAGAGAACTAATTTTAGAGAGTGAATATTACGTTTGATTTTAGATTGGTCTGAAACAGCAGCAGGATATGAAATGAAAGTAACTATGCAGTAGGTGGAAATGCTGATGGAAGGTTCTAGATAGAGCTGTATCTGAGTCATCACCTAGAAATAATATTTGAGATCACAGAGGTAGATGAAAAGAGGGACTCTAAAGACAGGAGATTAAACTAGAGTGCCCAGGTTTAGAGAAAGAAGTGGTGAAAGAGACCAAGAAAGAGGTTGGGAGTGGGCTGTTAAGTAGATAAAGTTCGGGTGTGGAAGAGAAGAATCATGGTAATATAGGGATATATCATGAGACAGATGCAGAAGAGAAGGGACTCTTTTTTTTTTTTTTAAAGATTTTATTTTATTTATTTGAGAGAGAGAAAGTGAGAGAGAGCACACAAGAGGGGATAGGGTCAGAAGGAGGAGCAGACTCCCCGCTGAGCAAGGAGCCTGATGCGGGACTCGATCCCGGAACTCTGGGATCATGACCTGAGCCGAAGGCAGTCGCCTAACCAACTGAGCCACCCAGGTGCCCCAAGAGAAGGGACTCTTTTAAAAGGAGAAAGTGAGGGAGAAGAGCAGTGTGTGATGAAGTTCACTCTTCATATGCTTCCGAGAGCTCATTATTTGCTAAAACTGAAAGGCCATCAGGGTTAGCCATTGTGAAGTCATTATTATTGTAAAATTTAAAGGACTTGGTGAATGTAAAATACAGAAGGTGAAAGGAAGAGTGTATAAATCTGTGTAAATGCAAGAGATAGATTCATGCACTTAGAAGAGGATATAGGGGGTGAAAAAATGTATGAAAGTGAAAAGTGCATCGAAGAATGCACTTACAGTTATATTTGCTTTCAGTAATATCTATCCAATAGTAATAGGAAAGAATTTTTTGTTATCATGTAAGATACACACAGATGTGAGTTTGTACACATGGAATATCTGATAAATTAATAACAGCTTTATCTTTATGGTGCCTTAGCATGTTTCTTGAGCACTTCCTCAAAATATAAAGAATAACAATTGAAATGAGCCTGTGGTAATCTTTTTCACAATAGTTGAAAACATTGAGTTATTTTAAGTGTTTTAGTATACACTTTACTTTTGGAAAAAAATTTACAGACTTTTGGTTTAGAATTGCCCAGATTAAAATATATGATAGATATTCAGAGGAATATCACTGTCTTTCTTAGTTTGTTTATGCTGCTATAACAGAGTACTACAAACTGGGTAACTTGTAAAACAACAGACTTTTATTGCTCAGTTATAGAGGCTGGAAGTCCAAGATCATGGAGTTGGCATGGTTGGGTGAGGGCCCTCTTCCGAGTCACAGACTTCTTATTGTATCCTCACATTGCAGAATAGGGTTAGGGAGCTCTCTGGAGCTCCCTATAAGGGCACTAGTCCCGTTCAAGTAGGTTCTATCTGTATGATTTAAGTACCTCCCAAAGGCCACACCTATTAATACTATCACCTTTAGGGAGTAGGATTTCAACATATGAATTTTGGGGAGGACATGTTCAGACCATAGCACTATCCCAGACTGTTTTGTTTTCTAACTGGGTATGCCGAATATATATTGACAAACTAGGTAAATGAGATTTGACATAGATAAAAATTTAAAGAATATTTACACCAATTTACTAGTTCATTGGCCTCTCCCCAGATATTTTTGTAAGGTACTATTTACTAATGTTTATTTCTTCAAGTGATATACCCTTAATATCAACAGCTATAACATTTAATTGATAATGTAGCTTAGAACATTACTTACTCTCGCCGACTAATTCTCAGTAACAAGGGAATGCTAATATGACTAAATAAGGTTAGTGTGTGAAGAGTGACGATTGTGTATGAATCTGTGGTTCACAATTTATTAGCATGAAATAACTAAGCAGCAAAATTCCATCTGACTATTACTGGAAGAGTTAATTACCAATATAAGACAAGAAATAGTATTAATCTGATTTCTATATAACTGGAGAGACTTTTTTTTCTTATTGAGCACAAGCTGGAGACTGTGCTAAAGAACTGTGATAAAGACCTCCTAAAGAGCTAGAGTCCATACAATGCTATGTGCTGCTATGCAAGTCTGAAAATCAGTACAGAATAGGAGCACTGAATGTGTATCACCCAGAAGCACCATTCCCAAGGTAATGGAGATCTTTAGCTCTTGCTTGTGAGTCTTCATTGGAGAAGTGGGGATAAGTCTGAAGATCAGTACAAATGGGAATAGCAGAAACACAAATTGTTAAAGGTAAATAATAAAAAAAAAAACAGCTCTACACTTAAAGGTTACATGATGATATGTATATGCTATGATCTAGCACCCCAACAGAAATGTGTACATGTGTTCAAAATAAAAAATGTACTGGAATGTTTATGTCAGCATAATAGCACCCATTGGAAACTAACCAAATGCCCAGCAAAAGTAGGATAGATGAATTAATCATTGCATATTCATGCAGTGTAATACTAGAGAGCAATAAGAATGAACTACAACCACAGGCAGCATTATGAATGACTGTCACAAACAGAATGCTGAATAGGAGAAGCCAGACACAAAAAGCCACCCTGTGTGATTCCATTTATATAAAGCAGAAAAGTAGCAGGTCATTTGTGATTGGAAGTGGGTAAAAGGGGAGCTTCTAGGGCACTGGTAATATTTTCTTTTTTTGATTTAACTGCTGACTACATGGGTGTGTTTAGTTTGTGGAATTCACTCTGTTGTATTTATATGTTCACTTTTTTGAAAATATATTGCACATTAATAAAAATTTAGAAATCCGTTTTGTTACAAAGAAAGAGAATTTTCAATAATTCATAGTAAAAACACACCTAATGAAGTTTCTATTGTGACAGAGACCATTGTAAAACTTAGACTATGTAATATACAGAGAGGAATTAGGAACAATAAAGACTCAGGAGAAACAAAAAAGACCCAAAATCCACATATGATCAGCATTAAAATAGGTTTCCTAGCTACACATTTGTGGAAAGTGTTCCTCCACACCATAATATGAAGTAACTGAAGACTTATTAGCTGTATGGTGTGTTTTAATTTTAGTTGATTCTATCTAAAGTTATATTTCCTATTAAGCACATTGTTTAGAGTTCTTATCCCATAGTTTAGGTATTTTTAATTATCCTCCTTTCTTTATAGAATGTCATATTAAATAACTCATTCATGTACTATTTAGTGATTCTAATTATCTTTGTGCCGGCTATGCAGGATTAGAATTGCATGGTATGATAAATAGAAACCATTTTAAAAAAACCCGTTAATAAACAACAGATCAGAAGCTTAATGAAGCTAATTTTTGTGTGACATCACTGTTTCACAATAGTGTCTGGAAACATAATATATTCTTTGGTCCTGATAGAGCGCAGGTCAAAGGAGAGGTCCAAGCCTATGCTAAACAGCTAAACAATGAATGTGAAAAAAAATATGTGTATATATTCATAGTTTGTGCTTGTTAGCAGAATCAATGAGCTCAGACTACTCTTAGGAATATTTGATGAAAGGTTAAATTCCTACATAAGGAAGTGTTGACTTGCATATCCATAGTTGGTTTCCAGTTAGATGGAGAATCAAACTTTTTCTAACTCATAATAGGAACTCCTGTCTTTTGAGAATGTTTAAAAATATTTTTCTACCATCAGCTAGTATCTCTAGGTACCATATTTTGTACCACTTAGAGACTTTTTTAGGGTCACTTAAAATTTAAGGAAGTAAATTTATCTAAAGAAATAGAGCTATCCTAGTTACAGTTTAACTAGGATTGATAAATATGCCTGATAAAGACTTTTGAAACAGTGATGTCTTCGTATTGATATATACACTTCAGCATGTACTTTGGATTCTTTTCAAAAATCTAAAAAGTGACAAAGATGGATCACATTATATGTTATTTTCTGTTATTGATCTTTTCCACTATTTCTTATTGTAGTTTTAATAACTGATGAGACATAATTACATACAGCCAGAAAGATTCTGAAATCTGAGTAAATTATTATAGTTATTTTTACATTTTCTCATTAATTTGTCAGTTTAGAGATATTATCTTAATATTAACATTGTGGAAAAATGATTATAATGTAAAGGAATTATAAAAGCTAAACAATACAACATTATGTGACATATTTTCCAATTTTTGAAAAATGTTTTATGTTACAACATAAAAACAGTTTGTAAGGCTATACACAAAATCAGCAATAGTAGTTTTAGCTAAGGCTACTGAAAAAACATGGGCAAAGAGGAAGCAAATGGGTGGTAGTCAGGTAATATTTCAAGGGGAAGAATGTAACCAACTGGGTCAGGTCATTTGTTGAAGATTAATCCAATAATATGAGGACTTAGAAGTGGTACAGAATTTGGCAGTGTAGTTGTCTTTTTTTTTAAAAGATTTATTTCATTTTAGAGAGAGATAGAGAGCAGGGAGGGGCAGAGGGAGAGAGAGAAGCCTGAAGCAGACTCCCCACCAAGCATGGAGCCCAACAAGGGGCTTGATCCCAGGACCCCGAGATCATGACCAGAGCTGAAACTGAGAGTTGGATGCTCAACCAACCGAGTCACCCAGGTGCCCCAGCAGTGTAGTTATCTTTGGTGACATTGATAAAAGAAGTTTCAGTGGAATGAGGAAAAAAATTTTTTAAAGATTTTATTTATTTATTTGACAGAGAGAGACACTGAGAGAGGGAACACAAGCAGGGGGAGTGGGAGAGGCAAAGAAGGCTTCCCACAGAGCAGGGAGCCCGATGTGGGGCTCCATCCCAGGACCCTGGGATCATGACCTGAGCTGAAGGCAGATGCTTAATAACTGAGCCACCCAGGCGCCCCTGGAATGAGGAAAATTAAGGCAGACTAGAGGTATGTGTTCAAGACAATCAGAGCAAAGGAAACAGAACTGTGAATAGAGGTAAATTTTTTTTTTTTTAAATGTAAAGATTGGGTGCCTGGGTGGCACAGTCGGTTAAGCATCAGATTCTTGGTTTCAGCCCAGGTCATGATCTCAGGGGCATGAGAGCCAGCCTTGTGAGGGGCTCTGTGCTGAGTGGGGAGTCTGCTTGAGATTCTCTCCCTCTCCCTCTGCCCCTCCCCTGCATTCGTGTACATGCTCTCTCTCTCTCTAAAAATAAATAAATAAATCTTAAAAAAATAAAATGTTGTAAAGACAAAAAAGATGTAGGACAGTACTGGAGAAGGGTAAAGAGATGAGTGAGAATTTTTTTAAAGTGGAGGAATATATATATATATGTGTTTACATATATATTATCACATATAATCATATATGATAAAGGTTTTGCATATTTAGTCATGTGCTAATTATCTTATCCACCAAAGAAGTAAGACAGGAGAAATGCTGGAACAATTTCCTTGAACGGGCAGGAGGGGACAGGAGCCAAGATCCAAGCTGAGAGAGGTATGGGTGGCATATGGATGATGTTGAAATCCATGAGAATGGTTAAATTCATCCAGTAAGTGACTATAAATGAAGAATAGTTCAGAGGACAGGTTCCTACACATTCTAATCTAATGGGAGCATGTTGAAATTCTCTTTTGATATATAATTTTTAGTTAATAATGGGAGACTGAGGACCTAATATGTATGAAAATGCCTTGTCTATTGGATCTCTAAAATAAAGTGGGTGCTTCCTGTGTTTTTTTTTCTCCTTTCAACTTCTGTGTACAATTTGTCTTATGAGCTTTAACATCCTAAAATTCAAATCATGACAATTAGCAAACATTTTTCACTTCTTTCTAAGCCTTGAAAACTATACATTACTTTTTGTTAAATTCCTAATTGCTTCTAATGTAGAAATTTGGTACAGAATAATGTTGTTATCTTTCATTTTGATATGTGGAATGTGTATGTCATTTAATCGTATCTTCAGCTGTGGAGCTTTATTACTCACCCTGTTTTTCAAGAAATTCTATTTCCTAAAAATATTCATGGGAACCTTATGGAAGAATATAAATATTAAATTCAATTAATAATAAAAATTTAAAAAATCAAGACAAATTTTTAAAGTTTTATAAGCTTGTCCAACACTTGCAATAGATATTTTTATATTAGCTAGATGAAAATTCAACAGCAATTGAAATCTCTTTCCAAATTTCAAAATGACATAGGGCAAAGGTCCTTACCATCATGGACTTAAGATTTTATAATGAAAGTACATATATTTCTCTTATAAATAAAAATATGGGAATCCTAAAATATATAAACTTTAGGAGTTCCCCTTTCTCTTTTGCTTTCAGAATAATGTCATTCCTTGAAAAAAGAAAAAAACTTACTTATATGTCATCCAGATCCCCCAATTGTTGTTTATTCCATTAACCTTCTTTAAAAGCTTCCATGAGAGTTTTTGAATTTGGTTTTCAGTAGAGGCCAAATGTTTATGACTTTAAAATTTTTTTCTGCTTAGTATGGATTGCCATACTTACTCTTGAATTTAAAAAACATCATGGTGCAACAGGCAATGATGGATAAAAAAAGTTTTACCTCAGATCTTCCTCATATTTATTTCTGAGCGTATTCCAAGAATTAATATCCATGACTGTAGAAGAAGTGGTGGTTTATTTTCACTTGAAATATGGTGAGTTTCTCTAGTCAAAGCTATACAAAGCTGAACTGTACCTAACTACTGAAATGGGTTATATATAGCACATTTACAATGATAAACTGTAAGACCGAAAGCATTGCTGTTTACTTAAACTGGATCTGGCTGAACATGTACATTTCTGACTAAAAAGAAAAAGTCCTAGTGCTATATAGATATTTGTATTGGTTCTCCTTGATTTCATACCAATAACTGCTCCTCTTCCACTTCTCTCAACTCTTTTAAGAAAGGTAAGCTATAAATTGTAGGGACAAACATTACTGATGAGACAATTATAAACTTATGTTATAGGATATTCACTGATATGGACATATATTAAATTTATATTTTCATTTTATGTGGAATTTTTGTACCTATGTTTCACTATGTGAAGTATTCAAATCAAATATTAATTACTTTGTACAGTAGAAACAAGATGGTTAATACTTTCAATATAACATTAAACTAGCTCAAATATTAGCCAAATCAATATCAGAAATGAATGACAAGATTATATCTACTATAATGGAGCATCATTTTCAGTAGAATGTAAGATCATTGAAGGCAAGGTCCCATTGTGTTTTTCAGCAACACTTCATGGAGAGTCAGCATCTTAGTGGTAAGGAACTTGGGCAAAGGAATCATACAATCAGACTTGGAAGAAATTATTTAATTCTTCTCTTTCTCAATTTTCTCATTTGAAAAAAGGGAAAATCTACATATTATATCCTATATCTATATCCTAGGGTTGTTGTGAAGATTTAAATTTGATGCACATGAATCTTATAAGACCGTGTCAGTTCCATAGTGTGTATTTAACAAATGTTATTTTTTTTATTATTTACAAACAATAATTCGTCTGACTCTAGGTATTGAGTACCTATTATGTGGAAAGACTTGGGCTACACTTTATATAAATGATTTATTTTCATTATTAAATACTAATATTTATATTAATATTAAACAAATACTGTAACAAACTATCATATAAAAAAGTTTATTTATTTATTTTTTTTAATTTTTTATTGTTATGTTAATCACCATATATTACATCATTAGTTTTTGATGGAAAAAAGTTTATTTTTTAATTCTTAAAATACAAATCTTTCAGTAGTAGAATATAGGTCTCAGGATTTTGCTATCTTTACCTTTGTAATTTTAACCATACTTAGTGTTTTGCATAATAAATTGCTGGTATTATTGTCTTATTTCTAGGATAAATGCAAAAGTTTAATCACACTTTTAACACTTGGCTATAGAGTTGTCTGCTAGTCACCTTTCAACCTTGCAAACAAATTCAATCAGCTTAAGAGCATTTTAATGTACCTATGCAACTCCTCAGAATTTAAGATTAGGAGAGAAAAGTAGGTCATACGACCTTTATAAGTAGCATTCAGTGGTTACTCTGGAAATGATAGAATTAGTTTAATTTAAGCTGCAATTTGATTGAAATGTTTTCCAGCTTAAAATCAGATACTCGACTAGCGCCTACAATGTGAGGAAGGTTATATGCAGTGCATTTCTAATGCAGTAGAAATGCAGTCAAGTCAAATAAAATTATATTGTCCTCAGTAATCAGGAAGAGGTTGCCCTAGATGTTTTAGATTCCAATTTTTAATTTAACAAGAAAGCTTAAGTGTACAGTAGCGTAGAGTATACACGACTCAGCTCTTTTTACTTAGAAGTGCAGTATTTTACTTCACTCTGACCTTGAGTCAAAGCTTTGTAAAGAATCTGATTTTGAGTGGATTGGGGGTGAAATGAAATGAAAAAGAGGGAAGAGAGCTGATTTTATCATGACCAGATGGTAATTTTTACTAGTTGGCAGTGAGTTAAAACACATTTTTTGAAAGGAAAGTATACATTATAGACTGGCACAACTAAATGTGTGAAAGCATCCCAAAAATAGATAAAAATATTCTTTAGCTTTGAAATAAAGTTATAATAAACTTGTCTAAGTGCATGGTTATCTGTAGGTTACAGGTAGCAATGAAGACTAACTATACAGTCAGAGGTCCTAAAGGAATTAGAACTGAGTCAACAATATCTAATTTCTGATGTTATATCTTCAAAAAAACTTGAATTGTGTTCCTTATGTGCTAGTTCTAGGATAAATCTGGTGTATAATTTAATATTAACTGCTTTCTTGCCCCAGTGAAACCTCAGGTAGTCTTACTAATGCAGATTTCTCAACTAAATTTTGGAAATCAACTAAATCCTATCACAGGGTTAGACATCTTGAAGTCTGCTAACTTATTCATTAAATAGCTTATTTTAGCTCTTTAAGTGCACCAGGAGAGTTGCAGTGACATAACCTGAAAGCCATTAAAACTTACTTGCCCAAAGTGTAGAAAACAAAAATATTTAATTACTTAATGCTGATTATTCTATAGTTTCACTTGTCTTATTATTGGCATAACTTTTTGATTAGACACAATGGCTCTGCCTAATTCTTTGTTGATGTGATGGATCTGATGAACTCTTTAAACACAGTAGTAATCTTTAAATCTTTCTAGTAGTGGAATATCTGAATATTTTATTTGGAAATGACTGAAATATCATTTCAACACACCAGTGCAAGTGAAAATTAGAACACTGTCCCCAAACAAGAAGCAGTAAGGGCCCTGAGTCCCATTCTCCTACCTTACCAGAGCAGGGAAGTTAGTTTATAGCCCCACCTACTGTTGAATATAGTGCCTAGTCCTGATCATCCAGTAAGGTTGACAAGAGTCCAAGAAAGTGTGAATTCCATCCTACAGCCTCACTTTAATAAAGAACTAAGGCAGCAGTACTGTTCAACTGATAACTAGAGGCACATCTACCCATGCCCATCCTCAGAGCTCAAAAAATTGCCTTGCTCCAAAATAGACCATAATAGCATGTCCCACCTACCCATGGATATTATAAGCAGATGCACCCAGAAAACCAAACTGAGCTGACTGGTGAAAAACTGTGTAAAGCAAAGCTGTAAAGTCTGGAAGAGGAGCACAATTACTCAAATGCACAGTTACCAATGTAAAGAATCAAGGATCACAAAAAATCAGGTAAATATGACACCTCCAAAGGAAACCAATAAAGCTCCAATAACTGACCCTAAGGAAATGGAGAATCTATGAACTGTCAGACAAAGAATTCAGAATAATCCTTTTGAAAAAGTTGAGTGAACTACAAGAAAACACAGCTAAACAAAATTAGGAAAACGATGCATGAACAAAATGAGATCAAGGAAATGACAATCTTCAAAAAAAAAAAAGAACCCAGAAATCTTAGAGTTGAAAAATATAATAACTGAATTGAAGAATTCAGTAGAGTGTGTCAAAAGTAGACTCGACCATACAGAAGTAAGAATCAGCAAACTGGAAGATAAAACATTTGCCAGAGGAAGATAGAACCCAGTCAGAGGAGCAAAAAGGAAAAGGGTCAAAGAGAGTAAAGGAAGCCTAAGAAATTATAGGACACAATTAAAAGAAACAATATCTACATTATGTGTAATAGATTAACTAGTACGGAGATTGAAGCAGTAACCCAAAATCTCTCAACAAAGAAAATCCCAGGACCAGATGGCTTCAGTGGTGAATTTCATCAAACCCTTTCAAGAATTAACACCAATTCTTTTCAGATCCTTCCAAAAAATTGAAGAGGAGGGATCACTCCCAAACTTATTTTATGAGATCAGTATTATCCTAATACCAAAATGAGACAAGGATACTATTACAAAAGAAAAGCTACAAGCCAACATCCCTGATGAGTATAGATGAGAAATTTCTTAAAATACTAGCAAATCAAATTCATACACCACGATCAAGTGGGATTTATCCTTGGGATGCAGAGATGGTTCAGCATATGCAAATCAATCAATGTGCTATATCACATTAACAGAATGAAAAAAAATCATATGATCATCTCAGTGGACACCAGAAAAAGAATTTGACAAAATTCAACATCCATTCATGATAAAAACTCTTAAAAAATTAGGTCTAGTAGGAACATATCTCAACATAGTAAAGGCCATATATGATAAACCCACAACTAACATCATACTCAATGCTGTAAGATTGAAAGCTTTTCCTCTAGGGCTCAGAAATAAGACGTTCTCACCACTCTTATGCAATAGAGTATTGGAGGTTCTAGCTAGAGCAATCAGGCAAGATAAAGAAATAAAAATTATCACAATTGGAAAGGAAGAGGTAAAACTGTCTTTATTTTCAGGTGACATCATTTTATACATAGAAAACCCTAGAGACTCAACCATAACTGTTAGATTTAATCAATGAAATCAGTAAAGTTGCAGGATACAAAATTAATTTTAAAAAATCAGTAGTATTTCTATACACTAACAATGAATTTTCTGAACAAGAAATAAATTGATCTCATTCAATTGTATTTAAAATAATAAAACACTTAGAAATAAATTAAGGAAGTAAAAACTCTTTACTCTGAGAAGTATAAAGCGTTGATGAAAGAAATTGAAGACACAAATAAATGGAGAGCTATTCCATGTTCATGGATTAGAAGAATTAATATTAATATTGTTAAAATATCAATATTGCCAAAAGTCACCTGTAGATTCATTATAATTCTTATCAAATTTCAATGGCATTTTGTATAGAAGTATGAAAAATACTCCTAAAACTTATATGGAAGTTCAAAGCCCCCAAATAAAATTCTGAGAAAGAAGAACAAAGTAGGAGATATCACATTTCTTAATTTCAAGCTATACTATAAAGCTATAGTCATGAAAACAGTATGGTACTAGGATGAAACTGAAATAGACCAATAAAAGAGAATTGAAAGCCTGGAAATAAACCCAGGCATATAAAGTCAACTAATACTTGTCAAGGGATCTAAGAATACTAGGTGGAGAAACCATTTCTTCAATAAATGGTTCTGGAACAACTGGATATTCATCTGTAAAAGAATGAGGCTGGACCCATACACCACTCATAAAAATGAACTTAAAATGGACTACAGGCTTAAATGTAAGACCTGGAACCATGAAACTTACAGAAGAAAACATAGGAATAAAGCTCCTTGATATGGGTCTTGGCCACAGTTTTTCTGGATATGACAACCTAAAGCATAAGCAACAAAATAAAAAATAAACAACTGAGAATACATTAAACAGCTTCTGCATGGCAAAAGAAACCATCAACAAAGTGAAAAAAAACCTATGGAATGGGAAAAACAGTGCAAACCATATACTTGCTAAGAGTTGACATCCAAAATATGTAAAGGACTCCTACAACTCAATAACAAAATAACAACCCAATTAAAAATAGACAAAGTACCTGAACAGACATTTCTCTAAAGAAAATATATGAAAGGCCAACTGGTACATGAAAAGATGCTGAACATCACTACTCATTGGAAATAGAAATGAAAGCCATAATAAGGTATCACATGCTTGTTACAATGGCTGTCATTACAAAGAGAAGAGATAAGAAAAGCTGGTGTGGATGTGGAGAAAAGGGAACCCTTGTGCATCGTTGGTGGTACAACTACTGTGGAAAATAGTATGGAGGATCCTTAAAAAATGAAAAAACTACTGTATGATGCAGCAATTCCACTTCTGGGACTGTATCCAAAGAAAACAAACACTAACTTGAAAAAAATATCTACACCCCACCTTCATAGCAACATTATTTAAAATAGCCCAAGATGTGGAAACAACCTAAGTGTTCGTTGAGGGATGAATGGATAAAGAAGTTGTGGTATGTGGTATTCAGCCACAAAGTATAAGGAAATCCTACCATTTGCAAGAACATGGATGGGCGGGGCACCTGGGTGGCTCAGTCGTTAAGCATCTGCCTTTGGCCCAGGTCATGATCCTAGGGTCCTGGGATTGAGGCCCGAATCGGGCTCCTTGCTCAGCGGGAAGCCTGCTTCTCCCTCTCCCACTCCCACTCTCCCTGCTTGTGTTCCCTCTCTCACTGTCTCTCTCTCCCTGTCAAATAAATAAATAAAATCTTAAAAAAATAAAATAAAAAAGAACATGGATGGGCTTAGAAGACATTATGTAGGTGAAATAAGTCAGACAAATAAATACTGTATGATTTTACTTATATGTGGAAGCTTAAAAAAAAAACAGAAAAAAACCCAAAAAATTCATAGAAAAGGAGATCAGACTTGTCATTATCAGAGACAGAGGATAGGGGAAAGGGAAATTGGAAGAAGGTGGTCAAAAAGTAAAAACTTCCTGTTATGAATAAGTACTAGGGATGTAATGTACAGCATGAGGACTATAACAGTGCTGTATCATATATAGGAATGTTACTGAGAGTAAATCCTATGAATTCTCATAACAACGAGAAATTTTTTCTTTTACTTTACCTTTATTGTAGCTATATGAGAAAACGGAGGTTATCTGAACTTACTGTGTAGTCATTTTATAATATATTTAAATGAAACCATTATGCTGTATGCCTTAAACTTATATAGTGATGTATGTCAATTATTTCTTTTCTTTTTTTAAGATTTTATTTATCTGACAGAGGGAGCAAGAGAGCACAAGCAGGGGGAGCAGCAGAGAGAGAGGGAGAAACAGGCTCCCCTCCAGGGAGCCCAATGTGGGGCTCGATCCCAGGACCCTGGGATCATGACCTGAGCCAAAGGCAGACGCTCAACCATCTGAGTCACCCAGGCGCCCCAATTATTTCTTTTTAAAAGATTTATTTATTTGAGAGAGAGAGAGAGAGGGAGAGAGAGTGAGAGCAGGAGGAGGCTCAGAGGGAGAAGGAGAGAGAAACAGAAGCAGATGCCTCGCTGAGCATGGAACTGGTCACAGGGCTTGATCCCATGACCCTGAGATCATGACCTGAGCCGAAGTCAAGAGTCGGACACTTCACCCACTGAGCCACCCAGGAGCCCCAGTTATTTAATAAAACTGAAAATAAAAGGAAAAGCTTGTTTCCGCTCCCAAATTATAGAAATATATACCTTACACTTATTTTGAGTGTTTGTGTGAGTTAATTTCTTTCTACCTTTGAATCTTTAGTCAATTTGGAAAATACTTTGGTATAAGGCACAAAATGTGCATATATTTCAATTTTTTAATAATTTCTTAAATTTGTTATGAACTATTCAGTAATCCAAATCTTTTCATACCATTATGAAATGAATTCATCATATATGTTGTTTCCCGCTACCAAAAAATAAAGAAAAACCACTCACATTTTGATAAAGGTCAGTGCAAAAATTTCATGTTGAATAGATACAATGTATTCTTCCAAGATGTATGGATCAAATCAGAACAGAGTACATTGTTGAGTAGCCATGTATGTACTATTTAAAAACTCAGTGCTTGAATGAATCTCTCAAAGTAATTACTGAGTTGATTTTTCTTTGAATCTAATTTTTGTAATAATCAGTATGATAAAGTGAAATGTCTATCATGGTGATTTCTGTTTTTTTTTAAATTAATTGCAAGATACCGAGTTACATTTCTTCTTTATGTGAACTTTTAGAAGCATAATTGGAAAATGATAACAAATACTAGGATTTCAAGATACAGTAATATTTAAGGTTAGATAGAAAGAGCTGAGAGCATATGAATACTTGGTACTATGAGAAGAGCTTAAATATTTAAAAATAAATTTGTAGCCTACACATTTTTTATACTGTAATCATTTATCTAGGGAGAAACACAATTCATCTTATTTAATATAGGTCAGTAGGGTAATAAAAGTAATAGTTAAGATAGCTAATATTTTTTCTGCATGCTATCTGGTATAAACTATTTTTGTGTTTGTGTACATCTGTATTGTACATGCATTTATACCTAAATTAGACAAGAAATTTATGAGACAAACTTAAGTGGCCAATTTGCCCAGCTTGTGATAGAAGATCTGAGATTCCAACCCAGGCAGCCTGACTGCCGAGTCTATGTGTGAGCACTGTAAGATACTGCTTTTCTAAAAAAATTAGAAGAATTCGGTTGTCTATAATGATTTTAGCTTAATTAAGGTATATTTTAGATACTACACTGGTGTATTTTACAAACATGATAAACACTTGAAGCATCAAGATAATATTGGTCTATTTAAATAAGCATCAATCTTAGTTCTTCTTTTAATGTTTGGTAGAACTCAGCAGTGAAATTTTCACAATCCAGGGCTTTTCTTTGTTGGGAGAGTTTTGATTACTCATTTATTCTCATTACTGGTTATATGTTTATTCAGATTTTCTATTTCTTCATGATTTAGTCCTGGTAAGTTTTGTTTGTTTGTTTGTTTGGAATTTGTTCATTTCATCTAGGTTATCCAATTTGTTGCCATGCATTCATATTATTCTCTTATAATCTTTTATTTCTGTAGAATCGGCAGCAATGTTTCCACATTTCTGATGTCAGTAATTTGAGTCTTCTCTTTTTTTTCCCCTTAGTCAATTTAACTAAAGGTTTGCCAATTTTGCTGATCTTTTTAAAGAACTAACGTATGCATTTGTTGATTTTTCTCTAATGTTTTTCTATTCTCTATTCATTTATCTCTTCTTTAATCTTTATCATTTCCTCCCTTCTGCTAGCTTTGGGTTTAGGTTTTTCTTCTTTTAAGCTATAAATTTTCCCTTTTAGCACTGTTTTCATCATGCCCTGTAAGTTTTGGAATGTTGTGTTTCTATTTTCATTAATCTCTGAGTAGTTTCTAAATTCCTTTGTAATTTCTTATTTGATCCATTTTTGGATGGTTGAATGTCTTGTTTAATTTTCACAGTATTGTGAATTTTCTAGTTTCCTTCTGCTGTTGATTTCTGACTTCATCCTATTGTGGTCAGAGAAGGTATTTTGTATGGTATGTATCTTTTTAAATCTATCAAGACTTAATTTATTATGCCAGATATATTTTTAACTTAAAATATTATAAAATTACTTCTATTAATATAATTTTGAATTCTCATGTTGGATACTTTTATCAAATCTGTAGGACTGTTTTCTCTTGTTGTATATTATAAACCAGGCTTATTTTTTATTTTTTTATATCTTAATTTATTTGTTAACTTTAATGAGGTTCTTTCTTCCTTTTTATTTTACTGTGAGCTGTTGCATTATGTAATACTTTGAAGGGATCTCTATATATCAGGGACACTTCTAGAAATTGGTTAACTGGATAAAGTGATCTTCTTAAATACAGCTTATAATAGCTAGCATGTTAACAATTCTCATTGGCTATTAAACTGTTTTATAATCTACAGCAAATATAATATAGATACAAAACAGTAACTCCCCATGGGTTGTAAGTTTTCAAAGATGAAGTTGAAGAATATTTTCTGACTACTTCCAGGAAAGATTTGTTTTTCACACTTCTCTGCTCCCACTTCAGGTTTGCCAGAGCTGTGTTAACATTATGAATAATGTCAATACCAAAATGAAATATGAAGATAACCTATGAAATTCACAGAAATATCAGAGGGGCTGTGAATGAAGAAGTGGATGAACTGATGAGAAGTTGTTGAAGTATGTGCTAAGATGCTTAATATACATTCTGATATTGGTGAGGATTTGGCAAGTGAATAGTTGCTTTAGTAGTATTTCTGCCATGATGCTATCACAGGTGATTATCATTTAGTTGGTATGTCTTTTTTTCTTCTTGAAATAAATAATTGATTTTTCAAGATATAAGAAAACTATAATTGTACTACAGAATTTCTAAAATAGTTAATTTTTCTAAAAATCATTGTTGAAATCCATAAAAAAAATTAAACAAGCTTATAAAGTGTGTTTCTAATACTTTGGTCTCTCTGTTATAAAACTTCCTAAAAATCCATTTAAGGGTTAATAGAGGTTAGACTTTGAGGAGGAAAGAGTTTGGCCTGGTCACCATATATTTTACTTTTGTTTGTTTGTTTATTGGGCTCTGCCTCTGGAACAATATGGGAAAACTTTGGGAATGACCAAACTTTGGTGAAAGATGTTTATAAAGAGTTGTTGACTAGGTGGGGAGATGGGGTAATTGGGTGATTGGTATTCAGGAGGGCACTTGATGTAATTATCACTAGGTGTTGTATGCAACTGATGAATCACTAAATTCTACCCCTGAAACTAATAATACACTATATGTTAATTAAATTGAATTTAAATTAAAAAAAGAGTTGTTGACTAAAGATGGCTCATTTTTTACTTCAGGCTGGATTGAAATGGGGTGTCTTGATGCTCAATTTAATTTTATCTGCTTTATGTAACTATTTAAATAAATATGTAACTATTTAAGTAAATTTCCCTCATAAAATATTGTAAAGTAGATTACTTTTTGTAGTCCATTGCTAAAATGGAAATAAGTAATTAAATTTTTTTGAATATGAGGAATAACACAGGGCTCTAATATCACTATGAAAGGTTGAAGTAGGAATTTTATTTATGCTTTAAACCAATTCACAAAATGAAATATACATCCATTTTCTTATTCTTCATCTTGTCACTATGGTTATGAAAGAAAAGATTCATGATGGCAGGTAATGAATTCAGAGCACTAGTCCCTTTGCTAGGTTCCCTTCTAACTTTCAGAATTCTAGATCAGAGTCCACTCTTAACTGTACTACTTTGCTTCCTGTAGGGTTTCTTGTCATTAAGCAATGATGGTAAGCCAGACATGTGTGGAAATGTAAATTCATAAACTCTTCGTTTATTATACTGTCCACATTGTGGCAAAGAGAAGAAATAACAGGCTGCCATAATGTCCAGGAACACATAAACTCCATGTGGTCTGTGGATTTACCAGTTAATTCTTTCCTTATACTTTCTCATTTTCCTTCTCAAATTGCTCCCAAACTTGAACCCTCTATCAAAGTGACATTAGAGAGAGTGTATATTGCTTTGTTCACCAATACTATTTACTTCATTTACATACTGCTTTTTTATTATAATGATCTCAGTTCACTGGACCAGTTACATGGATATATAGAGCCCTTTGCATAAAAATTTTAAGAATATCAAGACAGTGATAGCAGAAAATTAAACCAAGTGCAGGACCTTTCTAAGCACAGGGCTGTCTATGTCTGCACAAGTTGCTTGCTCATAAAGCTGACCCAGTTAACAGGAGAGGTCCACACCAACATTAATCTGAAGTGTTATCAGAACAATTTTTTTCTGAGCTGGACCTTTTGCTCCATTTATTCAAACTCCACTTTTGACTATGCCTTATTTCATTCTTATAATTTCAAGAATATCAGCACTCTGAAGCCTTTTACAACCATTTTTTTAAAATAGATTTTTGGGGCTAAGTTGTAGCTTCATAAATCCACCAATTTAGGACCTTCTAGATATTTAACATAACATGTAATATTTTAAACATTTAGAATTATTTGACTATAACTTCACCCATTGTCTAACATTATACACTGTAAAAAAATTTCTTAATATTATACCTTTCTATCCAAAAGTACAGAATATTCTGTTCTTCTACATATGATCCATCATTACTCCATATACCACATGGTCCGTGCCAAATTTCTTGTAATGATTTGCCTGATTTCTTGCCTGATTATTAAGCCAAGTCTGCATCTTTTACATGACTATTTCTTGGATAGAACTCTCTTCAGATTTCATTTAATATATTATATAAGTGAAACTATTAAATTAATTATGATCTAATTATGTCATTTGTTTGCCACTTATCTGTAACTTAGTTGCCCAGAGCTTTAATGTAGAATATCATATAATTAGGCCTGATCAATGTAAGTATTTGCTCTAAATAATATTGGGAATGTATATATCCACTACCGCTAACTTTAGCACACTTGTTAATATTTCTGTTGCATGATTCCTTTAGTGATATCCTCAGTATGTGTTGTTACAGTTTGAATGTAAAATTAGCGATATTGTGTAGCTTGTTTCATTTGTGAATTTCTTATCTAGCTTCAGACACCTGTGGTTCTTGTGATAATATGTGGGGTTCTTCAATATATAATGATACCTTTAAATATAAAGTAAATACTCTTACTCTTTAATACTTATTCTCCCTATACAGTCTTTACTAATTATTTCAGTTTATGTTTTCTCTCACACATCTTTAAACTTGTGTCACCTTTATAATAGCTAATATAATTTCTTTATTTATTTTTCTAATTTGTACACATGGAGTAGGTTATGGGTGCTGCATGCTGGAAGAAATTAATATTGTTTTAAAATACCTACTTTTGCTTTCCAAATATGTTATTTCAAATATAACATAATTAAATGTATAAATACTTAGGTTATTTTCTCTCTCTTAAAAATCACCTCTGCCTTGAAGGTCATCTGTTTAGAAATACATATTGCTTATAAAAGCCACATTCTTGACCACTTGTACTCCAGCTGGTATCATAATAAGTGTGCATTAAAACAGTACCTAACTATGAAACAGTTGTTAGATGTATTCTATTATAAAACCTTGACTTATTAAAACGTTGGCAGATCACAATTTTCTAAGGGGAGGGAAGAAAACTCACATGAGTAATGGGGTTGTAATTTGTGTTTTTTTAATCATAAAATAATATTATATATAATATAATAAAAATAAACATTGCTTCATGGCAATGGATTTCAAATATAATGAGGTATAAAATTCTGTCTCATTCTTGATAACTATAATCTAAAAATATGTTTACAGATTTTTTTCCTACTTTTGGTTAGATTCTTGTGAATTTATGGAATTATTATCATTTCAGTTCAAATGGCATGAGACCTTGGAAACACAGGGTCCAAGGGATCAATATATAACAGATAAATGACTTGAACAGGTGGTACTTAATGCTGTAGCATATATTGGTCACTTGGGAGGAGAGTTCAGTTACTGAAGTGAATATCAATTAGAATAATGTTCACCTCAGTCACTGATGAAACTAAGTCAAAAGATACCACTGCTTAGAAGGATGAACAAACAATACAAATAATGTCTTTAATTCAGCTCAGATTTCAGCCAGTCAGCACCAAGTAAGTCCAACAATAAGTTGAAGGGTGAGGATAAAAAGATTAAGGCACAAATTTTTATCCTTAAAATGTTCTATTTTGAGACAAGAGATTGTCTTATTAGCATATTAAATATATTAGCAGAAGTTAGAGGACAGAGCCCTGAAGTAGGAAAAACACAGTTTGACTCTCTTAGCCTCAGCTACTCTGTTTGTTAAACTATTAGATATTTTGTAAGTTTTTTTGACTCAGACTTTAATTGGGATTGGCTTAGAACAGTTTCTCTTTCAGCATTGACTACATTTCTCTAGCCTTTTACTAGATATCAGTGGTGAATGTCAATATGCCATCAGATATTATGCAATCACAAGGTCCTTGCAGGTGGTAGAGTATAGTGATCAGTCAAGTAGGTTCTGAAGATGAATGGCCTGGGTATAAATCGGACACCCTCTACTTCCTAATTATATGATTTGGGGGCAAGGTAATTATTCTCTGAGCCTCATTTTCCTCCTCTGGCTTGTTTTGAAGACAAAAGAAATTAAAAAAAAATTTAAGACATATAGAGTTAAACAGTATGTAAAAGTATGTCTCTGACACATCCAAAATTCCCAAGATTAATTACAGTTATTATTTTAAGGACACAAAAACAGTGAGGTTTGATCAAGAAATCCTTGGTGGATTTGAGTCAAATGGACATTCTCTTGCTTTGAGGGATGATTAAGAAAGGCAGATTTCAGAAAGCAGAGGGAGACTTTAGGCAACGCCTGGGAGGAGTGATTGGAAATAGGCTACAGATTCAGAAATCAGCTCTCAATAATTCACTGGTTAAGAGGATACGTGTTTCAGGAGTAGCTTCACATATGTATGGTAATATTGGAACCTAGGGAATGTGCCTGAGATTTACCTTTGTGATAATTGATGAATCTGCAAGTGGTCAGAATACGTAAAAATGAAGGTTTTTCAGGTTTTTATGTTTCCCCTAAACTTAGAGATGACATTTTACTCCTTAGAAATGAATGAAAGCAAGCATACATCATGTTAAACATGCCCCTTTTTTGGAACAGTACAGAGAAGTGAATTAGCAACAAACGAAAAATGTTCATCTATTTGCTCATTTTATAACAACCCTTTAAAATGAAGGATAGCTTTGCATTCCTTTAATAAACTTGCATAAAAAGACAACAGCAATATTTTACTCTTAGGCTAATATTTTTCACCTCACGAGAATACACATAAGGCTTCAAGAGAAGTGATATGAGTTATGCTGTGTCTCCATAGTTGAAAGAAAGCAACGTTGCATGTGGAAATGTCACGAGTAATAAAGGAGGGGGTTGTAGGGGCACCTTGGTGGCTCAGTTGTTAAGCGTCTGCCTTCGGCTCAGGTCATGGTGCCAGGGTCCTGGGATTGAGCCCCACATTGGGCTACCTGCTTGGCGGGAAGCCTGCTTCTCCCTCTCCCACTCCCCCTGCTTGTGTTTCCTCTCTCACTGTGTCTCTCTCTGTCAAATAAATAAATAAAATCTTTAAAAAAACTGAGGGGGTTGTGGGGAATCATATGTGAAAAATACCTTCCAATATTTTTGGGAAACAGGGTTAGTAGAATAAGACTAGTTCTTTGTAATCTTAATTCAAAATACTATATTGAAAGTGGTGTTCTTTTCTTTGGCCACTTTCCACTTCATTCATTCATTCATTCATTCATGCATCCATCCAACCATCCATCCATTTATTTATTTATTCCTTCTAAGTTCTTATTTAAATTCCTGTTAGTTAACATACAGTGTAATATTAGTTTCAGGTGTACAATATAATGATTCAACACTTGCATACAACACCTGGTGCTCATTACAAAAAGGGCACTCCTTAATCCCCATCACCTATTTAACCCATCCCCACCAGCCTACCCCCTGATAACCATCAGTTTGTTCTCTATAGTAGAGAGAACATGTAAACATTGAAACAAGAGTTAATTTCCTTTAATCAAAAAAAGCTTATAGTGAAGACACTACAAAATGGATTCACAGAACAATTGTTCTCAGCTAGGATCTCAGTAAATCCAAAGATTAAGAATTATTAAATGTTACAAAATAAAAATGAAATATGCAACTTTATTTTTAAAAAAATAGATCTTAAATGTTTATGCCACAAAAAGAGGAACAATAATAATATGATGTGATGGAGAATTCTAGCTAATGTTATGGTGGTGATCATTTTGCAATACATAGATATATGCAAATATATCAGATCAGATATATCTGATCAACAAGTTTTAAGTTACACAATTTTACATGTCAATTATATTTCAATAATAGTAGAGGAAATTAAGACAAGTGTATGGCATCATAGAAAAATGAGGACATCCTATGTGTAAAAATGAAAATGTTCACTTTGAAAAAATTTAAAATAATTTGTCTTAGAAGAAAAAGAGATGTTAAAATAAATGTGGATAATCCTATAAAATAAAAATTTTCTTTCACAAAATCTGTGCAATTGGCCTTCTTGATATTCATTTAATTTGTAAGAATGCTTTAAAAAGTCACAGTAGTACAATTAAGGAAATTTAAAATATAATGCAATGTGTCAACAACTTTTAAAATTGCTGCTAATTGCATTTCTGGTTATTACTGATTTCTGTTCACACTGGTCTAATCCATGCTTTTCTTTTTAACAAATAATTTTACTTTTATAGGAAAGCACAGTTATGTGGGTGAGATGACTTTATTTCTCATGTACAGCTTATGGTAAACTCCAAAGGTTTAATACTAACAGTGTCAATGACACCTACTAACAGCAACAGCAATGTCATGCTTAGAGTGAAAAAAATCGTCAGACCCTTGTGAAATATCTTGCAAATTCAAATTCTTTCTGTGAGGGCAAATACAACAGGAATTTGGAACACCAAACACCCCCAAAATAACCTGAACATCAAAGTTTTAAGCATTTATTATAGATTATAAATTTCTGGTTTATACCTAAGATAATATACCTCAAATCACTTTGGATTCTGAAGGTAAGAAATTAGAATTTTCCTTTGGTATTATTACTTGTTAGCATATAAAATAAAATATTTCCAGTTACATGTAGTTCAAGAAGCTACTAAACTTGTTTTCTTCCATGTCAAGCCTAAGATGTTTTGTTGTCATTCATTCTGTCAGGTATGCTATATTTTTGTCTTTCATTCTTGACTTTAGGGGGTAGGGCACAGTATGATATTTCCCTTAGCTCTTGGAAGGAAGAACAGTTTAATTCAGGAAGTTTAATACTTGGTTCCCAGTTCCCTAGAATGTTATGGTTTACTATTTTCTTTTCACTTAACAGAAGGCATTTTGCTTCTTACCCAGATGCTAATCACAGATTTGTTACTGCCCTGAAGACATCCCTTTACTATGTCGAACATAAAGTTGTCTTACATTTTTATAAATTTTCTGAATAGCAAAAAAAATTTGGAACATCAAGAGAGTAGTGGTTTCTGCTTCCTTCAGAAAAGCAGGTCTAGGAAATCCTAGGCATAAAAGATATAATCTAATTTCATGTGGTTTTTTGATTTCCATTTATGGATGATGTTTTTATAAATTCTCCCAACAAACATATATATATATATATATATATATATATATATATATATATGTTTTGGAAAATGAAAGTGTATAAGAACACTGTTTGCTGAAGCTTTTGTGTTCTGAAAAGTTGATGAATATTTTCTTAAATGTTGGCACAAAAGAAAAAAATTATTTCGAACATTTTATTTATTTATTTATGTTTAAAGGAGTCTATTTATTTATTTGATAGAGACACAGCAAGAGAGGGAACACAAACAGGGGGAATGGGAGAGGGAGAAGCAGGCTTCCCACTGAGCAGGGGGCCTGATGTGGGGCTCGATCCCAGGACCCTGACCATGACCTGAGCCGAAGGCAGACACTTGACGACTGAGCCACCCAGGCACCTCTTTTTCCAACATTTTAATCTTTGACTCTGCATTGCTGTCATTTTTCAATGCGATTATTAGTTTTTTACTTGACTTCTTTATTGAAAGTTAGTGCACTGAATTACTGAAAAGAAGCTCTTCAGTTTTTGCATTCCCTTCTTTTGCTGGTCAGTGATTACTAATTTCTATGTCTTTTATATGTATTATCCTTTTTTGTTGGTATTCAAGAAATCTGGAAAATGCATTGAGAGTTGAGTTGAGTTGGACACATGTAGACATCTGTACATGTGAAAAAAATGTCTACAGAAATGTCTTTAAAAATTAATAAAATATCAACTTAGAAATCTAGCATGCCTGAAACTGAGTAAGTCCAAAGAAGAGAGGTTCAAAGTGAGGTCAAATAGGAAAGGGATTTGGATTTTATAATTATGATGAGGACGAGTTGGCTGTTTAAAGAAAGAAATTGACAAGACTTGAACATATGTTACTGCCTGGTCTTTAATTGTAACAGTAGTAGCTCTGCCTGCCCCCTTGTCCCCGAATCAGAGCACAGGCTCAAAATGAACAATTCCTCCTCCACTGATGAAGGAGGTTTACCCACTCACCTCCAGGTATGACTTCCCTTAACATTGCTGCAAATTTGTCACTGTCCCAGGGCATTAAGTTCGCATTCATGACTTCTAAACAACCTGATTTCCCCCAGGCTCATTGAATACAGTGCCTTGGCTCTATGGGCTGAAAGACATATGCTATAAATTGCAAATGTCTTGCTACCATTCCTTAACAAACATATCTACTGAACTGATTTACTATGTTTTTTTTTCTTAAAGATTTTATTTATTTGACAGAGAGAGCACAAGCAGAGGGAGGGAGAGGGAGAAGCAGTGTCCCTGCTGAACAAGGAGCCCGATGTGGGTGGGACTCGATCCCAGGAACCTGGGATCATGACCCAGGCTGAAGGCAGCTGCTTAACTGACTGAGCCACCCAGGTGTCCTGATTTACTATGTTGACCAGATGCTCACCTTGAGTGTATGTTCACAAGAAAATGAAAAAGAAATTACAAAAACACAGTTTCATATTTATGATTAACTTTATCCTATCAAAGATGCTGAAAGAAAATGCTAAAGTAGCTTCCCACTGTCAATTCATAGCAGGGTAGGAAATCACTTGTTGGAAAACAGTGTTGGAATGAACTTAATTATAATTGTAGTTTTACACGTATAGATATATAGATTGTTGAAATTATAGTTTTGAGAAACTTGCAATGTAAACATTTAATGTAAATATCCAGGGACTAAAACAGACATGACCCACCTTGAACTTTTGAACTCATGTATTTTTTAAAGTATAAATTTAGTCTAAGATATTATCCAGAATGCATCCTAGAGCTTGGGGATGTTTGGAAAAGAGAAGACCCCCTAAGGCCCCAAATTATTTGGTGGGCTCTGTAAATGGACACAGAAAATAAAGGTTTTAGGGAAGTGTAGAGCAAGGGGATGGTGTCTGGGTGGCTCAGTCCGTTAAGTGTCTGCCTTAGGCTCAGGCCATGAGGATCAGGGTACTGGGATCCAGTCCCACATTGGGCTCTCTGCTCAGTGGGGAGTCTGCTTCTCCCTCTGACCCTCCCCCCCTCCTCTCTTTCTCTTGCAAAGATTAAAAAAAAAGTAGAGAAAGGGGAACTTACAACTGGGGAGAAATGAATTTAGGATAATTAAAAACAAAGGTAGAGAAAATTCTGAAAGGAATCTCAAGTGGTGTATGTGTAGACGTTGTGTTTCTCACTTGAAACTTTAAGAATGCAGTATTGCTTCTGATAGTCTCCCTTTTATAGCTCAGTGACTTGATAGTGTGACATCACCTGTCTTCTCAGAAAGTAGTTTTATTTTTTTTAATTTTTGAAAAAGATTTATTTATTTTAGAGTGTGCGCATACGCATGCATGCCCACACAAGTGGGGGAGGGGCAGAGGGAGAGAAAGAATCCTGAAGCCAACTACCCGTTGAGCAGGGAGCCTGACTGGGGCTCGATCCCAGGACCCTGAGATGATGACCTGAGACAAAATCAAGAGTCGGCCACTTAACCAACTGAGCCGTCCAGTCACCCCAGAAAGTAGTTTTAGACTAATTTCAAAACTAAGTTCTTCAATTAGAAAGCAATTTTTATCCAAGATTCTCTAATTTCTACTTTAATTAATTAGTCGCAATACAATTCTTGCCAAACAAGGAAATCTAAATTCATCAAGACTGAATTTTATTTCATATCTGCTTAGGGGTAGTGAACCACTCTTTGGGAGACATAAATTAGGGTGATAGACAATATCCATTCACTCTAAAGTAAAGCCTTTATGTGTAATGAATTATTTGTCATAATTCTAGGAAGTGGCATGTTTTGGCAATTATAAATACAAATTGTATTAAACTTGTAAAATAAAATATTAAGCTATATCATTAAGGTCAAAATGATGTTTAAAGGAAAACTCTAACTGTAATCTCCAGTATATTAAAATGTGATTTATTACATAATATTTGTACATCAATCCCTGCAAGAGAAACAGGTTTTTAATATACAAGTCTTCTCTGGCTCATGCATAATAAAACTTGATAAAATAAAGTATATTATTATTTGACAGGATCAACTTCCTTCAAATTAGTTTTTAATTAATTCAGTAAGCATTTATTGATGACCTACTGTATGCAGTACACTTTGCTGATACCAGTATATTTGATATTATATGAGGTCATGAATCATGGTATTTGTGCTTGACAATTTGATTTATTAAATGTTTGCATGTTATTCTATATAAGCAAAATAGATAAGTAAATAAAATAAATGCTTAAATTCCTTTAAAAATCCAGGTAGTATTATTATGAAAAATTCTATAACTTCTCTAATGTCTATTTTCTTCCATTGGAAAGAATACCTAGTTCCCATTTAAATGAAGTATATGAGGCCACTGGCACATAGTAGGTGCTTACTAATTTGAGCTTATATCAAATCAGTGTCCTCATGCATCGTATTATCCTATGTCCTCTAAATCTGTTATATTCTAGTCTTGGGCTCCCTTTTCTGTGGCCTTACATATTTGTATTAGATTAGGATAAAAACAGCACCATCTAATTTTTTGACTTAACTACTTCACAGTTATTTTCAGATTCACATTTTTCATGTTGAACAAATTATAACTGGCTACATATAAAAATATACCTTTCTGGAACATGTTAGCTTTAAAAGTTTAGAGAAACTTTTCTATGCAAAAAATGATATAAGATATGCATATGTTCACATATCATATTTACTTAAAAGATATCTAATGAAATTCAGAGTTTGCAGTTGTGTTACACACAGTTGAAGTTGCAAATCAAAAAAGACAGAAATCCAAAAACCAGATTGAATTTCTACCTCAGAAATATTTGCAATTCCTCATAAATGGAATGACAGATTTTGTGATTTTTAAGTTATAGTTTATGTATAACTACATTTTACACAACTCTAGCCATTAACAACTTATATTAAAGACTAAATTAAGTCATACATCAGACTAAGAAAGATAGCAAATTTCTTGTGTTCTGGTGTGGGAAGAAAAAGACATTTTTAGTATAAAATTTACTATGCAACACAGAATGGACAGATGGTGCACATAATCCATTTGTTGAAAAGCTCTTAGTTCTGTGCATTGGAAGAAAACCAGGTGACACGTTAGGCAGCAGTTTTTATCAAAGACATTTTTGAATTGCACACAACCTGAGAATAAAGATCTAGAAGGAGGCTCCCAACTGAAACAAGTCATTCTTGATCAAAATCACAGGATTTCACTATTAATAATCACAAATATTTTATCTTCTCAAGTCTAAAAATCTATTCTCTTCTCACACTTTCAGTTTTTATAGGAGTTTCACACACACCATCTTAGTTTTTCCCTCCTAACTAGATGAATTGGCAGCAAAGATGAAAGAATAACTCATTGCAGTTGGTGATTTTCTCAAGATCACAGAGCTGGTCAGTAGACCATGTGGTTCAAATAAAACATGAGACTAGCCACTACTGGGTACCTAAAAAATGAACAGCACTGTGACTACTATATTGATAAAATCCCCCATTTATCAGTTTGGGTGATTACTATAGTAAACATGGATTCATGCACTATACTGTGAGAGAATTAAAAGAAGAAAATTCATGTGATTTTTTTTTAATGGCATGCATCTCTGCTTAGGACAGACTGTGCTTTTTAGACAAACAACTTCATCCTGCAGTTAGAAACTCTAGAGAAGTGTGATATCAGAACTCAATTGGTCTTGATATTTAAAGTCTTTGTACTAAAATACTAAATCTCTCGTGAACAATACAAGAATGAGATTTGGCATAAAAGTTATATTGGTATATTTCAGCATATTGGTGCCTAGCTGGGGTATTCACAAGAAAAATATTTGGCATTTTTCAACATCAGTCATATATTTAAAATCTGACTGCCTTTTTGGTAAAGATATTTTAAATAAGTTACCTGTGGAAAGTTATGGTTCTGTATGGGCTTTAGGAGGAAGACTGCTCACCCAACATAGGAAAATGGATTATCTTAATTAGTATTGGTATTATCTCAATTTTCTCGAAGAATATAAACTGGAATATGTAAACTATTCATGCTGTGGGCCATATTGAAAGATAATAAAAAATTGAAATAAAATGCCAAGATATTAGTGGGGACTCATCTGGGTCTACCAGGATCTCAGTTTCACCTGAAAATCCTTAGAGGCACTTGAATATGCCCCAGAAGGCAATGATTTTCAATACACGCTCACTTTTTCTATTACTAAAAATAGTTTACCAGGAAAGTGCAGGTTGTGTTAAGAGGCAGTTCAAATAAAGGATTAAATAAGGTACAGAATAGCAATGTGGGAGGCACTTTGTGTTAACGCTCTCTTAAAATGTCATAAGTTTCAGAACAAAAGAAAACAGCCTGAGTTCTGCATAAGCAACTGCTGGCCAGTATGAAATGTGCTGTAAAATATGGAAGAGGAATTAAGAAAAGAACACTTCTTTCTTCTGATCGTTGTCTTCCCTCTGGTTCTTAGCCAACTGAAACAATTTGTTTCATATTCTTGCTTACGGCTCCTTCTATGGCAGCAGCTTCTTGCTCATTTTGACAAATGTCACATCCTTAACAATCATGATGTATGGAAAGGGGGCCAACAATCCCTCTAGCTCTGCAAAAGACAGGCACAATACCTGCTGGGTATTAGAATCTACCAACTTCATGACAACTGATGATATATTTTCCCATTAAAACCAGCAGAGTATCTGTTTGAAACAGGATGCCTAAAGATAGGTCCTGGTTTATTCTTGAGGTTCATTTTACTCTGAAAAATATCCTGCTTTGTCAAACAAAATTTATGGTCATCATATGTAAGGTTCACCTGTTCTCTGTACAAGAAATGCCAATGTTAAAAATTTTTGGCAAAGTAGAAGTAAACTTTGTAAGGTATGCAAGTATGAAATGATATCTGAGCACCATCTCTGTCACTTTGCACTTAGAGAACGCAAATGCTAAGGCAATGAGTTCACATACTTAATCATATTTGTATAATCTGCATGTAGTAGACTGTTTACACATATATCAGTCACATATACACACTCACACAATGTCATAGCAACCTAATTAGGAATGGAAGTTTCTAAAAGTCAAATACAGTGGAGCAGTACTGTATAATATTGTCTCATTTAAGTTTTATTTATTTATTTTTTTTTAAAAGATTCATTATTTTAGAGAGAGAGAGAGAGTGTGGGGGATGGGGCAAAGGGAGAGGAAGAGAGAGAATCTCAAGCAGACTCTCCACTGAGCGTGGAGCCTGATGTGGGGCTCAACTCATGAACCTGAGATTGTGACCTGAAGTGGAATCAAGAGTTGAACCCTTAACTGACTGAGCCACCCAGGTGCCCCTAAGTTTTATATTTTTAAGAGGCATGATCAAGGTATGAGGGAGGAGATTATACCAGTTGAATAAAACATAAAACCTTCAGTACCTTTCAACTCTTCTTTTTGTGGGGACACTAAGAAGCAGTCCAGGAAACTTTTGTGTGTGTGAAGAAAGATACTTTATCAAGTTTTCTTGGTAAATGCTATTTAAGGAATTAATTTGTTAACATTTAGTGAAATTGGTATGTCTCTTCTCTGTAAAGCTTATAATTTCACTTCAGAGTCTCTCTAACACAGATATACAGGAAAATCCTAGGATGTTCTTTGGAATATTTTAGTAAATAACAAAATGGGGATGGATGAATAAACTTTAGTCTATAAATTACTGTGTAATAGTTAAAAGGAATAAACTAGACCTCCATATACATCCATCAAATAGGTCTCAAAATTATCACTTAATGTAAAAAGTTAAGTAAAACAAGGTAGATGTGACAAAATCTTTTGTGTAAATTTAAAAATGGAAAATTACAAATATTTATGGATATGTATTTGAATAAAAAAGGAGTAAAAGGATTATCTGTCCTTTATTTATAAGGGAGATTAAACATACCTATAGTAAATAAATGAAAATTAGCCTATAGATTTGTTAATTGTTTGTATCTTTACTCTTTTATTATTTTTTTTCTTTTTGTCTGTTTAGATTTATTCTTTTGTTCTTTTTCTAATGTCTTAACTGTTTAATCTGTTTTTAGAGTTTACTGATTTCTGGTGTGTTTTAAGTATGCTCCTATATCTCCAAATCTGCAAATTCTTTGTTATTGATTTTTGTTTTCATTTTTAACTTAATTGCATTTTGATTGGAAAAAGTAACTGCTTTATGACTTCCCCACACATTCAAGTTTTGTTTCAAGTTTCATGTGTATCTGGGAATAATGTGTATTTCTTAAAATGATGTATTTGTTGGGCGCCTGGGTGGCTCAGTTGGTTAAGCGACTGCCTTCGACTCAGGTCATGATCCTGGAGTCCCGGGATTGAGTCCCACATCGGGCTCCCTGCTCGGCGGGGAGTCTGCTCCTCCCTCTGACCCTCTTCCCTCTTGTGCTCTCTATCTCTCATTCTCTCTCTCTAATAAATAAATAAAATCTTTAAAAAAAATGATGTATTTGTTGATATCCTATATATCTATCATTTTGCTTTATATATTTTGATGGCAAGTTATTAGAGGCATCAGTGCTTAGAATCATTTCTGTAAATGAGTTATTTATCATTGTTTTGTGGGCATTTTTATTCTACTTAGTGTTTTATACCTTAAAGAATACTCTGTTTAATATTAATACAGATACACTAGCTTTCTTTGACTACTATGTACCTAACTTTCTATTCTTTGTCTATCAGTTTTCCTACGTTCTTAAATTTATGTGTGACTCTTAGAAATCGTATAATCCTGGATTTTATTTATTTATTTATTTATTTCAATTTAACCTTACCTGGAATGGTAATCCATTTATATTTATTAGGATTACTGTTAATTTGAATTCATTACTATATTATTTCTTGTTTTCTTCTTTGTATATTTCTCCTCTGCTTCATTTTATCACCTTTTCTGCATCCTTTAAATTGTTTTTTTACTTGCTTTTATTTTTGAATTCTATTTCTTCCTTGTACTTTGCAATAGTTATCATAAAACTTTAACAGGTGTATTTATCTTAAAGTCTATAATTAATCACTGTCTCTACTTCCTTTTGTATAACACATGGACCTGGATTTTTCTTTAAATCAAATCACCATCTATCTCACCTTACTTATTGTTGTCCCATATCTTAATTCTGTCTTTTCTTTGTCCTCAGATTAGATATTTTTCTTGTTTCACACGGACTGTGTGTATTTAGATTTATGCACATGCTTACTACTTTCTTTGTCAACATTTCTTCTTACATCTCCAACTTTCCTTTTGTGGTTATTTTCCATTTTGCATAAATAACAGAATTCTTTTAAAAATGGGGAAACGGTGGTAATTTAGGCCAACTAAAGGTTGTTTTGGTTTTTCTTTTTTTTTAAGATTTTATTTAGTTATTTGACAGAGAGAGAGAGTGCACGCAGGGGGAGTGGCAGGCAGAAAGAGAGGGAGAAGCAGGCTCCCCACTGAGCAGGGAGCCTGAGCTGGGTGATCCCAGGACCCTTGGATCAGGACCTGAGCTGAAGGCAGATGCTTACCTGACTGAGCCACCCAGATGCCCCTTTGGTTTCTCTTTTATATTTACTCATATTTTATCAGCAATAATTTCAAAGACAAAAATTTTGCAAGAAGAGTACAAATAGTCCCTATATACTCTATGCTTTTATTCCATACTTGTTTATATTTTATTAAATGTACTTCATTATTTTTTCTCCCTCTCTTCATCTTTAGTGTTCAGTATTACCATGTTGAGAAGAAGTAGTGTTATTGCTATTATGTGAGAAATTTAAATCAGACTTGCTTATTACCAATGCAAAGTCCAAAGGAGAGAAAGAAGAGTAACTATGTAACCTCTTTATGGCTTTTCATGGAAATGGAAATGCAGGTGTAGAAGAATATTGAATGGAGAAAAGTCGCAGAGAAAAAAGTATGACTGTGTTGCTATTATGGCAGCTGTATGTTTATCTTATTTTATTTGGGTTCCTCAGTTGTTTATATTTGTAAAACTCTTAAATACAGTGAAATTGTATGCAAAATTCTCTACCACTTCTATCTACTAATGATTAGATACTATAATGGATTCTTTCCAAAAAAAGTGCGATTCATTTTAATGATAGTCAACTTTTATATCTAAGTGTACAATAAAAATACATTTAATTTCTACAATATCCACATCAGTAGTATTACTTTCCTCTTCTTATATGCATGAAGACATAATTGCTCCAGGTTACAGAGCAAAAAAGTGTCAGTGATTAGATTCAAATCTAGTCTTTCTGATGCCCAAATCCATGCTCTCAATCATACACACTACCAATTTTATGTTTAGGTAATACATAATCTAATGAAATTTCATGGGTTTAAGATAAAAAAAAAATCTATCACTTAACATTGTCCCAATAGTAATATCATTATTTTCATAAGAAGTGGGAGATACTTCATATAGTCAGAAAGGTTTGGTTAAACACTATAAAGGATTGCCCAGTGAACTACAGCTTGATAGAGTATGAAACAAATCTTAATCTGTAATATGTATTTAGAAGTAGAATTTATGGTCTTAAACTAAGCCATGATTTTTTTCTGAAGTAGAGAGGTAAGGACACGCAGCACCTTAAATCTATAATTTGTAAAGAGAGATGCTCATTTGGTCTACCTTTATAAGGGAGATGTAACTTGGCAAGGTATTGTGAAAAACTTAACTTGTTTCTTTAATATCCTAAAGTAACCGATGCTTATGTTTTATAACTGATACTACTTTTTAAAAAGCCCTGATTCTCTTTGTATTTGGTTTAATTTTTAAATGTTTTGGCTCATTTACATATGGCTTGTTTGTGAATTTCAACACAGTCCAACTTAGTTTACTGTAACCTGTGGTGTACTTGCTAAGTAATTTTTTTTTAAAGATTTTATTTATTTATTTGACAGAGACACAGTGAGAGAGGGAACACAAGCAGGGGGAGTGGGAGAGGGAGCAGCAGGCTTCCCATGGAGCAGGGAGCCTGATGCGGGACCCGATCCCAGGGCCCTGGGACCACGACCTGAGCTGAAGGCAGAAGCTTAACGACCGAGCCACCCAGGCGTCCCCTGCTAAGTAATTTAAACAGATTACTATAACATAGAAATTAAGATTGAAATCATGTATTTTCAAACCCAAACTGTAAGTACACAGTATTAGAAAATAAAAGCAAGAAAACAAAATGTAGACTCTATTTCTGATGCACTTTAATAATAATGGAAAAATTCATTAATGATGATGTTTAAAATATATCTACAGTGTTTTTTAATGTTGTATTGTATATAGTTTTGGGAGTTTGGTTGAAAATGTATGTCTGAACTAGGTTTCAGAGATTTTTTTTTTTTCATATTGATGAAATGTGAACTGCCATGTCTTTATATGGCCACTTGATGGAACTCTTTCATTTTGCTTTCAGCAACTCCAAGCAATGACAACCTTCAATTTCTGGCAAGGCATGAAGGAATATCTTTTTTTTAAAAAAAGCTTAAAGGAACTTGTTATCTAACATTCCATGGAATCATGGTTTTCTATGGAATGCTAAAACAATATGTAAAAAAAAAATAAAAGTCTACTTTTTTCTCAAATGAATCTTTTTCCCTTGTTCCTTCAAGAAATTTTTATAGAATGGATTTTAAATGATCCTAAATATATTTTTTAAAGATTTTATTTATTTATTTGACACAGAGCGCTATCTACTAATGATTAGATACTATAATGGATTCTTTCCAAAAAAAGTGCGATTCATTTTAATGATAGTCAACTTTTATATCTAAGTGTACAATAAAAATACATTTAATTTCTACAATATCCACATCAGTAGTATTATTTTCCTCTTCTTATATGCATGAAGGCATAATTGCTTATATAAATCCTAAATATATTTTTTTAAAGATTTTATTTATTTATTTGACACACAGAGAGCAAGAGCAGGAACACAAGCAGGGGGATTGGGAGAGGGAGAAGCAGGCTTCCTGCCAAGCAGGGAGCCCGATGCAGGGCTCGATCCTAGGACCCTGGGATCATGACCTGAGCTGAAAGCAGACGCTTAATGACTGAGCCACCCAGGTGCCCCAAATGATCTTAAATATTTTAATATAATCTTAATTAAAATATTGTGCTTTATAATGAAAACTAAAACTCTGTTTCTGAGATGTCTTCAAAATTAATAGTCTATACAGATATCATGAGGAGGAGCGCCTGGGTGGCTCAGTTAAGTGATCCTTGATTTTTTTTTTTATTATTAACATATAATGTATTATTGGTTTCAGGGGTACAGGTCTGTGATTCATCAGTCTTACAGAATTCACAGCGCTCACCATTGCACATACCTTCCCCAATGTCCATCACCCAGCCACCCCATCCCTCCCACTCCCCTCCACTCCAGCAACCCTTAGTTTCTTTCCTGAGATTAAGAGTCGCTTATGGTTTGTTTCCCTCTCTGGTTTCGTCTTGTTTCATTTTTCCCTCCCTTCCCCTATGATCCTCTGTCTTGTTTCTCAAATTCCTCATATCAGTGAGATCATATGATACTTGTCTTTCTCTGATTGACTTATTTCGCTTAGCATAATGTCCTCTAGTTCCAGCCACGTCATTACAAATGGCAAAATTTCATTTTTTGATGGCTGCATAATATTCTATTGTGTATATATACCACATCTTCCTTATCCATTCATCTGTTGATGGACATCTAGGCTCTTTCCATAGTTTGGCTATTGTGGACACTGCTGCTATAAACGTTGGGGTGCACATGCCCCTTCGGATCCCTACATTTGTATCTTTGGGGTAAATACCCAGTAGTGCAATTGCTGGATCATAGGGTAGCTCTATTTTCAACTTTTTGAGGAACCTCCATATTGTTTTTCAGAGTGGCTGCACCAGCTTGCATTCCCACCAACAGTGTAGGAGGGTTTCCCTTTCTCCACATCCTTGCCAACATCTGTCATTTCCTGACTTGTTAATTTTAGCCATTTTGACTGGTGTGAGGTGGTATGTCATTGAGGTTTTGATTTGGATTTCCCTGATACTGAGCGATGTTGAGCACTTTTTCATGTGTCTGTTGGCCATTTGGATGTCTTCTTTGGAAAAATGTCTGTTCACGTCTTCTGCCCATTTCTTGATTGGATCATTTGTTCTTTGGGTGTTGAGTTTGATAAGACCTTTATAGATTTTGGATACTAGCCCTTTATCTGATATGTCATTTGCAAATATCTTCTCCCATTCTGTCAGTTGTCTTGGTTTTGTTGACTGTTTCCTTTGCTGTGCAAAAGCTTTTTATCTTGGTAAAGTCCTAATAGTTCATTTTTGCCCTTGCTTTCCTTGCCTTTGGTGATGTTTCTAGGAAGAAGTTGCTGCGGGTTGATCCTGGATTTTGGCTCAGATCTTAATCTCAGGGTGGTGAGTTCGAGCCCCCCATTGGGCTTCATACTGGGCGTGGAGCCTACTTAAAAAATATACATATATCATGAGGAAATTTTGCTAGAAGCAGTCCTAAGGTCTCTGGGGTTAGAGGGGATTAAGTAGATATTGGTAATTTCTAGCAGTTATCTCAGGTGGAAACGATAGTTTGGGAAGAGGAAAGATTTATTATGAAGCAAAGTTTCCAATAAAGTCATATGGAATAGTTAAGAATAACTAGAAATGAAATGCAGGAAGAAAATTACATTATTTCCATTGAAAGTGTTGACACTATATATCATCAAAAAGGTGGTGGATTATGCATCAATGACTTATCTGTGACCTTGTCACTTAAACTTTCTAAAGTTTTACATAAAAGAGAAATAAGTCTCCTGAGAGGCCCAAATAAAATAAAAATCACCATAATAATGTACATGTAAACTCTAAAATCTTCATATAAGTGGTAGTTGTTAGAATTATTACATTGGTATAAAGAAAGTCCACAGTAAACATGTCAAGCAAATCTCAGAGGGAAGGCCATCTTCAGTGATTCTCCATTGAAAAATCTTTTCCATCTAGAATGCTCTGTAAAGCCTGGTTCCTGGTTGCAAGAATCTTAATATGTGAGGACTCTTTTGAGTTTATCATTTCTTTTAAGTTATCTGCCACATCATTGGTGCCTACTCTTACATTAATGATTACCAAATTCATTTCTCTAATCCTGAATTTCCACCCAATTTTGCCATCCTATTGGAGATTTTCTCCTTGTTATTCCAGTACTTCAATTTCTTGGTGTTCCAAATTGGATTCATTGTGTTTACCCTGAAAAACTGTTGTATCCACTTGGCTAATAGACATTTTGTTTTCCAAATTGGTGAGCACAATTAATTTTCTCCTAGCACATGGTAGTAGGCAGCCAATTAACCATTTAATAACTAAACTATTTTGAAGCTCAAGACATAAGGTAGACTCAACATTGATAATGTTGAGAATTAAATCGTTTTATTGTTATTCAGATATTGGCTTATATGAAATTACTTTGCTTTTTTAAAAAAGATTTATTTATTGGGGCACCTGGGTGGCTCAGTTGGTTAAGCATCTGTCTTCAGCCCGGGTCATGATCCCAGCGTCCTAGGATCGTACCCCATGTCTGGCTCCCTGCTCATCAGGGAGTCTGCTTCTCCTTCTCCCTCTGTTCCTTTCCCTGCTTGAGATCTCTTTCTCTCTCTCTCAATTAATAAGTAAAATCTTAAAAAAAATTATTTATTTATTTTTGGGGGAGAGAGAGAGAGCAAATGGGGAGGGCAGAGGGAGAGAGAAAGAGAGTTCTAAGCAGACTCCTCGCTGAGCATGAAGCCCAAGGCGGGGTTCAATCTCATGACCCTGAGATCACAACATAAGCCAAAACCAAGAGTTGGCTGCTTAACCTAAGGCTGTGCCACTCAGGTGCCTGACATTATGTTGCTTTTGATGATTATATTTATTTTTGATCTACCAAGGCATTGAAAATATAAGGCACTGAATATACCTTTATTTTCAGGTAGTATAGAAGAGATTCCATTGCTATATTAATAACAAAAATACAAGGAACTCTCTTTTAGGGATAAGCTATCAAATACTATTAATGCTTTTCTTTCTTTTTTAAAAAAGATTTTATTTATTTATTTGAGAGAGAGAGAATGAGAGAGAGCACGAGAGGGAAGAGGGTCAGAGGGAGAAGCAGACTCCCTGCTGAGCAGGGAGCCCGATGTGGGACTCGATCCTGGGACTCCAGGATCATGACCTGAGCCGAAGGCAGTCGCTCAACCAACTGAGCCACCCAGGCGCCCTATTAATGCTTTTCATAAACAATTTCTCTTGAATTATTGGAGTGAAGGAATTCACTTAAGGGAAATGTCCTTCAACAGGAAAAGCTGTAAAAATAAAGCCTGTGGTATTCTCACCTCAAAGTAAAACTATAAGATCAAATGCTTTCACTGCACCAAAAATTATAGACAATTTCTGTAGGTCTGCAATGTGCCTTGTACTTTTAAAGGTACTGGGGATAAAGTAATGAACAAAGATGGGCATGTCCTTTCCCTTGTGTAGCTTCTAAGGGAGGCCCAATATAAACACATAAATTATTTGTATTTTATTTTATGGCATGTTATGGTAGGACTATAAAAAATGTGAAGCAGCACAAGGTGGTAGAATAATAGAGGCTGCTTTTCCCAAAAGACTGTCTGAGAAGATCTTTCTAAAGGGAAACTTCAGATAGACGCTTGAGTGAAGTAAGAGGCACATCATTTGGAAAGAATACCAGGCGATAGAATTTGCAAGACCTAGAGATGGGATCAGTCTTGACATATTTGGAGAAGAGCGGAGATGGCAAGTGAGACTTAAAAGCAGAGGGAGCAGGAACGGATAGATAATGAAGTTAGAGCTTCAGGCAGGGGCCAGATCTCTTACGACCTGGTAGGTCACAAAGAGGAGTTTGGGTTTTGTTCTGTATGTGTAGGACAGTCATTGGATTGTTTTAATACAGAGAATGGCCCATGGGGCGCCTGGGTGGCTCAGTCGTTAAGCGTTTGCCTTCGGCTCAGGTCATGGTCCCAGGGTCCTGGGATCGAGCCCCACATCGGGCTCCCTGCTCCGCGGGAAGCCTGCTTCTCCCTCTCCCGCTCCCCCTGCTTGTGTTCCCTCTCTCTCCGTGTCTCTCTCTGTCAAATAAATAAAATCTTTAAAAAAAGAAAAGAATGGCTGCACTTGAATGTGTAAATTTTGATGTTACAAGTATCAAGAGGGTTGGTAGTTAAACCCATGTGATTGGCTATCACTGGTTTTGAAACTCTTTGGTCTCAGGACTTCTTCACATTCTAAAAAATTATGTAGGACTCTGAAGATCTTCCGGTTATTGTGGGTTTTATCTATTAATATATACTGATTTGAAGTTAAAACAAAGTCTCAAAATATGTATTAATTTATTTAAAAATAAGAATAATGAGCTCTTTACATGAATACGATTTTTTATAGTCGATAATTATATTTTCCAACATAAAAAAATAGGGAAAAAAAGGGATTGCTTAATTTTATGCATATCTTTTCAAATGGCTTCCTAAATAACAGACAGCTGGATTCTTACATCTGCTTCTACTTTCAATCTGTTGAGATATCATTTGCCATGTTGCCTTTGGAAAACCCAAGTGTGTAACTGTGAGGGAATGAAATAGTTAAAGGAAAGTGACATCTTATTATAAAAAATGTTTTGACGTTTAGGATCTTTTCAAAAGGTCTCAGGGACCCCTAGGGGTTTCCAGACCACACTTTAAGGATCTCTGACTGAGAGATCAATTATAGAGAAGAGACATCTGATCTAGGACAGTCTAACATCTGGAGTACTAAAGCAAAGAAAGTTCCGTAAAATGTTATCTTTAAAGTATGTCTATTGTTCTGCGCAAATATCTTTTGTGAATTCCAGTTTTCCATTTGGACAGCATATTTTTCTTCCTAGGGTCACACTTCACTTTTTGTTGACTGTGAAGAAATCCATACACATATGCCCTAATTCTAATCCTTACACATATGCCCTAATTTATGGCATAAGCTGTTTTTAATAATGAGAGCATAATTTATAGGTAAGCAGAGCTCAATCAAAGGACACAGGTACCAGTACTAAAATAAATAAAAAGGGCATATTCATGTATCTTAATTTCCCCCATTTACTAGATGTTTAAAATTTCTGGTGCACAGGATATCACTGGTTCTTTTTTGGGATCTGTGCTATTACAATACTTGTCAAAGAGTATGTGTGCAATGCTTATAGTTTGAATGAATTAGTTAGTTTGAAGGGGGCCTACTGAGCAAGTTGTTCCCAAGAAACAATTAAAGATGAGCCACTGTGGGTAGCTGCATACGGCTGTTCCTGAGATCCCAGCTCTAATATCATAAAAAATTAAGTATGTGAAAATAAAATAAAATCTAATAACAGTTTTTTTTTTTTTTTCTTTACATCTGGAGATGAAACTAAGCATCTCAGAAGATTCCCAACCAAAGTTTGGGACAAAAGCTAAAGAGAAAAGCTTACCCCATTAGCATAACCTGATAAGTTACAGGTCATTCATTTAAATTTGAACTTAAGATAAACCATAAGTAATTTGGGGTATAGTTACTCTAAAAAGTTACTTGTGGTTTATGTGGAGTTTAAGTGGGCATCCTGTACTTTGATTTGCTAAATCTGATAATCCTGCGTTAGGATTACTTTGGACATATGAGAGTAAGATGCGCTTTCTGGAAATGTTCAGTGACCTACTTTTGTTAGTCCATCAAACAAAGCCAAGGAACTAAGAAGATAGATTAGTAGGGCTAAATGTTTCAGCAGTTGGATAAAGAGTTTGGGGTGGAGTATTTTTTCAACAAAAAGAAAAGAAAGGAAGCTAGCTTTTAGAGAGATGAAATTTTCTGTTCTTAGTTGTGATTTAAAAGAAAAAATACTTAGAAGAGTTAATCCTATGTCAAATGAGAAGAAAACCAAGCGTCAGTAGAATAGGCCATGTGTAAGAGAGAGCATATGCTATAGAATTCAACTGTATTCAAATATACCTGATAAGGCAAATAGGAGAAAGGACAATACTGCAGGAAGCTAAACTAGGTCCTCTTCTCTGAAAAAACGGTAGGCTCATGTGATTTGTGGAGGGCCTACTCAAAATGAGATGGTGTAGATGCGAATAGGAGTTATGTAACCTTTTTAGCAGTCGTATATGCAAGAAAAATCATTAAGTTTATAAGTGAGGTAAAAAGTAACAGAATTATTCCCAAATATGTGATAAAGACATTAAAAAGTACCATGACTGACAGAACTCCAGAGTCATGAGAGACTCGTTAGTAGATTCTAAAGGAAGTTGCTAATGACTAAGAAAAGCTGTTAAACAGACTTTACAAATCTCCAAAGAGCTAGGACAGGCATTAAGGAAATCTTTAGGTAGGTGCAATATAATAAAATTCAGACAAAAAAGTTTAACTGTGGTAGGGTCTAAAATATCAAATGCCTTCATGATTTTGAATATTTTTTTAAAGAAACAAGAAAGAAAAGACCTTTCTACCAAAGGTCACTACTACATCAAAACCTTAGAATCTCTTAATAACATAAGCAGCTGATGGATTCAGGCTTACACGACAAAAATGCAATGACTATAAAATATTTTTTTACGTGAAAAAAAGGCCTGGGTTATTTGAATTTGGCCTAAAACTCTGGTTGTGTGCTTGAAATTAAAGTCCTATCTGTGGCATCCCATCTCTGCTGTGGTCATATATTTGGGGCTACTTCCTCACAATGATGCTGGGGTGTTTACTTGCCAAATTATCTGATGACCATCTTTCTGGATATTCAGATATCCAGGGGATGAAATTAATCATCCAATAGGTATAGGTATTCAAAGCAACAGTATATGAAAAGAACTTATTCTGATGGTAGCTCAACTGAAAACGAGAGAAGGGGATTTTCTTTAGAGGAAAAGAATATTAGCAAGGAACTAATATGTTTATTTTTTTGTTTGTTAAAAATAAAGTTCCATTACCTTGAAGCCAGAAAATAGCTAATATAAAAATAGAAGTGACCATGGAAAAATTAATAAAACTTTATCATTGCTATTTGTTTTGGTCAGCTGGACTTGGTAAGCATTCAGAAGAACCATGAGGCATTTGATTAGTGCCTCATAAATATTTGAAAACCTATAGCACTTTAAAACATTTCTAATGTACACATTTTTTACATGCTGTAGCATGCTAGCTTAAATAATTACATATCAGGGAGCTGCAAACAGACCATAATGTTTTTCAAAAAGCAACATTCTTATCACACACTTTGAAGTGAGTTTCAGTGTGACACTATATGACACTGCTTATTTAGAGGAGAAAATGTTTTCTTTTATAATGTATGACACATTTTAAAACTTTTTTAAAATAAAGAAATAAGAGAAATCCAGATACTTTTTGACTGGTTTTCAAAGTAAGAATAAACAAAACTTCTAAAATATTATAAAACTGATGTAACGATAAGTAAATAAATAGGGGAAATTTTGGTGTTTGTTTTTTATTTCTTCCTCAAGGGAAAGAAAAATAAATAGCATATTTTCTTTCAAAATCCTAGTTGAGGCACATGTCTAAAGAAAAACAAGTTCAGTGTTTTCATTGGATTTTCTAATATCTTTCTCTAGCCTGGATTCTTGCTTGGCTAGCCTGATTCATATGTGACATACATACATCACTGTCCAGAGTATGCTGTGCTACTGTTCCTACTTCTTGGTGCAAATGTTGAAAAGGCCCTTGGGTCAACCTGCGGCTCTTTGTACATTGAGTTCCTGTGCATCCTGCTGGGTACAGGGCCTGCTACTGTGGTTCTGTCTCTGTGTCCCACGTGCTATGATATTTTTGTTCTAATTGAGCCCTCGGATATCTCCTAGATGGCAGTGTGGTCTGCTGCTGGGATTTTTCTCTGAAAAGGTAGCAATAAGCACGTTACCACTTGTATTTCTGTTCCTGTGTAATAAACCACCCCCAAATTTAAAGGCTTGAACCACTGCCATTTTGCTCATGATTCCATGGCATAGCAATTTGGGCAGGACTAAGCAAGGATAGCACATCTATACTTGACAAAGTTTTGGCTGGAGAGCTGAGCTGAAGCTGGTGGAGCCAATGTGGACTCATTTTCACGTCTGGGGCTTGGAGGCTTGCCATCCACTGGAATGCTATGGTTCTCCTCCATGTGGACTCTTTCTCTACCTGTGGTCTCTCATCTTTCAGGGCCTGACTCCTTGCGTGTCCTCAGTCTCTAGCGGGAGAACGTGAGTTTCTTTATGTGGAAGTTCAGTTCCAAGACAGAAAGTAGAAGGTAAAGGACTTAAGCTCAAAAGTCCCCAAACCATTTCTGTTCCATTCCTTTGGCCAAAGCAAGCCACATGGGCATCCCAGATTTAAGGATTGAGAACATAGATTTCACGTCTTGATGGACGGAGTGACACACTTTATAAAGAGGTGTAGGCGTGTTCGTTAGTAGGTTGCTTTTAACCCTCTGCCACACTGCTTTTGCAAATGACTTACAGTGGCCTTTGAAAAAGCACAGTTGTGCCTGATAGCATTTTCCTTTGAGCATTTTCCTTGAGGCAGAAGCATGAACTTCATGTTTTTCTCCATGTGATTTCTGGACATTTTTTTCTTGAAAAAATTGTTACCTGCTTGTTTGTGATTCCAATATTAAGTAAAAAATAGTTGGAAATTTCATTCTAATCTCTTTCTCCTTAAGTAGTTCAGCTCGTTAATTCAGGAGAACCAAATGCTGTTTTTATTGTATTTCTTTCTTTTTGATAAGCAAGTCACTTAAACTGATTTTGTATGAAAAGATGTGGAGATTTGGGTTATATTCCCTTGGAGCACAGTTAGAACTGAAAGAACAAAATTGGAATTCCCTTGTTGCAGTAGGAAACGCTATTCAATACTTAATAACTGGCGTTGATTCTATTTGCTGGAATTGGGGAGGGAGTGTGCAGAGAAGTACTTATTTTGCAGATAAATTATGCAATTCTACTTCCCAGTTTGATAAGTTAATTTTTTTTTCTCCCCAACTTCAGTCTGTGTTTATGTGATGTGGTGTCATTGTTTTGCTTAGTGCCCTTCAGTTTCTTCCCATGGCATGTAGAAAAAGTGAAAATTCCTTTGTGTGACATTGAAAGCCCTGACCTGTTTCCAGATATAATTCATCATGCCCAATCTCTCAACCTATGCCCCAGCCAATCAAACTGCCTGCAAGTCTCCCAGATTACAAACTGGGGCAGACCTGTCAGACTTTATTTCAGCCCTCCCTGTTGAAGCCTTTTCCTTTGGTCCCTGAGTTATCCCACCTCCTCCCGAAAATCCTGCCTCAGGAACACTGCTACTCTTTCTAGGGGACTTAACTCAAGTATTGACTCAAGACAATCTTCCTTAGAATTGCCTCTTCTTACGCTGAAATGACTGTTTTATCTCATGTTTGCCAGTTTCCAGACTTCCATCCATTTCTATCTTTGCAGCTAAAGCGTTTTATTGCATTTAATTATTTACTTGCCTTTTTCTCCTAGACAACATGCAATATACCCCCTTTTTTTCCTGAATCTTCTCTTCCTAAACCAATGCCTGCCATATGTTTGGTATTTTAAGAATGGTGTTTGTTGAATTAATGAAACTATACTAAAATCCTTTTATATTAGCCTTCCCCTAGACAAGTGCCAAGGCAGAAACATGAGTATTATCTCAGCATGGGTTATCCCAGTATAATTCAGAACAGATTACTCATGTATGATGGTCTGTTTTTTAACTGAGATTTGAAGTGATATTAGAGACTGAATGTGTTCAGTCTGAAGATGTGCGAGGCTGGATTTTCTCTTCTATGCCATAAACTAATCAGCAGACTGTTTAAGAGCAACAAGAAAATCCCTTTCTTCTTTCAGAAGTCTGTGAAGACAGAGTCTTTGATGTACTTGCTTTCTAAGGCATACGTTAGTTGAGAGCAATTAAATAAAGGAATGTTGACTCCACAAGCCATATTGCACAGAGTATGTTTCACAGAACTGTACCTTGATGTGTCACATAATTCCCACATGCATTTGGAATTCTGTGCTCATTATGAGTTGGAACTGATCTCATCCAAAAGTGACAGTTCTGATTGAAATTTTCATTTGATCCTACAAGTTGTATCTGAGGCCCAGAGCACCGGCAGATTTTTTAATGCATGTGTCTCCCTCACTTTCTACCATGTACTTAGCTCCCCCTTTTTACAGAAAAATACCCCCTAACTCATTGTGTTATCGTAATGTCTCTCAAAAGATTACTTTCTTCAAAGTTATTTTCCTTCCACTTAAATTTCTAAAACTAGTGTCAGGGTAGTTAATCCTGGAGCTGAAAATAAAAGATCAGTTGATATCCTTTATTATTATAAACTACTTCACATTTCTCCAAGGTAAATTTGGTATAGTAGAAAATTATACATTTGGGGATCAGAAAGAAATTAGTTCAAATTTTAACTTTGCTACTTTTTAGCCAACGGTGTTCTTTTCCTTTTTAGTATCTGCTTTCTCATCTACAAAATATTCTTTACCCGTGCATATCTCCATTTACCCAGAAGGTCAAGATAAACCTCGCTTTCATTTGCTTTACGGTATTTGGACATTTTACCATGATGTATTTAGTGATGCTTGCTTTGTAGTTTAGTCATTTGGACCGCTGTAAGAAAGCAAGTTATCTTGCTATCCTCTTTGTTACCTTCTGATTTCTGTTCCCTATTTTTTATTGAGATTTTCTTCTTCTTTCTGGCAATAGGCACTCACCCCGTTCCATTGTATCCCAGTGGGCCTTTGAAATTAATCCTAATTGTAAATTCTGCTTATTGAATAACTCATTCTTTAGGCCATGTTGGTTCTTTCAGCATGTACACATGTAACCTTTTCTGTGTGTCAAGCCTTAGGCTAGGCACTGGGGTAGATTGAAAAATAATATAGAATTTTCGCCTGCTCTCCTGGGACTTATAGTCAATCAGGGAAAAAAACAAAATAATTTTATAAATTATTTTAATTACCACTTACATAAACATAAAAATGGAGTGAGATTATAGACGAAATTCCTGGACCAGTCTGAAAAGATGGATGAATTTTTTTTATTTTAAATGTCATTGAAGCTGAGACTTTAAGAATAAATAAAGATTAGTCTCCTGGAAGGAGTTAGAAACAAAGTGTGAATGAATAAAAGTAATTGGAGATGAAATTAGGGAAGAAAAGTGGATCAAAATGTGTAGAGCTTTGGAAAAGTTATTTTAAGTTTTAAAATTTTAGTTTTTCTGAAGGGAAATGGGAAGACACAGAAAGGTTGCAGCAGGAGAGTAACAATATCTCTTTTTTAAAGATATTCTGGGGTCGGCTGGGTGGCTCAATCGGTCAAGCATCTGCCTTCAGCTCAGGTCATGATCCCGGGGCCTGGGATCGAGCCCCACATCTGGCTCCCTGCTCAGTGGGAAGTCTACTTCTCCCTCTGCTCCTCCCCCTGCTCGTGCTCTCTCTTTCTCTCTCTCTCAAATAAATAAAATCTTAAAAAAATAATAAAGATATTCTGGTTTGTGTGTGTGTGTGTGTAGACTAAGAAAAAAAAAGGTGTATATTGCTTGGGAAAGAGCATGTGGAAGAAGTCATGCATAGAATTCCGCAAGTTAGTTTTGCAAATATATGTGTAGAGCTAGAAGACATAGCTGGTGTAGATATAAATTTGAGTTACTGAAGCCTGTAATTAAAAGAAAGCATGGAAGTAGATGAATTGCCTTGAGAGAATATATTGCAAGATGAGTGATGAAAAAGGAATTTTGAGGTACTCCAACATTTAAAAAGTTGGGAAGAGAAGTAAGATCTGGTAAAGATCAATCTAGATGCAGAGGTCAGAGAGGTGTGAGGGACATCCTGAGAGTGGAGTTCATTGTATGATGAGTACTATGATAATAGCCCTCTTGGGGATTGGCTCAGCTGAAAACACCTGCCTCATAGAAGTTGCACTTTTCCCAAGAGGTGACCTGTAACCAATGACTGCTTAATTTGGGTGTATTAAGACCCAGTCCATTCTCCAACTTGGGCTGGGGCCTTCATACCACTTTGGAGTGTCATCTCAGCTCTAGATATCCCTATGGGATGAAACTGGGTACAGCCTAATTTCTTTCCTTGCCATAACGTGCTTCTCCTCCTTTCCTGTATATTGACCTCAAGAGAATTCTGTAGTAGATATCCTTCTTGCTAATATCTATCTGAAACCTCCCAGGGAATCTTGGAATCTGGCCTGAAATCTCTCAGGGAACCCAGCCTACAGTGCATGGAAAACAATACATATTTTAAGAAAGAGGTTGTGCTATATTGCATCTAGTAATCTTACACAGTTCGAAATGATGTCTGGGGTAGAGAAAAATGATGATAACTCTTTGATTCAGTAGTCAGTGCAGCTATTTAAGTTGAGTCATGTAGGCAGGGATGAGATTGGGCTGTAGAGGAATAAGACATGAAGATTTAGGATTGATCAAGGACATTGACAGTCCTATGGAAAAGCTTAGCAGTAAAACATAGGATGAAGAGAATGTGGGGTACTTGGATAATTTAAAATGGAAGAAACTGTATACTTGATTCTGTAATATTCCTAAACAGATGGAGGAAGTGGTCATAGTACAGATAAGTTTTAGGTTGGTTTGGAGAAGGATGCAACAGTTTTCTATCCATGGATTCTTTTTGTCTCGAGGAAAAAGGCGAAGAATAAGGGAAATAAATAGAGGGTGATTCAGAGGGTTGTATATACGGGGAAAGATTGAAATAGTCATGTTGAAGAGTGATGGATTGAGTTGAAAGAGAACTACTACAATTTTCTGATGCAGCTTTGGGAGTCCAGTGGTAATGAATATATACTGGTATAAATTTAGGCAATCAAATATTCTTCTACCTGCTTTCTTGTCTAATGTAAGTGCCATGCATTTTGGGGTTCCTTAATAAATGGGGCTTTGAATAAAAAATTTTTTTTTTTTTTTTTTATTCCCTTAAGAAAAAGCCATTCAAAGAAAATTTCAATTACCTTTCATTAGAAAAGAGCATACTAATAAGCTTACATAAACATTTTTTCTGTTGCAGAGTACTTCCTAATAAGTCTCATCCTTACCGCGCCTGTCCATAGGGCAAAAAGAAGGAACACATTTGACTAATAAGTGAAAAAGAGTTCTTTGTGAATTTATAATAATAAACATATATATATATATATATACACACCTGTCAGTCTAAGTGTATCCTGTTGAGCTTCTGTAGTTAGAATGTGACTGAAGAGAAAGAATATATATGTATGATACAATGAATCGTTTCAAGAAATTTATTTCCATAGAGAATGTGGTTGTATGGATGGCTCATTTTAATCAGTATCACATACCACCTAGGTGCCCCAAGACTGTATTCATTTTCTTTTCTTTTTTTTTTTTTAAAGATTTTATTTATTTATTTGACAGAGAGAGACAGGGAGAGCAGGAACACAAGCAGGGGGAGTGGGAGAGGGAGAAGCAGGCTTTCCGCTGAGCAGGGAGCCTGATGTGGGACTCGATCCCAGGACCCTGGGATCATGACCTGAGCCGAAGGCAGACGCTTAACGACTGAGCCACCCAGGCGCCCAAGACTGTATTCATTTTCATTAAAAATATTATTTAATGGGGGGCGGCACCTGGGTGGAACGTATATACAACCCTCTGAATCACCCTCTATTTATTTCCCTTATTCTTTGCCTTTTTCCTCGAGACAAAAAGAATCCATGGACAGAATATAGCACCTGTGGGTGGAACACCCACATTGTTCCCTTGTTTGTATATTGAATTATTACTTTAGCTCTTAAGAAATATACATATTTTTTCCAACTAAATTTTAAAACTTTGTTGGAAACTCAAGAAATATCTTTTTCATCTGACTTTAAAGAACTTTGAACTAGATGGAGTTTTGTATTCTTTCATATCCTTAATACCACAAAACATAGATATTAATATCATATGAATTAAAATCTATATATATCTTACAGCTTTGTCTGACTTGGGCTTAAAAATTATAAGTTCATTCTATTGACATTTAATTATTGCTTCTGACATTTTCTGTGGATTGATCCCTGCATTACTGGCATTTGGAAGGAGAGGATGCTGTAATTTCACTGGTAATGACAAAGACACATTGCCATTCATTGACAAATGATTGTACTTCAACTTTAAGAGATGTTCAGGTAATGCTTTTGGGTTTTTTTTTCACCATGTTAAACCTCAGAATTATCAGCATGAGGGCTGGTGTGTGTGTGTATATGAGAGAAAGAAATAGAGAGGTAGAAAACAAGAACAAACATGGCTATTATTCTGAGACTTTACAACCTTAAGAGAACCAGAAAATCTTTTGCAGGCAACAATTGATGAATGTCTTCCACAGTTAATTAACCTCGAAGAAATACACACGCATGCGCACAGAGAGTAAAGAAAAACAACTCGGAATATCCTAAAGTGCCAGAAACAAATGAAAGAAACAACTCAGAATATCCTAAAGTGCCAGAAACAAATGAAACTTTATCCAAACTTTAAATACAGGCATTTTGTGTTTTTGAGAAAGTTGGGTAAAGCCTTCTAAAATGATTAGGTTGTAGAAAGGATAGAATACCTGGTTAGTAAACAGTAACATGATTTTAAAGAAATAAAATGAGCAAAAAGACTTGATTTTTAATGTGTGATACCCAGGTGTAGGTAAGAACTTTGATAAAGATTGTCTTTTTAAAACAGTTAACAGATGTTTCCAGGTGTGCAGAGGTATGTATGAATATGAGGGATTAAAACAGAAACTGAGCAGAAAAGCAGTGTTACTATAGAAAATATATTTGTTTAAAGACTATGTTCCACTTAGGAAGTGTTTTAATGCTGCCTTGTATACATACAATTATTCACATCTGCCTAAGTGTTTTTTGACTTTCACAAAATTTAGATTCATTGCAATCCTATTTTTACACTTAATACGTGGTTTCTGAATCTTGGAAATGAAAAGGGATGGAACATCCAAAAATCTAAAATAATGTCTTTGACTTCTAAGAAATTACTAAAATCTTACACATTAAAGTGTTGAAAGCACACACATAATTCTAGTCTGTGTGTCTGCCCTAACAGACCATAGCGCCACAGATTTTTGTCTATTAATGTACAGCCCTAAGGAAATGATGCCATTGTGCTTTTAGGTGTCGCATTCCCTTTTCTCCTACTGTTCCCTGGAATCGTCCTTCCTTTTCTACTTGGAAGTGTGGACCCTATAGCTTTTATTGTTTCTCTTTCATCACCACTTTGCTCTTTCTCCAGTGCTGAGTTGTGGGGGTTACTACAGGTGAGGAAGGGGGGAAGGCACAGTCCTGAAGCTACTGACTACCTACTGTGAGGCCTGAAAATCATCCTTCGGGTTATAGAATTTCTCTTAGTCCTTATGAGGCTTGATCATCTACTCTCCAAAACCATGGTGGGGAAGAGCTAACATTTATCCCAGCCTTCCTGGATAGCTCAGCCTTTGATGATGGAAGCCCTGAAATGCAGACCTTATATTCTGGTCAGCTCTTCAGTGGTGGAAAACAAAATAATACTTATTTCCAATACACTCTGGCTTCCATTCAAGGCTTCCAGAAGTGGTCGCTTAATCACTTTAGGCTGTGGTATCATACTAAGCATGGAGTAAACATCAACGGGCAAATGGTCTCTCCCCTTTCGGAATCCACATTATCGTGGGACTATGTGAAGATTGCCTTTAGAGCACATTGCCCTACTGTGGTTCTCCTCCACCCCATGTGTTTTGTCTTTTCTGACTCCTTAATTTATTGCCTCATAAAATTACATCATGATGTTGAGTGCTGGTGTTTTATACCCTAAGGCTGCATAAAACAGTATTTTTTTGTATCTCTCTACTAGTGCTAATTTTAAGTGACCATTGTATATGTAGGTAGGGGTACTGCCTAGAGAGTTGGAGGAGAAAGAAAGGAACATTATGTTGTTGTCATCACGGGTGGGAGTGGACAGCATGAAACGCCTCTCTAACCGCTCACCTGCATTTCTTCCTTAACAAGGGTAAATGCAGAGCAAGGCAGCCAAGATGAGAGCATGGACTAAAAACTATGACAAAGATATAATGGAGCGGACAAGTACAACATTCTTCTTCAGTGATCTGCATTCTTTCTAAGCCTATGCCCCTACCACCTCCAAGGGACGGGTTTCTAAATAGAAGAGAAGCAGTGTTTAATTAAGAGCATATCAGAACTATTCTTCATTGCTATAACCTCTGGATAAGTTCTCAGGCCTCGCTAGAAGATATTGGGTGACATTTACTACTGCTGTTATTATAAAGATTTACATGGGAGTGTGGGGCTCAGTTGAACTTGAGGGTGGGGGAAAATAAATCATAGGGATTCATTCATTCATCGAATAGGTTTTGAGTCTCTATTATGTCCCTCCACAGGGCTTAGCTTCATGGAGCTCGGAGCATACCGCAAGAAACAGACAAAATCAAATAGAAAAGTGCATAAGTAAAATACTTATAAACTGAGTTAAGTTCTGTGACTGAAATACCGGGGTGGCGGGCAGGGGGCGGGGAGCTACCTAAAAATTGCACGTTGTGTTTGAGAAACTTGTTTTAGAAAAGATGGCTTAGGTAAGCTCTCTCTAAGGAAACTGCGTTTAAACTGGGACTTAATAGATTTGGGTGGGATCAGGGGCGTGTCCTCTGTTGAGATAAACAGGATAGGGAAAGACCCTTAAATTGGAAAATTCCTAGGCTGTTTGAAAAATTGATAGAGGCTGAGTTGGAGGTGGAATAGATATGAGAGCAGAAGTCAAACAAGCAATTTGAGTTTTATTACAAACTACGTATGAGGTCTGGAAATATTTAAGAAATTAAATTCTTTCTCATCCTTGAGAAAACATAATTTATTTTCATCAGAATCTTGTTTTCGGGGCGCCTGGGTGGCTCAGTCGTTAAGCATCTGCCTTGGCTCAGGTCGTGATCCCAGGATCCTGGGATCGAGCCCCACATCGGGCTCCCTGCTTGGCGGGAAGCCTGCTTCTCCCTCTCCCACTCTCCCTGCTTGTGTTCCCTCTCTCGCTGTGTCTCTCTCTGTCAAATAAATAAATAAAGTCTTAAAAGAACAAATCTTTTTTTCATAAACTCCTTTTACATTTTATTGTCATATAAGAAAGCTGGCCGTCTACTGCCCCCGTGTGGCGGACTGCTGCATTGCACGTGTCGTGCTTTTTAGGGCATGACGTCTTCGGGAAAGAGATTGTTTTGTGTATTTATCTTATAAACAGGGAATGCCAAAATAAATAGGCCTACAGGCCACTTGTAGATTTTTCAATCTCCGTCTGAAAAATTTTTCTATTTTTAGCCAGCGTACAAGAATAATTTCCCAGTCAAATCAACAAATGCTTCGGATCCTTCACTTGACTGCTTTATAACTGATGATTTTTTTTTTTAAGATTTTATTTATTTATTTGACAGAGAGAGACACAGCAAGAGAGGGAACACAAGCAGGGGGAGTGGGAGAGGGAGAAGCAGGCTTCCCGCCGAGCAGGGAGCCCGATGCGGGGCTCGATCCCAGGACCCTGGGATCATGACCTGAGCCGAAGGCAGACGCTTAACAACTGAGGCACCCAGGAGCCCTATAACTGATGATTTTACACGTCAGGTTGCCTAATTCTGTTTCCAAGTTAAACATTTGCCACAGGTTTATTTTGGAAAGTATTGAAGGAAGTTTTGTTGCTCAAAATTAGGTACTCCCTAGCTGATCCTTCCTCCCTTCCTCCATTTCTTCTTTCCTTTGTTCTTTTCTCCCTTCTTTCTTCAGGCAGCCATTGTCACCACAAGTGTTTTCCCACAAACTGTTGCCATTGTGCTTTATGGAATGCAGTTGCTGGACTTTCTCTCCCATTTCACTCTATATTAGAGTAGGCCCCAAACCCTTTTCTGAGTAGACTCTTTTGACTGCCAGTATTGCCTCGTTTCTATTTTTAGTCAGAAACTGAGTGGCCTTCTGCTCAGGCTCATCCTTATCAGGTTCCTTTTTTCCATATAGTGAGCTTGTACTCCACACCATTCCGTTGATTATTAGAGGGTACAGTTCTGTTTGTAAGTGGAAACATAGAATTACAGTTTTCCTGGTACTTGTCAGGGACCATAATCTCAAATTCAGTCCAGCTCAATACCTTTCAGACACTTGGCTAAGAGAAATAATATTTATGGAAGATGGCCGGGAGGAAATGCAGTCATCCATTTTGCCATATAATCTAAAATCTATTTCAGGATTAAGGGAGACCATCAGAGAGCTGCCTAAGTGAACCCACACATAATCAAGCACAATGGCTTCTTTCTGAGCTGTGCTTTGCCATCATGATGAAATATTCTATGAGAACCGAGAGGAAAATAGTTTCTTTTACTTTATTTTGGCATTTCTCCCAAATAACTGGCTTGTTTTAGGTACATTCTTGCTACTAGTTATATATTTTCTGCTTTCCTCACATCAATTATGAAGGTCAATATTGACATCAAATTTGTGTTCTACCTTGATTGCCGATTTGTCAAGGCATGCATTTGTTCATTAGCCACATTCCTGGCACCATTTTGCTTTCATATTTTTATTTTCCAAAGATCTCTTTAAATAGTTTAAATATTTTATCTTGCTGTATTCTATGCATCTGTAAACAACGTAAAAGCATTTGGGAGCAAAGTGATATACAAATAACCATAGGGTTTTTATTGATGCTATACTTAATTATAAAAATTATTTCTTGGCTGAACAGTCTGTAACTTAAATAAGTAAGAATTAAAACAGAATATACTGTAATTCCACAAAGACTTACGCTTTCCCCCATCAAATAACATGGATTTTAGAAACCATGCTAATCCTATTTCTCAGTGTAGAAAGATTGGATTTGTTTGGACAATTGGTGCATTGATTTTCCCTATGAAAAATATTGCTAACTAGAGAGAGAGGAGATGAAGAGTAAATTGAAAAGGGTCAAAATATTATTTTTAGGATAACATTTGAGCCAATACATCCATTAGTTAAAGCTGATAACCCACCACATCCTCCTCTATCATAGTGAGCCAATCTGGTGAAAGGATCAATACGTGTTTGGGACATAGAGTTTTCAATCAGGGAAGGTTGGCATGCACACTGTGTGTGGGTGAAGATGCGTCTTACCACTTAGGATCTGGATCTATGGTCTGGTTCATTGTCCAGCATAATCATTCTGGGAGTTTGAGTGATGATGAGCTTCAGGGATAACTACATTAAAATGCTTTAACTTCATGTAAGCATAACTGAGTAAGATGTAGATCTTTGCAGTGCCCGACAGTCTAGCCTTGGATTCAGCCTTGAGATCAGAGACAGTATGCCCATGGGGATCGTATCTGGAAAATCTGTGCATTCTTAGACCTCGGTTGATTTCTACTAAGAGGTAGGTTCTTTTTGTCCATGACCTAATAATCACATCTGCAGATTATTATACTCATATTACAACAAAGAATTCCAGGCTTTTTCTATACCGTTAAGGTTATCTTCCCTAAAATATTGTTAAGACGAAGACAAAGTGTACTATTGGCACCCAGGTTTATGTTGCAGACTAGACAGCAAACAGTGGTAGGCCAAAAAAGTCTGTTTGTGTATAAACTGCAACTGTTTTTGCTTACTGTTAAAAACAATAGGGAGTAAGTAAATGGTTTTGGTCATGTGAGCAACACCTTGAGCATGAAAAAATTGTAACATTTATCCTCTGCTGGTGAGATTGCCAATTGTCAAAACTGGTTTGAAAAACAATTTGGAATTATACATTTGAAGATGCTAATGGGAAAGTCTTTTTGACCTTAAATATATAAACATCCATTCCTGGATTATTCTGTCTACATGTTCTTCTCTGAACTTAATTCATAGAAGTCATTGTCCAGTGTTTCCTAATTCCTGACACTTTTCGTCAAACAAGGAAACTAGGTGCATCTCTCTGCCCTGTGGCTGTCATGTTGCAAACGTTTCACTTCTGGCAGCATCGAGTCCATCTCTGGAAACCAGGCCAACTGGCAATATTCTTTACTTCTGCTTCCTGGCTCAGTCTATTAAAAACCGATCCAAAGATGTGCCTCTTTTTCTTAACCCTGCGCTGCGACCCAAGCATAGCAGGTCACTGATTAAGTGGTCACAGAGTGGTTTACTGACGGCTGTGGGTAGCTGATGCTCGCCATTCCCTAGGTAGGAGGGACAGTCAAGGCTATAAATACATAAACACCCACAGACTGATTCCTGTCGCTGGGGAGGCTCTTGCAGTGTGTATTTCTCCACCAGGTCCTGCAAAGGCTGTATCCATGCGGTGTTCTCTCTCTTCCCTACAGATGCCCAGTGGCTCCAATTTCCAGATCTGCCTTATCTTTGTAATTTCTTCCTTTTCAGCTTACAGCTGACAGCTTACAGCTGACTTCTTCCAACAGAGTTCAGTAAGTAAAAGGGAATTTACAAAAACCTTCTCTAATAATGTAGCTATGATTTTTTTAAATTCCTAGCATTCTTAAAAAAAAAAAAAAAACCTCAAAAACAATTCCTAACGTTCTTAAAATTTTCATTAGACAGGAGAAATAGAAGAACAATCAACAATTTCTGCTAAATAGCTCTTCCTTATAGCCTAGTTATATTTTAAATGTGTAAACTTGGTGATATATTGATAACATAATCAGTTTATCATATATCATACATCATGGGTTGAGTTTCTTTTTTTCTTTCTTATTTTATCATAACTTTTTTCTCTTTAGATGTATCTTGTGCTGTTGGTTCTATTGTTCTTCCAATTTACAAAAAGTAACTAAACAAACACAAGAATTATTCACTTATTCAGTGCCTAGTATGAAAAATAGCAATTTAAGTTCTTTGAAACTCTAACATATATTTTGCACATCTGTTTTTTTTCATTTTCCTAATGAAATACTTTGCTATATAGCTGTGCACATATCACTACAATTATAAGAGCCTCCAATCCACAGTCCATCTAAAGGACCAAACTGCCTCCCACATCTCAGTGAATTCAGCTGATGAAATAATTTCAACTCATCAAAGAATAAAATTCTACTCTCTGGAGACTGTTTTCACATATTTGTTAAACATGAGACTATATTATAAGAAGGTTTTCAAGGATTCTCAAGTATATAGATCAGTGTTTCTACAGGTAAAATGCCTAGAGTAGGTGTGGATTATATTTTTAAGTTTTGTCAAATGTTGCAAATTAACAGTATAGAAGAAATGTTTGATTTATGCAATAATGTTTATGAAATTTTGGTAGGGCTTTAAAAAGAATAAATATTTCAGAACAGACCTGGTTCACTTATATTGTATGTATGATATTATCCTTTCATATCATTAGGTGCCTTGCACTTTATTTTTTTTATTTTTATTTTTTAAAGATTTTATTCATTTATTTGACAGAGAGAGACACAGTGAGAGAGGGAACACAAGCAGGTGGAGTGGGAGAGGGAGAAGCAGGCTTCCCACCGAACAGGGAACCTGATGTGGGGCTCGATCCTAGGACCCTGGGATCACGACCTGAGCCGAAGGCAGACGTATAATGACTGAGCCACCCAGGCTCCCCGGTGCCTTGCACTTTAAATCTGTGACAAACCATAACAAATTTTTAAAGAGGAAGTATTATAAAATGAATTATGTGTAATAATTTAACTAATCTGTTTAAATTACATTGACTAAAGACATTAATAAACATCATGATATGGAATTTTAAGTTTTATATCTTTATGGAAATATGCCCTAAGACATACTTTCCATACTTGATTGATATTTTTCACTTGAATGTTTAAAGATTATACTTAATTAAAATAATAGGGCAACCCTCATTTGGTGAGGAATCCTGATTTGGTGAGGTGATATGCATTAATTTAGTTTAAATTAATGTAAAATATTTTATTTGGATTTAGTTCTATAGGCCAGATAGAGAAAGCATGGAAATGACTCTAGGGTATTCTTAACATATTAGTGGGTAGTTCCCAGGTGTAGGTGACACTCAACTTAGATATATTCAACCCACCTTTACAATCTGAAGTTATCCCCACATAGTGGGAAGAGTGGCCCAGAAAATCCAAGTACTTACCATGAGATCCATTAGGATTGATGAATTGGGTTGGTAACTTAATACATTGGTGTTGCCATGGTAATATCCTCAAAATCAAATCCTTACTTGCTGAACCAGAGGAGCAGATAGTGGCTGAAGGCATATTTGAAGCTGGGTTATAAGGCAAGCTCTTATTTGAAGCATTTATTTTTCGTGAAACATTTCTAGAACTCTTCTCTAAAGGAAACATTGATTAAGGTGACAGTAACCACAATGGAAATAATATGGGAAACCTATTACAGCAAATAGTTATTATCCACAATATTTACAGTTTTTAAAACTGATACACAGAAGTTGTGTTTGAGTACCCAATTTTTAAAGTTGCATTAAAAAAATTAACAGAAAAAAAATTAACAGAAAATTCCTGCCTGTCAACCAAAGAGTTGCAGTGAATAGAATGGCATATTCACCAGTATTAGACATATTTGTGTATTTTTTTTTTCAGAGACAGGATTTCTTCTTGGAAAAGAATGCTTAAATACTTTCCCAAAGCCATGAGACTTGAACCTAAGGCCCTCCCCGTATCTGAATGCCCTCTTCTGCCCATCCCCACCTCTGGGACAAACGTGTCAAGTTACTTCTTTTGGGGAATAAACTCCTAAAGTAATAGACATGAGAGTGAATTTAGACAACATTTCAGAAATGGCCATTCACTGTTGTTATGGCTTTCATTTTTCTATCAAAACTAACATACTTCTAGGTGTTTTCTCTGTGAGATTATGTCTTCTTTTTAGTTTACATTCCTAGGAGTCTATGAGTATAGATCCTTAATAACTATTTTGACAATAATTTCAAACATGAAACCTTGAAATGCATTGCCATCACAGAAAGTTGGGGGGAGAACTTATATTTCATGAGTAGCCATCTTGATATGCTTCTTTATGCATGACCTTACTACCTCACATGTGCTGTGTCCTTAATTTCTTGAGGTGAAGTTTGGGGAAATAAAAAATCTGGGGACATATTATTAAGTTGATTATCAGTTTGAAAGGGCAGACTTCATTTATTGTTACCACAGCTTTTCAAAACAAACTTATTGACTGCTTTTACTAATTCAGTTTTTGGTGGCTTTTTCAATGTTTTGGGATTAAAAACACATATTTAGAGAGTCTAAAGCAAAAAAAAAATAGAAATTATGAGCCCATATAGTGTAGTTGTAATATTGACTCTGTAGTATAAAACCTATATTATTCAAGTTATGTGGTGTTTTCTTTAAAAATTGGTGATAAGGAAGTGTCTTGTTGACTGTATTTAATTTTAACTATGTTCTAAAAGAGTGTCTAAAATAAAATTGAAAAAGCACACATACTTTTAAAATGCTGAAGCTCTGTTACTTCTTTATAATGGTGGTTAGAAAGAAAAAGAAAAAAAGTCCTTAAATGTCTCTCCGGCATTGAGGCAATTGCCTTTAAAATATCTAGCATACATTTAAATTTGCTTTTTGTAGGAGGCTGGAGTGCAGCTCTAATAATAGGGTTGGGGATGTCCACGACAACTTAGAGGCAAAAATCCTAAACATACTTAAGTAAATTATGAATTAAGAAGTGGTAATGTGTAGCAGTTTAAATTCTGCAAATTGATTTACTAAAGACTAGCCTTAGTAGAAGAAAGTATGATGTCGGATGCAGTAAATAGCAGTTTTTGGACATATAATGTGTTAGGAGTGCACAGTTTCAACTCCCACACCTTAAAACAGAAAAAGATAAAAATTATGTCTTCACAACTGTATGTGTGTGTTATTGACCTAAATATTCTGTCTATTTAACTCTGGGTTTCCCCTCATTTTCTAAAGACCAATTAGAGCCCCCCCCAAAAAAAGATCTTAAAATATTTTATCATGAGAATCTGGATTCCCTTTCATTGTATGTAAGGTTTTAAGTTATCATCACTTCTCTGTTTCTGTAATCTTCTTTTCTTCATATTTACTTCAGCCTGACATTAATGCTGTGTGGGCTTACTCGTTTGTGTACCCCTTCCCACTATACCCTGTCTGGAACACAGTAGGAGTGCCTTGCACGCATGAGAACCCTACCCTTTGGTGACCAGTACAGGTTCTTTCCTTCAGTAGTCCAGTCTATGTGACCTTTGGGTCTCTAGGAGGACCGTTAGGAGGAACAAAGCCTAGTGCTTAGAGATGTTAGCATTTGGAAGCTTTGGAAGTTTAAAGTTCTTTTAACGAGACAGACATTCCCATTAAAATGCATAAAGATTCATAAAGCAACTAGTTTTTAATCATAGAACTTATTTCAACTTACTTGTTGAGAGAGAGTGACAATTTCCACTTGTTAGAGAGCATTACATATATCAAAACTCAGAAAAGAGCAAATCTTTACTATTATACTGTAAGTGATTAAAACATTACTTTGCCAGATCAAAGTACTTTGGTGTGTTTCCCAAAAGAATAAACTAGAAAACCAATTTTTCTTGTAAAACCATGTGATTTGAATAGTTGAATATTATCATTTAACCTTAACTATAAATCATGTCCATGATCTTACAATCTGAAAACTGTCTGTGGTATGGTTATTTTTAATCACACCCATGCTGAATACTCATTCATATATAAATGGAATACCTTTTTGTTTTAGAGTCAAATGCATTTTCTGTGTACAACAGAAATAAAAAAAAACAACATGGATATTATGTTAACATGCACACACAAAGGTGGGACAAATAAGCATATGCATATAGCCATAGCTTTTTAACAAATATGTTACTTTGCAGGATATGATAGAACTTTTCTGTTTCAACTCTCTAGGGTTTATAAAATGATACCTGAGTGAGTGATTTTAATGAGTGCTGGACATTTTGGCTTGTTTTCTTTTGCCTTCTGGGAAAAATTGACCACCTTGGAAGGTGGTCATCTTGAAGGCTAGTGCTATTTCTGGCTGCTGACTTCCACTGAGGATTTTCAATCCTAATAACAGGAAGTGTAAATAAAATCTGATTGCTACCGGCTAATTGGGTCCCTTTACAACTGTAAATAACAACTTCCAAATTTTTGCTTAAAGTGTCACACCAATGGTATGACTATCTCACATTTTTTCAAGTCAGGAATAGGCATCTCTTTCTTGTTGTATGAAAGATAAATGAACAGATCTTGTCTGTGACTCCTAGCTTGGGAAACTGACTTATTATGGACAGAGAAACAACAAAGAATAAGAACTCTTGAACTTCACTGTCTCATGGCGATTCCTCCCCCCACCATGGAATTTGATTTAATGTATTCCCATTTTGGGCATCCTTTAATGTTTTAATATTAGAGGTTCTAGAAGTATATTCTTGCTATCGTTTCATTCCAAGGGCAGGATTTTTGCAAAACTCCATTATATGGGAGGGTTTTATTTTTCCTTATATGGTTTGCCTAGAAAAAGCCACAGTTATTTGTTATGCTATTTTCTTTATAAAGATTATGAAAAAATCAATGTCAAGGTGAATACACATGTGCAAATCCTCATCAAGTTAATTTAATGTCAATCTTTTAAAATTTTGCCATTATCGAGTGCTGCTAAAACCATTTTAGAAAATGGAATTTAAAAAAAAAAAAGAAACTGGAATTCTTTTACTGAATAAACCCAGATGAAGGTGTGTTTCCTTTTCACACCTACATCCTACCTCTTAGGGTCATCAGCACATTAATATAATTAGGGAATACATTATATTTCAACTCAGCTCTTTGAATTTTCTATATTTCTCTCAGTATAGCCTCATTGTTCAGATTCAAATTTTATTGCAGAATGGATTACTTACTTTAAAAAAAATATTTTATTTATTTATTTGAGAGAGAGAGAGCACGAGCAGAGGGGAGAAAGTCAAGAGGGAGAGAGAGAAGCAGGCTCCCGCTGAACAGGGAGCCTGACATGGGGCTGGATCCTAGGATCCTAGCGTCCTGGGATCATGACTTGAGTCCAAGGCAGACGTTTAACTGACTGAGCCACCCAGGCACCCCTGTATTACTTACTTTTACATGAATTTTTACTTTTAAATGAGTTCTTGTGTCTGTGACTAATCATGGACGCAGAAATCAAATAGGTTATTACTTGCCTGTATTTTCCATATTTAACTCAAAGGTACTGTTTAACAGAATCATTTAATAGTAGAGGTATATTCTAGTAAAATAT
>NW_027397063.1:21094955-21102566 GCF_003265705.2 Callorhinus ursinus
TGTCTTTATTTAAGTGACCTTTATGCTCAATAATTTTTAATATGTCATCTGAAGCACCATAAACTCTTTTCCTAGACAAAATAAAATCAGATTCAAGAATTATATCACAAATTATCACTCATGGCTTGGTGGCTTAAAAAATAGCAAAGATTTATGATCTTATAGTCCTACAGGTTAGAAGTCCAATACAGATCTCTTTGGGCTAACATCAAGGAGTCAGCAGGGCTGCATTCCTTTTTGGAGGATCTAGGGGAGAATTCGGTTCCTTTCCTTTTCCAGTTACTAGACACCACTCACATTCCCTGGCCCCTGGCCCTCTATCATCTTCAAAGCTAGCAACCTGACATCTCTCCGTGCTTCTTCTGTAGTCACATTTCTCTCTGATTCTGACTCTTATTCAGGTTTCTCTCTTCCATTCTTAAAGACCCTTGTGATTACATTGGATTCGGTAGGATAATTTGAGATAATCTCCCCATTTTGAGGTCAACTGATCAGCGACCTTATTTCTCCTTTGCCATGTAACCAAATATATTTACAGGTTTCATAGATTAGGATTAAGATGTGGACATCATGGAGCACGGGCAGAATTATGACCTTATTCTGTCTGCCACAAGAATGAAGCCAGCTTCTAAAATAAATTTTGAAAGCCCTAACTGGTTTTTTGGATGCATTAGTAAAATAAAAATATATATTTTAAAGATTTTATTTATTTATTTGAGAGAGAGAGAGAGGGCAGAGCAAGAGAGAGAGCACAAGCAGGGGGGTCAGGGGCAGAGACAGAGGGAGAAGCTGTAGGGGTGGGGGTGAGCAGAGAGCCCGACGTAGGGGTGGATCCCAGAACCCTGGGATCATGACCTCAGCCAGAGGCAGATGCTTAACCGATTGAGCCACTCAGGCACCCCAGTAAAATGAAAATATTAATAAAATAATCAAAACCAACTATAAAAATAATTTGTTAAATAAAATTTAACTTAAAATAAATATGTAAACTGAATCATCATTTTCTATCAGGAACTCTAGCAGAATTTACTACTGTTCCACACTACTTCACTAATGTTACCCCCAAAGCATAACATGGGTAAGGGTAACTACAACATTTCAGGACATTAGCAAAATTATGTACCAGGTTTTGTCAGTCACAAAATGAGCGACTTCAAACCCAAACTTCTCTGTTCTCCTACCAGGGAGGTGCTGTTTGTGTGAAGGAAGATTCAAGGATGACTATTTCAGAGCACTGAACCTTGCATTTTTCTTTCAAACTATGATCAGCAACATATGCTTTGGGACCTGAAGCTAGATCCGTAGATTTGTGAAACTGAAATGGACTTTAGGTCATCTTTGGGTCATGCTTTACATTCTAGACAAGAAGAAAATAAAACAGACAAAGGTAGTGAGACTTATTAGGCTCATCTGGGTGTTAACGGCTGGGCCTAGAGTTCATTCGTGTGTCCTTTAAACTCTTCCCCACCTATCAGCTCACACACAGGTTTGGCCACAAAGAACACATTAACTGTATGACTGTACTGAGCATCTGTTTTGTTTAACTGATTTTGATGATCTTATTGGGAAGTTATATTATTTGGGGTTCTTAGTTACCCAATCTAACTTCACTTAGGTTTGCTCTGGCTAGCTTAGGCAAAAAATAAAGTTTAAAAAATCACTAGAAGCTCCCACAAACTTTATTTGGGGTAAAGAAGCCAATGTGGAGGTTGTGCACCTGCAAATGGTAAGACCTCCCCAGCAGACTGCTCTGGTGGGGAAGCTACCATTGCTAATGCACAACCTGGGTGCCGCTGATGCTGGGAACAGGGCGCTGCTGCTGGGCTGTCTCCAAGCTTCCAAAGTCTGAGCATCTCTCCGCCATGCCCTGGTACGCTCATCAAAATGGAGTCTGGATCTAACCACCTTCTTCAAGAATCCCTCTCTAAACTGAAATCTCAGGCAAATTCATCTATGTTCTAGATGTAAGGGAAAACAGGTTTGTGCTTTAAACCTGGAGAATTCCCAAAATGAATCTTTCCCAGACCTGGGCATGGTATTCAAGAAGTACAGTTCATAAAGCATCACCAGTGTTAACTCTGAGGCGGTCAGATCATCCTCAGTTCTTGACTTGGCATAGGGCTCATTTTCCTCCCAGATAGCTTCTAGCTTCCAAGCTGATGTAACTTTAAGTGGTAAAAGAGGAGCAAGAACAGTAGGGAGAATGGAAGATTATAAAAATTATATATGTTGGAGTGGGTGGGGAGAAATTGATGTCATTGTTAATACTAGTATGTGTCCATGGCTTTTAAAATAATAATCAGAATTCAATTAAGTGATTTGTTATCCATAAGTTAGAAATCAGTTGCTGTCAGTTTTTGATCAACATTAGATTCAATCATTCTAGAAGCCTGATTATATTTTGTTACATATCAGCTCGTTTAAACAATTGAAAATCTAATTCTGAACTATGTTTATTCAAGGTAATTCTAACTATATTCTTCAAGGAAGAAATGAGTTACCTAATTAGGTAACTGTGCAGAAATTTTCAACTGTCAGTCATGACCATGAAGTAATCTTGCAGAGTAATCTTGTATGCTAACTTCTCTTCCTACCAAACTTTTGAGATAGGCGTCATGGTTATCCAGATAAGGAAACTGAGGTATAACTTGACATGGCAAAATAAAGAATTTTACACAAGTCTTCTGTATACATGTCCTATGTAATATCCTATCCTTGGGTGTAGTGAGGGTGGGTGTATGTGTGAATATGAGTAAGTCAAGTTATAAGGCAAGGGTACTGAAGCAGTCACACTTGTGATAATTTCATGTTCTATAAGTCTCTGTAGCAGATTGGAGATAGTTTTGATGGCTTTAGGGAAGTAAACTACCATATTTTGAGAGGGCCATACATATATGGCTAGGTTCTGAGGGGGCCTGTAAGAGTTGAGAGCAACGTTTCATGATAGCCCATGAGGAAACAGGGCCTTGTATTCCTCCACCTTTAAGGAGCTGAATTCTGTTATCAACCTGAACAAGTCTGGAAGAGGACTGCAAGTTCCAGATGAGAACTGCAGGCTGGCCGACACCTTGATTTCATTCTGTGAGCCCCTGAACAGAGGACATAGTAGAGCCATGCCCACATTCCCAACCCATGGAAACCGAAGATACTACATTTGGGTTGTTTGAAGCTGGTAATGTGGTAAACTGTTACACAGCAAGAGGAGATGAATGCACATGATGAAGGCCACAGAGCTGACAAGTGGCTGAGGAAATAATTTTACCTGGGAAGTCTGACTGAAAAGCCTCCAGTCTTTTCCAGTTGAATCATTGCCTCTGAGTTAGCAGAACCAGCTATAAACAAATCGAGAACTGTCATCGGCCACTCATCCTCTGGGTCTGACCAGTGGGTGGTACCACTACTGTTGGAGAATTGTAGCTTTATCTTTCAATAACCAAATTTAAAGGTGAATTATTGATGATTTAGAATTAAACTGAGTGCTGTGGTATGATTAGCTTTCTAAACTTTAAAAAGAACGATAAAAAATGTCTATTACTTTGATTATATTAGGAAATATAGCTCCATCTAAATCAAGTCTTTTAATTTTAAGCACATATTCTTTTTATGCAAAATACAGTTTTCTGGTCTGAAATAGTAATAACAGTGTAAAACCACAATAGATCTGAGATACTTCAAAGGGAATTTGTACCTATTAATGCCAGGATTTCCAAATTTTATATCAAATACACTAAGCCATTATTTAGTAAATATGTGATTTTTTTTGTTTGTTCTTATCTCATATATTTATCACAAGTGTATGACTTTGTATGTACATATTTACATAGATAAGTTGAAACAACTTCAAGAAAAACATGAATAAAAAGTGGCTATTTAATAAAATATGAAAGGAAATTAATACAGAAAACCAAAAAAATTTATGGCCCAATAATTTCATTACTATGCTGACAGCCATCCCTTCATTGTCTAAGTTAACTAAATTTCCTTAAAAAAAATGCTTTAGACAGATCACTGTTTGCACATCTTAGAAATATAAAATATATTCAGTTTTGTTTTATTGTAAAATAGTCATTAAAGTGTATTCTTGAGATTTAATAAATAATTTGAGACCAATTGACAATTCTAGGAAATATGACTACATAAGTGGCTTCTTTAAAAACTACAGTAATGCATCATTGTTGTTATTGTTTTTAAAGGTATAAACATTTTGTTACATAATAGTATTCCACTAAATCTGTACAGTGGTCACTAGCCACAAATTTTGCCATATTCTCTGCTATAACAGATAATATCTTTAGCTAATTCTAGGTATAAAAGCATCAGAAACATATCAAGCATCTATTTAGGGAATAAAATTTCTCTAAATCATAAACTTTCCTCCAAAGGGATGTGTCTTTCATAGTATGAGGGCACGGATGGAAATTGTTTGCCAAAGTAATACTTTGAAGCTCATGCAAATATTATGTGATGCTAATTATTATATGCACACTATTTTTTAAATTTAGGTATATGTATGTCTCTATGTATGATGCATATTGAAATTGTACTTAGACATGTTGATTCATTTAACTCCAAATGTTGTCTGTAAATATTTTAGACTATTCAAAGAATAGTCTTTATAATGAAAATCTATCACATGAGTCCCCAGATTGTAATCGTTATGTATTCTTGTATTAGTCTGTCTTTTCAACAACTGTTCTTAATCAGTATTCTTAATTGAATCCTATAAATTGGACTTAGAGTTATTTTTTCTTGCTTTGTGCTCCCAAAATCCTCATTTTAGATCTTTCTAAGGATATAACAGCCTCTATAGAAGGCATAGTTTATTATCTTGCTTTTATATAAATGTGACATGAGCTCATTATATTTCTGCCACTAGATTTTATCGCTTTAATAATCCATTACAGTATTTATAGACTGGCATGATGAATCATTTTATATTTATCATATTATACAACAAATATGACATGCCAACAAATCACTCTATTTTACAGAGTGTTGAGATTATTCTTCCAAACTTGCATCAAAATGATGAGTCAGCATACAGTCCCTAACAAATCTATAGTTTTGCACAAATTTGTATCTTAGAATGGTTCATGCATATGGAAATTCAAAATACTTGTTTTTAATCTTTTACTAAGGTAAACTTACTTAGTTGTGCAAAATATTAAATTCCAAAATAAAATATTTCTATAAATGAGCTATTGTCTTAGGAGTAATGCAAATCATCTAAGAGTAATAAAACTTTCTATAAGCTGGGATTTCTGGTGAACATTTTTCCTGTTGCAAGAATGGATTAGAGGAAAAACTCTATTTTAATCATTGGAGACCACAGAAAAGAAAGGAATATAGAAATATTGTTTAACCTACCAATTATATAGACAAGAAAAGGGGTTCACATATGTTAAGGGATATAATCAGTTAGGCTGACAAAAATTGAGATCAGAAGTTGAATTTTCACACACTTATTTCAGTGTTACTTTATACTAAATCCTTTTTTTTTCTTTGAAATTCAATTCCTGAATTTTAAGGATTTAATATTTTATGTAAATATCAATCAGGCTGATATATATGGTCAGTCAAGTTAGCCTAGATGGTGGCAGCATCTTTTGGAGTCCAACAGCCATTATATTGGAAACATATTTGCAACAAACTTCTGTTGTTTATGAGACACTCAGTTCATGATAAACCAAATTTAATCAAGCAGATTAGGGGATGCTTTAGTTTCTTTGCTTTTCCTAGCAGTAGAGCAAACCAGAGCCTTGGAATTATTAAAAACAAAAACAAAAACAAAAAACTAAACCAAAACAAAACTGGTTTACCTTGAAGATGCATAAATACTTTAAGCTATGTACAATTTACAAAGAAGATACTTCTTTTTGTTTATATTCTTCCTTATCTTGTAATGTTTAATTGTACTTGGTGTTAGAGCATTAAACATCTAGAGGGCATAGTTTCTTCTAATTACAAAGTGTGAAATGTATCTTTCTTTAATAGAGCTTCACAAATGTTCCAGTTACCAAGATTTGTTGTGGCTTTCTATTCTTGTCTTATGAGAAATCTAATGGAAAAATCAAAAGCTGCTCTAAAATGTACACACTTGTATATTATTAAGAACTATTATATATATTTTTTTAATTTTGATTTTTTGAGTATAGTTGACACACAATGTTATATTAGTTTCAAGTGAATCACGGAGTGATTCAACAACTCTATATGTTATGCTGTGCTCACCAGAAGCGTACCTACCATCTGTCACCTTACAATGCAATCACAACCAGTGACTGTATTCTCTATGCTGTGCCTTTTATTCCATGACTTATTCATTCTGTAACTGGAAGCCTGTCTCTCCTATTCTCCTTCACCCATTTTGCCCATCTCCCCACTCCCCTCCCCTCTGGCAACCATCAGTTTGGTCTCTATTTATAAGTCTGATTCTGCTTTTTGTGTGTTTGTTCATTTGTTTTGCTTTTTAGATTCCATGAGAAATCATATGGTATTTTTGTTTTTCTCTGTCAGACTTACTTCACTTAGTATAATACCCTCTAGGTCCATCCTGTTGTTGCAACTTAAGCACAATTATTAAGCACATAGTGTTTTAGGATTTTTATTCTTACGTAAATTGAGAATTTTCAAAGGATTGAAAAGTCAGTGTTTGGGGTTAAGTCCTAAACTTTAATTTCTTTGATTGGTTTAACAAACTTAATGAGAATCTAATATGTGACAGACAATGATTTAGGTGCTACAGTAGTGATTTAGCTAATTTAGGAGATAGAACAGGGAACAATACACAAAAATCAGGGTCTCCTTAGAACTTACCTTCTATTGTGGTGAGACAGTCTCAAAGAAATTAAAACACATAGTATGTCATATGCTGCTGATAAGTGCTGAGGGGAAAAATATATACATACAGAGGGAGAAAGAGGGAGGGAGGGAGGAAGGAAGGGAGGGCATACAAATTGCAGTTTTAAATAGCATGGTCAAGGAAGGCCTCACTAAGCAGGTGACGTTAAAGCAAAAACCCAAAGGAAAAGAGGGTATGCAGCATAGCACAGGGTTTAAGACCAAGGTCTTTGTAGGTAGAAAATCTGCAGTGATGTGTTCAAGGAAGGGCAAGGAGTTTCGTGTGACTGGGCTGTAGTGACTAGAGGCACAGTGAGAACACAAAGAGATAGACATATGATGGGGCCAGATTATTCAGTTCCTTGTAGGCATTTGTGGTGTCTTAGGCTTTTACTTTGAATGAGATGGAAAGTCACTGGCGAGTGTTTAACTAGACATGCATCATGATCTGGTTTATACTGTAGAGGATCACTCTGGCTGTGGGTAGAGGCTTTGGGAGGCCAGGGTGTATCCATACGAAACACCAAGCTTTCCACTTGTGGGCTAGATCCTATCATCTCTCACCTAACCCAGGGACATTATTCCACTAACATTCCCCTTTCTTCTGTATCATCGATTCTTCTCTTTGCAATTAATAATTTTCTTCATATACAAACATGCTACAATTATTCTTCTCTTAGAACACCTTTCCAGGTTATACAACCCTCTCAAGGCATCTTTTCTCTGGTCCCAAGAGCTAAGTTGTTGTAGTAGTCTGTACCCATTGTAACC